>NC_140935.1:25428140-25880640 GCF_014529385.1 Adiantum capillus-veneris
AATGGTACCATATATCCAATTGCACAACATGTAGATCTTGTAACGTCTATCTTTTTCTGCTTTCATCTTTCCTTAAGGACCTTTGCTGTATGATTAGGAAACCTTGTGTGTTGTAAAAGGTTCTCTCAAGAGCCAATGAAGTGGTTGAGTAAACCTCCTCCATGAAAAAAAAAATCCATAAACAACCCCCAGGATCAAAGATCTTGAAGTTTCTCTTCCAATGAGAAATTTATGTTATGGAATCACTTATTGAATTCGGTTGAAGTAACTTGTAGCTCTTATTACTATCCAACATTGCTTCCACCACTATGAATGTAATATAAAAGATAGGTTGCTCTTCCTCCTATGTAAAGTTGATGTATTTGCTATGATCTTCAAGAGCTTCTATGAGCATATCTCTGAATTCTTGCCCATAAAAGTCTATCAACCTGGGTAGGATCATCAAGTCAAAAACTCCATGAACTTCATAATTTAGAAAGGCTTGTCCCATGCCTCCAGATGTTATCAAAAAGTGTTGCCAAACCTTTACCACATAAGCAGACAATAGACCAAGGTTTATATTGCTTCCAACACCTTGGAAGAGAATAGATTTTGGTAAGGAACTACACAAGATTCACATGTAGCAATTTGTACATTTTTCATCTATGAAGAAAATCAAAAGCATCACAATGTGAGACCTCCATACACCAAAGAACCAAATGTAGAAGGTTTGGAAACATCTGCTATGAATCACCAAGTGTTCATGTTCTTCAAAACTTAAGAGGATATGATGCCTAGGATGAAAGGCATATATAAAGAGAGGAGAGGTTGACTGTGAAGAGATGAAACCCAATGTTAAGCTGGTTGAAGCTTCAAAAGATTGGATTTTATTGCTAGGATATTGTCCCATGAATGCCAAGCCGCCCACCATTGATACACCATTGAAGAGAATGATACATATTTGTTAGTTTCCTTTTATGATCTTTTTTTTTTCTACTCTCCCATGTTCTTCATCCACTTCTAAGCCCCCCCCTTTGTAAATTTGAAACTATGCACCTTGTACTACATCAAAAGTTGATGAATTACTTTCTAAAGTTGCAAAATCCTTGGTTGCTTGTATAGTAGGTTCTTCCATGCCTAGCACACATGGGTCAGACCAAAGCTTTTTGACACCGTTGCACACTTCTTGAATATCATCCTCGCACAGATACAATTTACACTCTTCTAATTTATTTTGGAGTAGGAGTCCCATGTCCACAATCTTTTCTTTATGGTCAATACAGTTCATGATCTCCTCATCTATGATTCCCTTTCTTCTTCACTCTCTTCTTTTAAACACGACACACTGTCAAGAGAATTTTCCTTAGGATCAGAGTTACCTTTAACGTCTTCATTCTCTAGAGAGTTACATTGCACAAAAGCTTTCTCTATTCTGACTAGAAATTGGCCCTCCAAGGTTGGATGTATCCATTATTGAATCATCACCAACACCATTTGAGATATATTGTGCCAATTGTTGCAGGCTTGTGATGAAGGTAGGAGAAAGTGATGCCACATTTGAATCTCTATCACATGTTGTGGCACTTGAATCAACAGTAGCCATGTAAACATCATCTTCAATATTTGTCAAAGAAGGAAAGATATAAGATATAAGATAAAGGAGATGATTCTTGATTGAAACACTTTCTTGATGGTCGGTTCTTCCAGCATGATGGAAACCATTTTTCGGACAGTAGTGAGGTAGAGGGCCCAATACAAGTAACCTTAGTCTTTAGAAAAGGAGGCAAACTGGAAATAAATTAATCTATTTTTACATAATCCGGAAATGCATAATTATATCCACATCTTGTCCATTGACGAGAAAAATCCTCCTCATAAGCATAGTAGGCTTCACCATGTTGTTGAAGTCTCCTCAATGAAAACATGCTTTCTCTGTTGTTGGAACTTTAGAGAATTTGGTCTTCAAATCTTTGAAAATTTGGATATATCCGTCTTCAATCTGAGAAGACATACTCCAAAACCATTGCTCGGTGTTGCCTCTAAGGCATAGTAACAAAAAATCCCCTTTTTAATATCATCCCTTTTGCCAATGATATGGAAAACCATTCTAAAATCAACAAGAAAATCATCAACATCTTCTTCTAAATTCACAAGAAGATTGGACTATCCTCAAAGGTATATCATGTCATAGTCTCTCGATATGCTACAACCACACAAAAGTTAGTTCCAAACAATCATTTTTGCTCATGACATACAATTAACCACACAGAGTCTTGAAAGGACTTCCAACATAAATTCTAGATTTGTGTGTAAAAATGGGGTTTTTAAATGGTATGCCAATCCATACCATATTCTGGATCAATTTTTGTTGTCTTGAAATTAAACTATGCACTAAAAACTATTTTGCTAAGCTGTGCTAGAACAAGATGAAAACATGCACATCAAAGGATGTTTGATGGTCAAGAAGACATAGGATGACAGGGTTTGATGATGAAAGAATTTCTCCTATTCTTTGAGAACCAAACATGAACACCATTCAAGATTTTTCCACAACTAGAAAGAGCCGCAACAAAAACACACACAAGCAATATCACACCAAGACCAACACCAAATGGAGAAAGAGAGAGCTAGAGCAAAGGGAGAGAGTTTTTACTATTCACATGTCTTGAGGTGAGGTGTCTTTTATGGCTAGGTCAATGGTTATTTTGTGTTAGTATGTTAGTGGTTAGTGTTAGTAATTACTAAAAAGTTAATGACATATTTACAATGGGTAGAATGAGGTGGTTAGTATGTTAGTGGTTAGTGTTAGTAATTACTAAAAAGTTAATGACATATTTACAATGGGTAGAATGAGGTGGATGGTTGAAGTAAGATGGTTGAATGAAGTGAGGGAATCCTTGTGATGGTGAAGCTTTGAAGAAGTTTTGAACTTACTTGTGTAGGTTCCAAAAGTGACTGCCGATCCTCTTCTTCTTCCTCTCTTTTTACATTGTCGAGGGAAATGTGTTGGAAACGTGAGCCAGGGTGTCCGGACTCTGGCTGTGAGAGGTGCAAGAGAGAATAATAACAACAGGTAAAAAAATCTATGGAAATCACTGTAAACTTCAATTAATCAATTCAAGCTTTGAGTACATTCTGATCAATAGCCAAGGTAGGCTGTTAGCAGCACCGACACTTGGGTTCACTAAAATCTAGGAGTTTAGGCTCCCTTTACAATTACCCAAGCCGTTAACGGCTCTATTAACGACCCTTGGGTTCACTAAATCTAGGAGGTCATTGATGATCAAAAATCTCCTCCGTGTCGGATTTCCTTGCTTTGAATGTTATTGGACTCTGTATATTTGCACTCCTTTCTCTTACCGAGCTCGAGAGAGAGAATTTTTTGTTTAGCTTTGAGAACGAGAGAAAGAGCTATCTCCTTGCTTGTGTGTGTGTTTGTGAGTGAGTGTGTGTGTGTGTGTGTGTGTGTGTGTGTGTGTGTGTGTGTGTGTGTGTGTGTGTGTGTGTGTGTGTGTGTGTGAGAGAGAGAGAGAGAGAGAGAGAGAGAGAGAGAGAGAGAGAGAGAGAGAGAGAGAGAGAGAGAGATAGATATATAGATAGATAGATAGATTTTATTATCGTCCTTGGAGGTCAAATATGACCTATGGGACCAAAGTTACATGTGATCTAGTATGTGTATGGCTGATGAGTGACACTCGATGTACCAAAATTGTGGTGATGAGAGTCTCAATGGAGAGCCCACACTTTGCCTGGGAGAGGAAAGTGTGTAGGTCTAAGTTATGGCTGAAAATGTGAGAGAAGCAAGTTCGGATGTGACCAAAAGCTGAGCACTCTAGTAGTGTGTGGTACTTAGACTCTCAAACTTGCAGTGAGCATAATGTGCACAGTCGATTTGACTCTTCTCCATTACCCCAACACCCTATCTCACATCCAAGGAAATGGGAGCTAAGCCGAATAGCTGCGATAGTGCATATCGCCGACAAGGGGATAGGCTCAAGCATGTAACTGTGAGTACGGTTTCCTCTTTTAGCGAAGAACATGGTTTTGTAGTTGGGGACAATATGGGTGGTGTAATGTACGAAGCGTGACCCACCGGATTTCTCCCAAGCCATAATACATTGGCGCTGTAGAAAAGCTTCATTCACTTGGGAGTCAATTGAAGCATCATGTACCAAGTGTAATGCATCCCATCTCCCAAACCACTTCTTTATGTCTTGCATTCATCCCGTGCTCAAGATCTTGCTTTTATGCGTCTTTTGAACTTTTTTGCTTGCTTCCCATGCAATTGTAGGAAGTTGATGTGAGGGGTTTTGACGCATGTTTATCATGTACTCCACAACACTTTCCATGCCCATAACCTCAGTTGGAAGACATCCCGACTCAAGAAGTAGGAGCATATATGGTGTTTGTGTCTTCACTCGGAGAAAGTTTGTGAGAAAACGCTTTTGGACATTCTCAAACTCTTTCCAAGTAGACTTTGAGATACTCCCGCCCCACACTTCAACTCCCTAAAGAAGAAACTGGTGTCACCAATGCATCAAAAAGATACTTCTTGAGAACCCAACACTTGATATTTCCCGCATTACACATGTTCAAATGCATAATATGCTCTCTTTCCCGCTTCAAAACGGCGCATAGCACATTCATGCCACTTTTGATTGGACGGAACCTCAAGGCCAAGGTATTTAAAGCTCTCAACAACTCCAAGTGTCTCATTCTTGAGAGAGAGAGAGAGAGAGAGAGAGAGAGAGAGAGAGAGAGAGAGAGAGAGAGAGAGGGGAGACTTTCTTCTCCTTGCTCATGCACACCCCTTTCGTCTTCTCCTCCTTTATGTGTTGTCGTTACTCCCTTCTTGCTCAAGCATGAGAGAGATAGAGTTCCCTTTCTTGCCCATGCAACAACTCATTGAGTTCCTTCCTCCCCTCAATAATCCCCCACATTACTCTTGCTTCAAAGTCCAAAGAGAGAGAGAGAGAGAGAGAGAGAGAGAGAGAGAGAGAGAGAGAGAGAGTCTTCCCTTCTTCCTTGCTTAAGCATGAGAGAGAGAATCCTTTCCCTCCCTTGCTTGTACGAGAGCAAGAGAAAAATAGCCTTCATGCCTCCTCTTATGTCCGAGAACGAGAGAAAGTGTTTACTCCTTGCTTGTGCGAGATCGAGAGGCCGAAAGAGTTCATCCTTGCTAGTGTTTGAGAACAGGAGAAAGGTCTCTCCTTGCCTGCTCAAGCACGAGAGAGAGAGAGAGAGAGAGAGAGAGAGAGAGAGAGAGAGAGAGAGAGAGAGAGAGAGAGAGAGAGAGAGAGAGAGAGTTCCCTTCCTGCTCAAGCACGAGAGAGTGAGAGAGTTCCCTTCCTCTTCCTCCTCAATCTCCCACAACACTCTTTTCTCGTGCCATTTCCCCTCTTCCCCTTTTTTTCTCCCCTTCATGAAATTCCCTAAGCCCTCTATAAATAACTCCCCTCCCTTAGCAATGATGGCACCGTCGTTGGAGCGTAAAAATGCCCTCATGATGATGTGGCATCAAGTAATGCGATCAACACGAAACCCAACAGGACCAATGCCAAAAAGGGGCATTTTGGCAAGCTGAGTATTTTCTCCTTCTTGCCCAACATCATCTGAGTACCACCCCAACCTGCATGAGCCTCTCTCTCTCTCTCCCTCCATGCTGTCGTAGCATGCCGCCATGTTTTTGTTTCTTATGTTCTCCTCCCATTCACACTTAATCCTCCTTTGATTTGAGCGGCTTTCCCACCTTCTTGGGCGGCTGGCTATCGACTCAATTAGGCGGCCACCCCTTGGGTGGCCATTGAACCTTATTATCCAAAGCATTTCCTAGCAGCACATCTTTCTCTAGCTGCCCGTGTCGAACAATCTCATCATGAATTTTGTTGCCCATCTCCAGGTATTGAATAGTGCCACATGCCCTCAAGATGCAAGTATAGGTGAATGCATTTGGAGAAATGCCTTCCCTTGCATTTAATAACAAGCTAGAGCTTCTTTGCCATAGTCGTGTTGGGCATTCCCCGCGACCAATGATCTTCGGGAGACAACATTTTTGAATTGAAGCTTATCAAAAACCTTATGTGCTTCCGTATGAGCACCACATTTAACATATTTAACTTCCAAAGCATGTGTGTCTCCATTAGCCATCTGGCATACAACTCAACTAAAGCACTACCAAGCATGACATCGATTTTTGGCATTCCCTGGTTGAAGCTAAAAAATTCCCAGATGGCACATCGATCGAGCGGACGAGACTGGTACGAAACCGGCCCCCAATGATTCTTTAACACTAGACTTGTAATGAGCCACGAAACTGACTGAAGCCACAAAAATGGCTTGCATCAAGATTCTAGCAAATGAAACATAACATTTGTATATGACATCAAAATTTCATGAAACTTCTTAATTGTGAGTTCAAGATCTGAAAAAGGTTTCTAAATACACAATTTACATGAAAAGCTCAAAAATTTTTAAAAAATACTTTCCTAAAATTAGTAAATTTTACGTAAAACTGCACTTCAACAATTAACTTCGAGAAGTAAAAACTGTCGATAATCTTTGTATATGGGTTAAAAAAGCTTGGTACATCTATCACATACCTATTTAGGGATTTTTCAAAGAAGTTTTGGGCCTGCTTAACAATAATTTGATTTATTTTCAAAAGAAAATATAAAATTTTGTCCACCTGCACTAATTAGTTGTAGAAGATGGCAATGGAAAGACACCTTTAGACCTTCATTTAGCTCAGTTTTATTTTTTATCAACTCATATTGAGTGTTGGTGATAACTCCCTGAAACCATGTTTAGTGAACCCCACCATACACAAGTGCTCCAGTTAATGACGCACATGGATTGACCATCAAGCTTGCTTTAGGGAACCTTATCAAGTTCAAGTATGTCTTACTCTATTTGCATACGAAATGGCCCGTCAAGTCCTTTACTATAACTTCTAGTAGTAGAACCAACTCAAAAGATGTGAAGATACTTTATCAAATGTCCAAAGAAGTCAATTGGAAGCTAGCCATGTAAGCTTATTGATCGCATAACCAAAACTCTTGTGACTTAGCATAAATCTAGAAAACAAAACTTGTACCATGCAATTTGCTACAACAGATAACTGGTATTTTTCAAATTTGCAACTTTCACTTCAGTAGCCCCCAAGATCAAAAAAAATGATAAGGAATCTCCCATACAATAGAGAAACATAATATCCACATGAGCATACATTTCCTGTATTAATCAACATCAAGAATTTCTGGTGCAAATATGCTACCCCTTGTTCAAATAGCACACAATTACTATGCATACTTAACAGTATCCATCCATATTGAATTTGCTTATGATATCCTTAGAATCTTGTGGATCAAACACCATTGAGATCACATAGCATTGATGGGCTTCGCAATACACTAGAGATTCACCTGAATCATAGTGCAACACCCACATCTCATAAACGTTTGGCAACTTAAGCTCGTTACCAGCCAACCATTAAAGAATTTTGACTTTCTTTTATTGGCAGCCATGACATCACTAACATAAGAATCAATAGGAATAGCATCCAAATCCAGCCACATTTGGCACATTGTCCAAGGAAATGAAAAACCCTATGCACTTTATGCAGTATCAAGGATGATTTAGCATCATCACCCCCTCTAGCTTCATAACCATCACGAAAAACTTGTGAGTCTCTAGACCTATATTATCAAAGGAATTTTTACTTATTGAGGTTTCAGCTTGATCATGGAAAACAAATTTATCCTATAGATCTTCATCCATAGAGCCCTTGGGAAAATCACCCTTGGAAGTTTCAACATTCATCAAAACTATAGGATTTATCTCCTTATGTAGCCCATGTATAAGCATAGATGTAAAATCCATGTCGATAACCTGTTCACAATCAGCATTATCTAGGAAATCTTCATACCCATCATCCTCTACTTTCTCATATGCATCCATGTTACTTAGCAATCCATCATAGCACTGCAAAGGTTCATCTGGAACACCCTCTGAAGAGGTACACGCATCAAAAAGCTCTTCTATACTGTTATAATCATCTCCTTTAGATCTAGCCAAAAAATCATCGATTATAGCACCTTCTTCCATGATAACAGCATCTGCAAACATATTGTTAGTAGCAATCATAAGTTCATTGGAATTCTTAGGCTCATCCTATGATGGGTCTAGAATCTTGGTCACTTCATCAACTACTGTGTATATAATAGCTTTATTTATGCAATGATTTGCAGGAAACATGTTGTCCTGCTCGGCTTAAATGCCGATAGTTTCAGTAATATCCTATAGAGGTTCATCTGCTTGATGAACTCCTTCAAAATAACCCATGTCAAGGTCAGCAGCTCGTGAACCACTTACTATACAGCCTACATCTTTAGTGGGACCATTATTGGAGGTAGCGTCCGTGCAAGCAATCTTTGAAAAAAAATCATGTAATTTTGTTTCAGTATTAAATTCATCGTTTACCTTCTCTACGTTGCTCAAAATATGCTCCTCTAAAATTGAATCTGCTACTTCCAATTCCGCATTTTCTTTGGCTTTGCTTCTTGCAGAAATGTGTTTCCAAAATTCATCATAGTTGAGGAACTGCATCTGATCCCCTTCACCTTTACTGAAGACAACCTGGCTTCGTTCAGTAATCTCTTTTACATCCAGATCTAGAATCCTTGAGCTTTTGTAAATAAATTCCTTTTCAAATTAGTCCCACCGTGTGGGATATGCTTCTGCCAATTCTTGAACCTGGTTTTTAAAATATGAGTTTACAACCTCTTCAAAGCTACAATCATCCGATTTTCTGGAACATTTTGGCTCTTCATTCGACTTCATAACATACAATAAAACCTTCTAAATCATATCCCTGAAAATTATGATACTGCTCCCATACAACATCAAGTGCTAGCTCTACACATCATCAATTTGCATGGATTTTGCTTTTTGCAGACAACCCTGAACTAATTCCATCATTTTTGGCAAATCTGCAACTGCTAGATTTTCATTAAATCCATTGGAATTGAAATCGTCAATAAACTGCTTCAATTGTTCTAGCATCTCCGTCTTTACCTCCCACCCTGGCTCATTTCGCATCGGGTTCATCAAATATGTCGGGGGAAATGTGCTCGAAACGTGAGCCAGGAAGGCGTCAGGCCTCTAGCTGTGAGATGTAACATTTAATGGCCTAGTAGCTTGTGTGTAGCGGAAAATAACATGAACATAGTGAGCATTTCATTAGAATAGGTTCCTAATGAGCATAACCAGAGTGCTTGGGTGGAGAGAGCAACAAAAATCATAACACCTAGTTAGACAGGCATGAACAATACTTCAAAAGAGAGAGGAATTAAGCTATTGACAACAGTTGAGGACCGGATTTACATGGAGCCGGTCCCCTCTCCAAAAGGCTTTGTATTATAGGCTTCCCCCATCAAGAGATACATTTTACAATACAATTCTTTGTGTTCCTTCAATAACTAGCTAGTGCAATGAAGATGGAAGCTTCAAGCACTAAGCAAAACACTTATAAAACACAACATCAATTCCCTCACGGTCTCAGACCCAAGACCTCACACACCTTCGAAGTTGGTGAGAGCTAGCGGGGTATGAGAGTAGATTGAGAGGAAGAAGGAGTAGTCTTACGAGAAAGATGTACATCTCCTCACATAATCACTCATATTAGCATAGCATAGCTTAGTAATTAGCATGGTAGAGGAGATGAGCATGCATTGAAGCTTGGCTCTTGGTTGGATTTGCATCACAAAGCCAAGAGTTGTTGGTGTAGGCCTCCCTTCTCACAAGCTTGGAGTAGGTGATAAGCTTTCCATTAAAGCTTGAGAAGGAGAGAGAGAGTCTTCTTGCTTCACACATGAGATTGTGTGAGTGTGTGTGCAATAATGCCTTTGGAAATCCAGCCCGCCCTCTCGCTTGGTCGACCCCTCTTCCATTTTACTCATGCGGCAACCCATTGGCCCATTCCAGGCTTAGCCAATGGAAATTGAGAGGCATAAGTGATAGCCTTCTGACATGTGTCCCCCTTTCCCCTTTTTTTGTGAGAGCTTTAGGTAATTAATTAATGCAACTAAACTCTCATTGGACCCCTTTTTCTTCTGGCCAATAGGCATCAAGCAAGCCATTGGGCTGTTGAATGCTCATTGGACCCCTTGGGAGACTGTCTAGTAGTCTTCTAGAGAGCTTAATTCTTATTGGCTCTTTTATTAAGTGTTTTTAAATGAATTAAACTAGGGTTACTCTAGCCTAATTCTCATTGGTCCACCTCCATGGCCATCCAATAGGATTTGAGTGCACCTTGTGGGCATCTGGGCTAGGGAGCTGACATGTGTCCCTCATTTACTTTGTGTAAGGAAGCTTGTGTGTGTGTGTGTGTGTTTCTCTCTCATCCCCTACTTGCAAGGATCGCCCCCTCCTTTGTAGGAGTTTTGAAGACTTTTTGGTACACGCACAAAGCATCCAATTTCCCTAGTGTTTGACCTTTGGACATAACCTTTGATTTTTGGAACGTTAGCATTTTGGAAGTGTTAATGGGTTGAATCTTAGGGTCTTTAAAGCCCATTGTTGCACATTGCTCTTTTGTAGATGGCCCCCTCTTTGGATCCTTATTTTCCCTCCTTTGGATCCCTATTGTGGCCAGTCTGCCAGGTTAACCAATATTCTAGCTTTTTCTTCCCTGGCACTTCCCTATATTAAATGATCAGTTTAACATGAGAAAATCATTTAGGAGAATTATATATTAATTATTATGACATGAGAGGTGCGAGAGAGAGTAATAACAACAGGTAAAAATGGTTATGGCAATAATCACTGTAAACTTCAATTAATCAATTCAAGCTCTGAGTACATTCTGATCAATAGCCAAGGTGGGCTGTTAGCAACACTGACACTTGGGTTCACTAAAATCTAGGAGTTTAGGCTCCCTTTACAATAACTCGAGCTGTTAACGGCTCCGTGATGTATTAAAAAGAATTAATTAAATCTAGGATCTCGTCGATGATCAAAAATTTCCTCCGTGTCGGATTTCCGTGCTTTAATGTTGTTGGACTCTCTATATTTGCACTGCTTTCTCTTGCTGAGCTCGAGAGAGAGAATTATTTGTTTAGAATTAAGAACGAGAGAAAGAGTTATGTCCTTGCTTATGTTCAAGAGCGAGAGAAAAAGAGTGTCTTCCCCTTGCTCATTCACACCCCTTTTGTCTTGTCCTCCTTTAAGTCTTGTCATTCCTCCCTTCTTGCTTAAGCATGAGAGAGATAGAGTTCCCTTTCTTACCCATGCAACAACTCGTTGAGTTCCTTCCTCACCTCAATAATCCCCCACATTACTCTCTTGCCTCAAAGTCCCGAGAGAGAGAGAGAGAGAGAGAGAGAGAGAGAGTGAGAGAGAGTTCCCTTTCTTACCATGCAACAGCCCATTGAGTTCCTTCCTCCCCTCAATAATCCCCCACATTACTCTTGCCTCAAAGTCCACACACACACACACACACACACACACACACACACACACACACAGAGTATCCTCTTATTCCTTTCTTAAGCACGAGAGAGAGAATCCCTTCCCTCCCTTGCTCGTCCGAGAACGAGAGAAAAGTAGCCTTCCATTCTTATGACCGAGAAAGAGAGATAGTGTTTACTCCTTGCTTGTGTGAGAGCAAGAGAGAGAAAGCGTTCGTCCTTGCTTGTGTCTGAGAACAAGAGAAAGGTCTCTCCTTGCTTGAGAGAGAGAGAGAGAGAGAGAGAGAGAGAGAGAGAGAGAGAGAAAGAGAGAGTTTCCTTTATGCTCAAGCACGAGAGAGCGAGAGAGTTCCCTTCCTCTTCCTCCTCAATCTCCCACAACACTCTTTGCTCATGCTATTTCCCCTTCTTCCACTCGTTTTTTCTCCCTTCATGCAATGCCCTTAAGCCCTCTATAAATAACTCCCCTCCCTTAGCAACGATGGTGCGGTTGTTGCTAGGGAGCGTAAAAACGCCCTCATGATGATGTGGCATTGGGTAATGCAAGCAGCACAAAACCTAGCGAGATCAGTGCCGAAAAGGGGCGCTTTGGCGAGCTGAGTATTTTCTCCTTCTTGCTCGACATCATCCGAGTACCACCCCGACCTGCGCGAGCCTCTCTCTCTCTCTCTCCCTCCATGCTGCCGCAGCCTGCCGCCATGTTTTTTCTTCTTATGCTCTCCCCCCCCATTCACACTTAACCCCCCTTTGATTTGGGCGGCCTTCCCACCTTCTTGGGCGGCCGGTTATCAGCTTAATTGGGAGGCCACCCCTTGGGTAACCATTGAACCTTATTAATCAAAGCATTTCCTAGTAGCACATCTTTCTCCAACTGCCCCTATCAAACAATCTCATCATGAATTTTGTTACCCATATCAAGGTATTGAATAGTGCCACATGCCCTCAAGATCCAAGTATAGGTGAATGCATTCGGAGAAATGCCTTCCCTTGCATTTAATAATTAACAAGCCGGAGCTTCTTTGCCACGGCTGTGTTGGGCATTCCCCGCGACCAATGATCTCTGAGAGACAACATTTTTGAATTGAAGCTTATCAAAAACCTTATGTGCTTCCGTACAGGCACCACATTACATATTTAACTTCCAAAGCATGTGTGTCTCCATTAGCCATCTGACATACAACTCAACTAAAGCACTACCAAGCACGACATCAGTTTTTGGCTTTCCCTAGTTGAAGCTCAAAACCTCCCAGATGGCACATCGATCGAGTGGACCAGACTGGTATGGAACCGGCCCTCGGTGAATCTTTAACGGCCAATATCTTGGCAATCGGGACTCCGATCATTGATCTGAAAATATTGATGCGCTCCACAAAGTGAGCACTTTAGGCCCATGCATTCATTTCATTTCTGTCCCCTCAGTTTTTGCAGTTGCCCAATCCGGTACGGATCTACAATTGACTCAAACTTCAAATTGCCATAACTTTTTCATCGGAGCTCCAATCGACGAGCCGTAACGACAAGCTAGTAGAGCACTTCAAGCACTGCAGTTCTATATCATAAACTCCCATCTGTGCTTACTTCAAGCATACTCTTTTTTAGCATCATTAAGGTATCTGTTGGCCCTTTAAAGACGCATTTGGCATAAATTTAGCATTAAACTTGGCCTGTTAACAAGCGTTGATCACTGCTCAATAAATGTGTAGGCTTCAAAGAAGCTTAGCTTGCATTTCTTTGCTCTTTTTTTCATGATGGAAGCGGAGCTTCACAACAACGTCATCGTCGTGAAGGTTGATCACCATGATGAAAATGCCGATGTTGGTTGATGAGAATCAATGATTAGCAGAGATTAAGCATGGTTTTACATGTTGAATTCTATATATATAGAGAAGAGGTAAAAGGAATTGTGATTTAGAGGTAATAGAGAGAGGTAGAGAGATGGTGTATGTACATGTAGAATTCATATGAGAGCTATGGAAGTGAGAGGGGAGGTTAATGGTGAAGAGGGTGAGAGAAACCATGGAAGATGCAGGTTTGAGTGAGGGATGGAGAGGAATGAGTGTGTGTGTGTGTGTGGAAGTGAATGGAGGTGAGAGAAGACTAGGGTGACTTGAGAGAAAAAGTGGGCAGACTGGGGTTCACCAAAAAAATCATATCTCACCGGTGGAAGCTCCAAAAATTATGAAAACTTTTGAGGTGATTATTCAGTTTGTGAGCTAAATTTTTCATTTTGGTCACATTCTCAAATTTGGAGTAGAGGTAGCCAAAAATCTCACCAAATTGCCTGTTTTTTCCTCGTACAAAAGTCTTCACTGGCCCTCTTTTGTTAAATTTGCATAATCCTCCAAAAGTGAGCCCCTCCTTGCATAAGAGATGACCTAATAGATTCTTGAGGGTTTGAAAATATGCATGGACTAGGATTATTCACAAATATGATATATGGATATGATGGAAAAAAACACGTTAGTATATAAACAGTTCGTGAAATCTAGAATAGTGTTAGCTATATATAAATAAAAATATCGAGAATCAAATCAGGGGGCCCTCAAATTTTTTAATTGATTAAGGACTATTTACAGGAAGTAAGAAAAAATGCATGTAGAAAATGGTAATTTAGTAAAAGGGAATGACCGGGTGAAATGTATTTTTGTGATTTTTTTCAGAGTGGCTTCACATCAAAAATTGGAGAGGCTTTGGTGAAAAGATGTATTAATATAATAAGAGTATTCATAATGGTAAGAAAATTATGGTAAGGGGAGTATAGCATACTTAGGCAAATAACGCATACTTACGTAGAAATATTTAAATAAATACACAAAGAATTATAATAAAAAAATCCCTATATTTAGGCCCTATATTCAATGAAATATTTACACGAAAATGGATCATAATATATTTTTATTTTTTGTTTTTATTTATTTCTTTGGCTCAACTAACCCAATGACTAGCTAGCTGAGGGTTTTAACACTAGGTTGGTAACCTAACAGGACATAAAAGTGTCCTTTCAGGGTTTTGAAAAAAACCTTCAAAACCATAGTAGATCCACTCATTTTGTAAAATCCTTTCATGAGGTTATAGTTCAAGGCCTACTACACATGGACAAAATAAGAAACTTGTAAAATTTCTCATGTTTTGGTCACACCAAGCCTCCAAAGTTGATGGACCAGTGCATTTTCATCAAAACAGTCATTTCTTACGTTTTGTTGCATAAAAATAAAATTAGGGATTTTTGTAGGACTTCAGATAAATTCCCTAGTTAACTTCAATGGGTTGGTGATCAAAACATATGATTGCTTCTCACTCACTATTTTTTGTTTTGCCAAAGTAAATAGGTACAAAAAAGTTGAATTTTTACCATTCTGCAAACCTATCATCAAAGTTTCTATAGCCACTCTCAATACAAATAATATATGCATGTTTTCTTAGTTCCCTATTGTCCTTTAGGTTCATAAGGAGCCATGGAGCATGTCAAAAGCATAATACATCTCTTACCAAGGGGAATCTTGGGGACAAAGATGAAGTACTAAATACAACAAACATGAAAAAACTGGGTTCAACATTATGAGTTGTAGAATCCCATAGAAACTATTCAATATCTAGCAAAATTTGATGCTTATGACTAGATATGGTTACTACCTACAAAATGCATGTAGTTGTCAGAAGAAACTAAAAATATTGAAAAAGCTATACTTGATATACTAGAATGTTTTGTTTTCTTCTATAATTGAAAAGATCAACCATCGTTGTCTACTATGCAAAATAGGGTATTAGGTGCCCCAAAACTCAAGGAATATTAGCTTTATATTACAATATGCGACATAGAAAATGAAGAATGCATTTGGATATCATGAAATCCACCAAAAAAATCATAGAAGAGCTAAAATTGGCTAAAAAACAGTATTTGATAATTTTTGTAATTTGGTCATAACTTACAACTTTAATATTTATTTCTCCCTAGAAGCATCAGGACATGTTGAGGACTACTAAAGATAGTTCTCTAGCATTATAGACCTCACAAACATGAATTCTAGAGTGGTATAGTTGCAAAAAGTTGAAAAAAGCCAAAAACAGGACCCGTTTTTTTCACACAGTTTAGATTGTGAAATGTTGTGCAAGGACAATGTTAAAGATGGAATTGATATTCCAAAAAAATGTCGAGTTTTTTCAACTCATGAGACAAATTTCTAGATAGATAGCACCTCAAAATCCATTTTGAAACTCTTGACATAATTCAAGGAAAATGGTCACTTAATAGGACATAAAAGTGTCCCAGGACATAAAATTGTCCCATTACCAACCTAGTGTTAAGGAGATATGGGGAAAGTCACCTAACTCACACACGCCTATGTACAGTGAAAAGGTGAGGATAGCGACATTGTTTGAGTGATTTTGATAGGGTGAGGTAGCTCACTATACCAATTCCAGATAGTCGAAAAACGGCTATCACTATGTATGGTTGGCAATAGCATTATCTATATAACCATCTATATACGGTATAGTAAAATACATCTGCATATTGTCATCTATAGTGTAACGTAAAACTTAGATCTGGATACAATATTATCTCTATGGCCATCTAGGTATGATACCGTAAACTGCATCTATGTATAGTCATCTATAGCATTAACTCTATATTTAATACAGAGATAAAACAAGCCTAAAGATTAAAGTTTTGTAGATTGATTGTCCATGCACTTATCTTGGATTTTTTTCCATGTTTGATCCATTTCTTCTAATAGTAATTGTTAGTTTTTAGATTTTGGATTGCCACAAAATGCAACTAGTCACAAAATTCACCAAAAAAAAATTCCCTCTCTCCCTCCTCCCTCTCTCTCTCTCTCTCTCTCTCTCTCTCTCTCTCTAGAGAGAAAAAATTATATTGTATTTTTTACTTGATATTATAGTATCTTCTAATATTTTTAATTTGCAAAATAACAACTAAAGAAAAAACCAAAAAATAGAAACTAAAAAAGACATAAAAATAAAAAAATAAATTAAACATCAATTATAATTCTCTCTCTCTCTCTCTCTCTCCCCCCCCACTAATCTCTACTTAGGTTTGAGTAGAGATTGACGGGGGGGGCTCTCTACCATCTACTCACATTGTCCCACAAAATGTATTGCTCGCTCTCTCTCTCTCTCTCTCTCTCTCTCTCTCTCTCTCTCTCTCTCTCTCTCCACCAAAGATACATTTGGGACAATGTGAGTAGAGATTGGTGGCAAGAGAGTGAAGCCAATAACCTAATATATATCTTAAATTGGTGTGAGGTATCACTCCATTCATGAGGTTTTTGAGGACAAGCACGAACAACATGTCAAGATTCACATTGATGATAACCCTATTAATCTAGTAACCAAAGACCTACCCTCCAAGAATTTTACACACTGTCGAGTGCTTATGGTGATTGGGTAGAGCTCCAAACTCTACATACCTTGTATATATGTCCATAGATTTCTTAAAGACGAATTGGCCTTTAAGTGAGAGATTGTTTGTGTTAAGGGGCCACTATGACTAACGATCATTTTTTGGTCACCCACTTACTCTTATTACTAACCATTATATTCTTATATTAATATACTAAAAATAAGAAGCTATGTATGTTGTAGAAGCTTGCATTGTACTCCAACCTTCTCAAGCACATCACCCACATCAGCTCACACTTTCAAATCACAATCTAAGGTCATTAAAATTGGCCTACATTTAGCCATCCCATGATTTGCCACCATATCCAATGCATATTGGTTTGTGAGACCTATATTACTTTTTGAGCATTGAAATTAAATGCATGAAAGAGGGAATATTCCCTTGTGATTCCCACCAATACCAAATCATTCACAAACATTTAGATATGGGGCTAAAAGTATCTTCATAATCAATTCCGCCCTTTGTTACTAGTCAAGCTTCGTACCTACTCAATTTATCATTTGCATTGTGTTTCACCTTGTGAACCCATTTACATCCAATCACTTTCTTTGTTTTTGGCAATGTCAGTAAATTCTGTGTCTTGTTAGCATCTAGGGTAGTCAACTCCTTTTCCATAACTTGATCCCACTTTGGATCTCCAATACCATCGAGAAAAAAACAAGTAGGCTCTACATTTTGCACTTCTTTGCCATATATGCACAATGGTGAGCCACATAACCATCATAAGTCAATCTTTGCACAAGATTCGTTAGTCTCTTGGATATTGGTGGTCTAGGATCACTAGTAAGTGTTGTTTATTTTGGTTGTATCCTTCTTTTTCCTAGAGTCTCTACAAAGGGTACATATCAAACTCCCAATATGCTTATGCCATGAGTCTATGTTTGTAACACCTCGTAAGAAACATGCCAAATTTCATTTATGGTACACCCACATCAAGAGTGTCCATGTTTTAACATTGTGCAATGAGTCTTCCATTCTTCTTGTATTCTTCTACATACATATCATGTGAATTGAACCCGGTGTAAAAACCTCAATCAACAACCGTTTGCCCAACAAACACTAGCTTCTTTGTAATATTGATCTCGTGCACTAAATCTATCAAACACTTATGTTTGCCTTTTGTCAAAGACAATGGCACATTCTTTGTAGAACAATAGGACATGAAGTAGAATCCTCGATCTCAACATAACCAAAAATTCTCTCTAAAATTTGCATGTCCCCAAACCAGTCACCATGGCTAGTCATGTGATGAGATGCACTTGAATCCACATACCATACATTATCACCACATTTTGATACCTTTGTAGACATCATCATCTATTGCACCACCAATAGTTTTTCCTACTCATCTACAAGTGCTAAGAGTGGTCTTGACTAAACATCCCTTGCCATTTTTTTGCACATTGCTTCTATGAAAATTTCCTCAACCTATTTGAATCCCTTTGCCTCAGAGTTTCCTTTAGCACCTATTTTTCACCTTTGTTTATCAATTATACCTTGATTTCCTTTATTCTAGTTTCCATGACCATGGCTTTCTCCTTAATGTCCACCACGTCCTCTACCTCTACCTCTAAAGACCTTCTGAGAATTACATGAACCTTGTGAATGTGGCTCTTTAGTAATGTTCTTTTTTAGCACAATGAGCAACAACAGAAGATCAATTTACCTTGGAATGTTTTCCCCAAGTATACGTAGAGGTCTTTAATTGCTTGTATGTTGATATTAAACCATGCAAGCATGTTTGCACCTTATCACCATCATCAATTGTATCAAAGGGATTCACATGTTTTCTCTATCTTTAAAACATAATCATTCACTGAAAGACTCATTTTCTTCATAGTGTTGAGCTCTATCTTCAACATCAGCTTCCTTGATTTGTTATTGGTCAGATCTAATAAGAACAAATTCTTCCATGCCTCTCTTGGAGGAATTGACATCCTATATATACCCAGTCATGGTTTCTCCATAGTGATAGACAATAATACATGACCTTTTATGCTCTTGGGTACATGAACTTTTGTGCTCTTTGAAGGCTTTCACCTGTTGAGTAGTAGCGTTCTCAAAGGGCAACATTGGTGCATCTCCATCTTCACCTTCAATGTAATTTCAATAAACTTTATCCATAAGGAAATTGATCATTTTGAACTTCCAAACGTGGAAATTGTTCTTGTCTAGCTTCTTTCTAATCTATAATAAACAAAAGCACACACATAGATAAGACCATTTTAGACACCGCTTACACATACTCTCTCTCTCTCTCTCTCTCTCTCTCTCTCCACCAATAACGCATATCGTGTTTACCTACTTAAAGAGTTGAGTGACCTTGGCTTGGCTTGATGATAGCAATTCATAAGATCAACCTTGTGTTTGCAAATTTTCTAGTATCTAGTCTCCTCTAGATTATATTCAAATGATTGGATATACTAAGAAGCTACCACTTTAAAACTCCTTGGGTTTTTCCTCCAAGGAAAGGTCCCCTACTCTAGGATCTAAGACTACTTTATAACTCCAAAACCTATACAAAAACTCCTCCCTACCAAATTTTTATGTCAGAAACTTCCCTCCAAGAATAATCCTCTTTAATGAAACTTGACTCTTGGGAGTGTACATTATCTACTTCTCATCCTTAACCTTATGATGTACTATTGTGCCTTATATTAGCTTTGGACAACCATTTTTCTCCTTGAAAGTGGTAATAGTCTTTTAGCTGCACCTACTTTGGGATTGCACCTTTGAAAAACTCCATAGATAACCCATAAAACCCCTCCCCTGGACTTCCTTGGCCACTCTCTCTCTCTCTCTCTCTCTCTCTCTCTCTCTCTCCCCATGCACCCTGGGTTTCACTCTTTGGGACCTTCTCTCCTCACATTCAATTTGCATGATGGTCACATCATACTCTCAAGCTGGCAACTAGTGGGTTCCTTCCCTTGTGTGTAGACATAAAGCACTATATTGCTCACTATTTAAGCGTTACCCATTTCATGCTAATGAATGTCCTCTTGCCTTAGGTAAATGGCCTATTTGAATAGGCTTGATGTTGCCTTGCCTTACATCTTACCTACCTCGATGACAACCAATATACATTAGTGTAAATAGTTCTTTAGAATCAAAACCTTAGACTCTCCATAAAGGATTATGATATAGCATGTTGAGTTCTTGCCTTCTGATTTTCTTTGTGTTTATGGTCTTCAACTATCTCTAGCGTTGCCTCTTTACCTTGTTACACTTTGTTAATATTGAAGAAAGGCTTTGCTTTGATAAGACCCACCTTGCGAAAAATGGACTTGCTTGATGGCTCGACCTAGTGGTGCCTTGCTTGAGTGTCAACCATAACAAAACTTAGTATAAAGGAGTCTTCCTAACTATACTATGGGAGCTAGCCTACATAGACTTGGTGATGGAGTGGCTTGCTTGATACAATAACTAGAAGATAATTGCCAGCATTCTTCACCTAGTCTTTTCCTCTTTGCCTTGATTCATCTCATTATGCTAGACATGGAATGTATGTCTAGGTGCTGGTATTTACTTGATCCTTCTGAAATCTTTGATAACTTTCAAAAAAATTGATGTGAATAAAGGTTTTGATACATATGGTTAGGTCTTGCATTGCTAGTTTCATTGATGAAAATGGGTTTTCTTGCTCAAAATGCTACTTACAAAACACCTAAACATTTAGGACATTAGCTAGCTTAATAATTTGTAAGAGGACAAGGAAACATCTGATAGGCTCTTCCACACCTATAATACGTAATTAAAGCTGACAAAATATGTTCTCTTGTTTATATGGATGCAAGTGAGAATTCTATTTTTGCATAAAGAGGATTATGTTAGTTGTAGTCCTTCCATGAATATGATGATCTAATTCATCCCTAGATTAATTTATATCCTCATGTATACGATTGTTTGAACGAGCCCTCATTCTAGCTATATTGTACAAAAGTGATTCATATACATAAATTGTGCAAAAGCTCTCATCATGTCTAGACCCAGTTTCCTTTTGAACATAGCGTTCTTTTGTGTATAAGTATTATCTTTTAAACAACACACAATGTCATTTAGAGGTGGTGTGGTCAGAGAAACCTTTTAGGTAGATACATTGGACTATTCGCAAGGGGGAGTGGGGAGACTTATGGTGTTTACTTGTAGAGAAGAACGGGCTACTCAAGCCATGATGTCCTTGCAAATGGGAGCCAAGCATTTGCCCATGTAAGTTACCGGTTGTGAAGAGAGGGTGCTACACAGTAGGAAACTTAAGCACAACTATGAGAGGAGCAGCCATCCAAAATCCTCAAGGATTTGGACATGTGATCACTTCTACGTAGGATATGGCATCACCCTGCGAAAGGTAGTGTGTAACATGCATAAAGAACCCAAGTCGGCATGCAAACCAACAATTGACTTTGGGCTTAACACATAGCGTACATCCTTTAGTGTGTATCAGCCCAACACTAAAATGAGAATGCTACAACCCTCTTCCAAGGGGTTTTAGAAGACTCCCCCACGGACTCTGTACAGGGCATTCCAGTTGAAGGCCCTTCATCATCCAACAAAGCAGTCTATAATTGGCGTTCTCATTAGCATGCAGTAGCAACAAATACATAGCAGCGTAGGGCACCTAGAGTAACTGGTTATAAAGGTGTATCGCCCATGTTGGGGGGTGTCTCAACGAAACAACGATAGCTATATGCTCGTCAACAGCTTCTTGCTAATTGCAACCAATAAATGGTACGGGGCTCTTGGTATGCAAGTAAAGGGCCCTCCATTGCCAATTTGCCACCTTTATAGGGATTATGGTATCCTTCTAAAAATTTGTAGGAAAATGGTAGCCTTCAAAAAAAAATTGTAGGAAATTTGAAAAAATAGTAGAGTCACGCTTCAAAGTGGAGGTGGAAAGTGAAAGTTTTACATATCTACATGGGGGTGGGCCCACGTGCAAAGTTGAATGTAGATGGAGCCTTGGGGGAAGGGCCCATGAGATTGTTGAGCTGTCAAAAGGATTAAACACTGGTTAAAACCTTGGGAAAACGCAACTCAAGGTAAACAACGTGAAAAGATGTAGGAAGATTAATAGGAAGGGACATGCAAAGGGTAACAATGCAAGGGCTGGTATTCCATCTAGCCGAGTTTAGACTAATGTCCATAGGCTAGAGGGAACAAGCTGTTGAATTTCGGCCCTTGGCCTATGGGGCCTCGACCAATCGGCAGACGTGAATGCTAAGAAAACTTCCTCGAAACTTGACACATCGTCACGAGACATAGCTCGTTCTAATATATTGGGCATATAACATCTGAGCTTGATGTACTTCAACAATGTATACCACGGGGACTTCAGTGAAGACCAAGCGGTGGGATCAACGATCGAGAATTGGGGCACATATTTCAAAACTATCGAGGGTCGTTGGATGGGGTCCATGTTTACTTTTAATGTCCTTGTTTACTTTTGTCTGCATTGGCTTAGTGTATACAAATGTGAAATGGAAAGTTGGACAAGCAAACCCACGCGGGTACACGGTTAGGGCAAATACTTGTTATTGTAAGGGTTGTGGGTTTGAGACACAGTTGCCAACCTAGAAGTCAATGCTTGCAACTTTTTGTAGGTCGTCCACCCTCCTGGAGATCCTCCCAAAGCCCTGTCCACCGTCAATCCCACTGCCCGACATTCATATAAGGCTGGGTTTAGACTCAACCGGCGAAGAAACAAGCCTTCTTAAATGTGCCGTCGCCTAGTGTGAACAGTGTGGAGGAGGAAAAGTGAAGGGGGCTGAGAGAGGCCATCAGCTCTTCCGAGGGGGGGGGGGGGGTGGGGGTCGTAAGAAAAATGGAGGGCCCGGCGGAAGAGTGCCTCAACTCTAGCCAATCAAATTTCGCCATGGAGGATCGACACCCCTTTGCATTTTTCTTCCGCCACCTAGTCTGAACTCACCCTAAGACCCTGTCACACATAGTGCTGTGGCTTGCTGTAGAGGGGAACGACTTGGGCGTGTGGACCGGCTAGCGGTGTTTACAAGTTTTGGTCAATGGCCCTATTATAGCTAGGCCTATAGGCTAGTATCTACCACGCTCTCCTGGACTTGTCGAAAACAGTTAGGAAATGGTAGTAGTGTTATTTTGAAAGAGACGTTTAATAGTTAATTAGGAGGTTTTGTATTTGTGTGTGTAGAGAGCATAGTGAAGTGAAGGCTCCACCTAGGAGAGACGTTTCATAATCACACATTAATTTTCTATTACCGTTGCAGGCATTCCCGGAGCCCTCTCAGGTTCACCGAAGAAAGTGAAGACCGAGAAGTTTTTTACCCTGCATGGAACGAGTGTGTGAGACAGTGTGTGGAGAGGGGGGGGGAGAGAGAAAGACAGACTCTACAAGTGGAGGCTGTGGAGCTCTCACTTTACACTCAGTTTACTGAGGAGCTCCATTTCGATGGCGAAACGTGGAGTGTGCATTTCTGATGATGGTGGTCAATATAATGCTCCATCACCCATGTTTTGTACATGATGATGACGTAGTTTTGAATGTTACTACACTCCTCCGATACGGAGCTTCCACTCGCAGACCCTCAGGCTCGCCGACCCCCCCACCCCCACATACATACACACGCTCGCTCACACGCACAGGAAGAGAGAGAGAGAGAGAGAGACACACACACACACACGCACTCGCACGCACGCACGGTTCATCAGCAAAGGAATCGCAGCTCCCTAACAGCCTGATTAAGTTTGCACCCAACTCTCATCTTCTCATCATCACCCATTTCTGCTTATAAGCTAATTGCTCGTGCAAAGGACAAGAGAAAAGAGCTACCCTTTGTCCTCTGGTTGTTAATGGCCCCTACTTGCCCTTCGACAGCCTGCGTATATTGAAGAGCTGAACACATTTCTAGCTTTCGCTTGCCCACATTGAATTTGCAATGCACCTTCGCATTTAGCTTCCCCATAGCTGGCTTATGCACAGGCGCCTCCTGCGGCAGTGCATGTGTCGAGCTCTCTTGCGACTTGGCTCGACTCACTTCTTCCATACTTGCTCATACTGCTGCTGCCTCCCCTGCTCCTCCTTGAGCATTTCTCTACTGTTTGATGAATGGGCATGCTAAAGAAAGCTCTCCATTACAATTTCAACATATCCATGAAGTGTGTACTCGCTCCTAAGCATTTTGTGCTTCTCTTGCTCGTCTTCTTCTTTACTGGTGGAGCAGGGGACCTCCATGCAGACCGCGAAGCTTTACTGAAGTTCTTCAATGGGCTTGACGGAGCTTCTAGGATACTGAATTGGGACAACAATACAAGCCCATGCAGCTGGGAGGGGGTGCAGTGCACTCCTCAACAGGACAGTGTGATAGCTCTCAAGCTTCCTGGAACAGGGCTCTATGGTACCATTGGAAAGGGCACCCTTGCTGCGCTTCCGCAACTGCAGATCCTTAGCCTCCGATTGAATCATCTCTCTGGTGTGCTGCCGCAGGACCTTGTGAATTGCACCCAGCTGAAGAAAATCTTTTTGCAGAACAATTACTTTTCTGGATCCATTCTCCCTTTCAATGCCATATCCAATCCGCTGCTTTCGGTCATAGACGTATCCTTCAATGGATTCACAGGTAACATACCTTCCTCTCTTGCCTTATTACCTCATCTTAAGATTTTGTTGCTTCAGAACAATTCTCTATCCGGTGGCATCCCTTCATCTCTCGGTGCCCTGTCACAATTCAATGTGAGTAACAACAAGCTGAGTGGGAGCATACCCCCTGCATTGAGAAGCCTCCCGAATTCGACATTTTCTGGCAATGTGGGTTTATGTGGTCCTCCCCTCTTGTTGCCATGTGCGAATTCCACCATCGTCCCATCCTCGCCGTCCAGAAACCCCTCAACAACCCCTCCCTCTGCAGGAACCAATATCACATCAACCCAGCATAAATCCAAGAAGAGGCTTAGCACATCAGCTATCGTTCTCATTGTTATCGCAGATGTGGCGTTCTTGTTTTTGGTAAGTGCCTTCTGCATGCTCTTGTATCACAGAAGGAATTCTGCAAAGCCAGAAGGAAACACAGAAAAGGCTGAAAAGGGGTCGAAGGACCGGGTCTTTGCCAAGGCAGTGGGAGAGGTCGATGACAGTAAAGAGGATTATAGCTCTGCGCAAGAGCCAGAACATAACAAGCTTGTATTCTTCCATGGGGGACAGCTGAGCTTTGATCTGGAGGATCTGTTGAGAGCATCGGCTGAAGTACTTGGGAAAGGGACATTTGGTACATCATACAAAGCTGTTTTAGAGGATGGGCCAACCGTGGTTGTGAAGAGGTTGAAGGAAGCATCGGTGGGTAGGAAGGAATTTGAGCAGCACATGGATGCAGCAGGAAAGATGCGACATCGTAATCTTGTTCCTATGAGGGCATACTACTACTCCAAAGAAGAAAAGCTCCTTGTACACGAATACATGCCTTTGGGCAGCCTATCTACAGCAATACATGGTATACTCTTTGTTTCTCTTTAATACTTCATTGTAGCACAAACTTACATCTGTCTAAGGTGATGCTCAAAGTCAATGAAGCTTCCATGAATTTAATGCTTGGATTTTTGTACTGTGTGTCTGCAGGTAGGAAAAGCTCGGGAGAGCCAGCACTCGAGTGGCGAGCTCGGCTGAGGGTGGCAGCTGGTGCAGCCAGAGGCTTGGAATATCTGCATAGCACAAGCAGCAAATATGTACATGGTGACATAAAGCCCTCGAATATTCTTTTACATCGAGACTTTGAAGCATGTGTTTCAGATTATGGCTTGGCCCCTCTCTTCTGGACAGTAGCAAACAATGCTACTGCCATTGCGAATCGCATGGCAGTGGGATATAGAGCACCGGAGGTCGCAAAGACGCGCAGGCTAACACAGAAGTCCGATGTATATAGCTTTGGAGTCGTTCTGCTAGAGCTCCTAACTGGGAAAGCACCCTCACAAACATCTGCAGAGCAGGGCATGGATCTGCCTAAGTGGGTCCAGTCTGTCGTGCGTGAAGAGTGGACCTCCGAGGTGTTCGACCATGAGCTGATGAAGTTCAATGACATAGAGGAGGAGATGGTGCAGTTGCTCCAAATCTCCTTGGCATGTGTCTCACCCTCCCCAGACCAAAGGCCCACCATGGCAGAAGTGCTTAAGATGATTCAAGATGTCAGGCACGTGAGTGATGAGGCGCGAAGTCCTACAACCACAACACACTCTTCATCCCCTCAAGAGCAAAGTGCACGAGACTCTCCAGCGCCAGCATACAAGATTATACAGGTACCTGCTCTGACTAGAACAGAGGTGGAGACGGCCCCGGATGTTAAAGACTCAGAATTGCTGACAAGTGCGCCAGATCCGACTGCTACGACCAGTAGAGAGGGGAAAATGGCAACAACAAGTCCGACGAATACGGTATCGGAGGCGAACATGGGCTGTCTCAGCCCCATGAGTGCCAGTGTAGAAGATACTACTACCAATGGTACTTTAGATACATCAGAGGTTGGCATGTCATCGGCCATGTCCAATGTCACACCTACCACCATTACATCAAGCAGTAACACAGATCCAGCTATTGCATCCCCTCCCAAGCTCTGATATATCTCATCCAAGCATACCCCCCCTTCCATGGATTGACCCATCTAGATACTGCTGTTTCTCAGCTCCCGTCCGAATACCATCATCCCTGTCCGAATACCATCATCCCTCTCAACCATTTCTCCACTAACATCCCCATTTTTTCATTTTCATGTAGTGTCTCAAGGAATTTCTCTCGATTCTTCCTCTCTGAAAACTGACTTGATGTATGTAGTCTTGTAGTCTGCGGCTTTGATTTCCAGAGGAGATGAGTAATGACCGGACATCTACAAATTGATTTGGCTAATATCAATGACAGTTCTTTGAAAACTGTTTTTGCAAAGACCAGCTCAATTTTCATGTGTACTGAAGAGGTGCTCCTGATTTTTCATGTTTGCGTCTTTACTCTTTCTTGAGTACTTAAAAGGAGGTCTGCTTTGGCAGTTTTGGTAACGGTTGATTGCATCAGGACTTCGTTCTTGATGAAATTGGAGGCTCTTTCTGCCTAATGGTAGTGAATAAGTAGCACTGTGGATTGTACTTGTCTATGGACATAGAGCTACAAAGTGACAGGCAGTGAATGTAGGAGATCTCT
This sequence comes from Adiantum capillus-veneris, assembly GCF_014529385.1. Lineage (NCBI taxonomy): Eukaryota > Viridiplantae > Streptophyta > Polypodiopsida > Polypodiales > Pteridaceae > Adiantum > Adiantum capillus-veneris. Next base: position 25,455,151 of record NC_140935.1, read on the forward strand.
GAATAGCTAGGGTCTTTGGACAAAGCAAAAGTCTTTAAATATAGGGGAAATTACCAAAAATACCCCTCTAATTTGTAGAAATTCCCCAAATACCCCTCAAATTTCAAAAATTCCCAAAATACCCTCGATATTTTGTCATAATTTTCCGAAATGCCCCTCAAATTTTCCAAAATTCCCAAAATACCCCTGGTTGTGAGATTAAATTTTCCCAAAGATGAGAAGAAGACCGATTGTCTATCAATCCAAGATACTAAAGCTAGAATTTGAGTAGGTTATGTAGGCTTTGGAGATGAATTGCTTCATTATTTTTAGATATAATTGCCCATTTTTGCGAGATAATTTGTGACAAATTACATGCGAAGCACTCAAAAACGGATTTTGATTGTCAGAAAAGAATAAAGAACTGATCAGCTTGAATAATCTACCAAAATAGATAAAAGGGTATTTGGGGAATTTTTGAAATTTGAGGGGTATTTTGGGAATTTCCACAAATTAGAGGGGTATTTTGGTAATTTTCCCTTAAATATACTAGTACGGCCGGTCGCCTTCGGTGGCTTCTCTCTCTCTCTCTCTCTCCTCTTTATCGTGTGCAAAGGGGCTTGTTTTTGTTTTGGACTTTAGCCTTCAGGTCGCAGATTGCGACACGTGTAAAGGGCTCCCCCTTCCGCCATATTATGTTAGTAGATACCAAGAGCAAATATCGGAGGTCGTGCATGTAGTTGTGGAATGTGGCGATGAGCCGAGGAGTTGAGGGGGGAGGCAGGGAGAGTCTCAGGACTAAGTGGCACAGGCATGGGAGGGTGGGATCTACGACGGGAGGCATTGTGAGCCGTAGATCTGGAATGCGGGTACCCTAGATTACTTTTGTAATCTATGGTACTTGTATTTCGAAAGTAATCTAAATTACTCTATTTTGTAGGTGTGGCATTTGAACCCGTGACCTCACCCATGAAAGGCGCATGCCCTAACCACTTTGCCATGTGCACATTCTGAAACGTGGGGGTCCTAATTTACTTAAAACATATATGCAAAGCGGTGGGCGCAGAAAGTAATCTAGGGTACCTAAGATTAATTTTTATTACAAAAAGTAATCCAGGATACCCTAGATTACTTTCGACGCCGCCATTGGGATCTATCGCTCACAATGCCCCTGTCGTAGATCCTACCCTCCCATGCCCATGCCACTTAATCCCGAGGCAAGGAGAGGGAGGAGGTTTGATCGTCACAGATATTTGTTTACATGTCTCATAATGTCAAGAAATTAATGGAGATTTGTCATCACCACATGGTGGCATCCTAGGGTGCATATCATGGCTACATTGGTCATTCATATGCCCTTTTCAGGCTTCTGGCCGTATTTTGGTCCATTATCTAAGCACTCTTTCAATTATAGAGTTATTGCTCTTAGGTATTCTCTCGAGATCTATCTTTGTTCGTGTGTGTCTAGCACGCCTCGCCCCATTCCTTCTGAAACTCTTGCCTTGGGCTATATCATTCATGGACTTTCAATTTTGGTAATTGAATAACGAAGTAACAAAATTTGTGAGCATTGTCAAGGTGATAGGGTTTTCTTGATCTTGTGACAATTGCCTTGTTGCTTGCCCTGGAGTAGCACACAACAAGTGCCTCTACCATCACCTCTATTGTCTCCCTCTTTTGCTTCTATTGATTCGCTTGCGAAGGGACCTTTGGAGGTATTCTTGTTTGGATTGGCATTTGTTTACAACTTGGTTTATAGAGTTGAGTTTAACTCTCTTACTATTTGAGATTTTTTCATTAGCTCTCTTCATAGGCTAGTCACTTGCCACCATGCATATTGAATAAATATTCACTAACATAGGAATACAATGTTGTTATCTCCAACGCTTTTGCAAGTAGGCGGCTTGTCCCCATACCTACTCCTTCAAACAACAATAAGTCTAAGAATTCTGGCGATAAGGGCAAGAACTGAAAATTTTAATACTGCATTAAAAAAATGATCATCTCATCAAGCAATGTCTTAATCTTAAGGATAAAGAAGATTGGAAGAAAGAAGCAAAGGTTATCATTTCATATGCTTCTTTTGATGCAAATTTGGAAGACATTGTGTAGGATTTAGAATGGGCTTTTAGTTTACAATGTAAATATAGCCCATGTGTTCATGATGTATTTATTGTACAATCTATGGATCATAAGTGGTTCTTTGACAAAGGTTCAACTAAGCACATAATGTCTCGTCGTGACTTGTTCACTTCTCTTGAGACTATTTATATCACGTGTACAAAAATAATGCTTTTTATTTAGTCGTGACTTGTTCACTTCTCTTGAGACTATTTATATCACGTGTACAAAAATAATGCTTTTTATTTAGTTAAGGGAGTTGAGAATATTGTGCTTACTATTGTAAGTGATAGATCTTTCACACTTTGGATGATTTCTATGTACCTCAAATCAGCGCATGATTTCACTATTGATGATACTATTTTTCGCATCTGGCACTTTATTTTGTGGGTTATATAAGCTCAATACTTATAAGAAATGTGTGGAAGATTCATGAAGGCTATTTTTAATTCAAAATTTTTACATGCATGTTTTGGTTATATGAATTTTGATAGTTGCTTTTGCACAAATCTGCTATGGTTGCTTCATTGCCCCTTCATGATGCACCATTGAAACATGTAGGTGAAGGCTGTATTTTGGGCAAAATACATTGTTCCAAATTTTCTAAGGATGGTTTTGTACTACACGCTATTTCAAATTACACCTTGTCCATAGTGATGTTTGCGATCTAATACATACAACATCTTTTGGGAATTGTTTGTACTTCGTGACTTTTATTGATGATCACTCCAGGAATACATGGGTGTAATTGCTTAAGAAAAAATCCAATATGTTTTTGTGCTGAAAGAGATTTTTGTTTATGGTTGAAAATGTATCTGGTTATACTTAGGGAGCCCTCCATTGATGATAATGGAGGGAGTATGTGTTCAAGGAATTCAAGGCATTTTTGGAGAGTCGTGGTATTAAACACCAATGTACAATGCTATATACCCCTCAACAACTTGCTGTTGTTGAGAGGGAAAATATGTCTCTTATGGAGATGAAATGATTTATGGTCCAACTCTAAGCTTTACCACATGCATTTTGGCTTGAAGCTATCATTTGTATTGCATATGTACTAAATAACTTATGTTCTCAGCATGCCTCTTATGTTAAAGTTTATGTATCTCACGTGAATGCCCAAAATGCGATCCTAGTTATTGATTTGTACTTTAGGTATTTATTTTACTTATTTTACAAGATTCTAGGTAGAGCAATTTTTTTTTTAGTAGCATATAAGCAACCCCATGGCCCCACCGTATAATCATTTAAGTTAATTGGTTTAGAAACTCTCTCTCTCTCTCTCTCTCTCTCTCTCTCTCTCATGCATTCTCCCCCTCATTGTATGATGCTTCCGCATTGTCGACTTTGACATGGTATCATAGCACAAGGCTCATTGCTTGTGAAGGGATCATGTGTTGAAGGAGGAGACAACAAAGTGTCTGCATGGCTTGGGGAGGAAAAGACTTTCGACGTTTTTTCCTCCTAACATTTTTCTTTGCGTTTTGAAACATAGGTAGGGGATCTTTGTGGAAATTTTGTTCAATAGCGTTTCTAAACGTCCTCTATTAGCTCCATTTGTGCATTCTTGAGATGCTCATGCATTTTGGGCGCTTTGTGGAGGAGGGTATCTTCCATCTGCATTTTGAAACATGAGCTAGAGGCAAGGTGGGTGGAGTCCAATGTAGTGGCTAGTGAGTTTGAAACCCTTCAAAAACAACAATGCATAATTAGAGTAGCATTCATGATGAGAGAATAGAGAGCAATTACACAATGCAAAAAGTGTAAACTAATAGAAATAACTTGATTAGTGGCTACTTATATAGAAGTACCATGGCAAGTACAAGTGCTAATACAATGGCTAGGTGCATCTCTCAAGGGCCAAAAGGTATCTACCTAAAGGGTGAGGGGAAAGCTAGAGATGGTGCACACCAATAAATTGTAACATAGACCAAATTCCACATACCCAACAACCTCCTCTGGGACTTTGGACACCTAAAAAATTGCATAGAGGCTCACTACCACCACACAAGCTAATGAAATTTACACAAATTGGGAGTCACACAGACTAATACGACACATGCTACAATAGGTGGTCTCATCAGGATATGGTGTCACAAAGACCAAATCATCCTCTCTCAAACAAAGAATTACTTTAGACTCAATCAGTATGATGAAGACCATCCATATCCTTTACATCATGTCACTATAATTACTATATAAGAGTTAGGTGGAGTACAGACATGGAGAAAGGTCTCCTCTTTTTCTTGTCTTTGTCTTTCTCCAGATATTCTATAATCTTGACTCTACCTTTATCTTTACTGCTGCTGCTACCATGACACTCGTTTCTTGGGTTGCCACATTCATAACATTTCTTTGACTTGAATGATGAGAATGATGCCCTAGGTGGTGATGCAAACATTATTTCACTCGTGGAATTTCTCAACCCATTTTTCTCCGTAGTGCAAATAGAGTGGTCTTTATGATTGGTGGTGTGACCATGTCAGTGTATACCTCTTTACAAAAGCATTAGAAAAACATCGTCCCCATTATTTAGAATTATGCCATATGTTACAAATGTTGTGCTTTGGGATGCAAAGTATTAGCTTTTGAATTTTGGGAAAGAGAGTGATTTCCCTTTGATTGTCCAAGCGTTGAACCTTTGAGAAGCGAGTCTTAAATACATTTCCTTAGCTCCCTTTGAATCTACAAGCCTCGTTCATGGAAAACAACCCTTAGCTTGTAGTAGCAAAAGAGGGATTAAACGTTTTGAGGCCTTGCTGTTGTAGGAACAGGGACTCAAGCAGAGAAATTCTCCGTTTTTTGCTCTTTGTGGGAAAGCTCTCTAAAGCCAAGGAGGCTTTCTAGCCTTCGGGCTTGTGGGAATGGCCCTAAAGACCTTGGAGGTCTATGAAAGTTGGACTGGCCACAGAAGCGCCCCTTTGGCAGAGCTAAAAGGCTCCAAAAGGTGGATTCAATACTTTCTCACGTCCGGATATAAGCAAAAGCTTTGGGCGTGTGACTTGCCACCTATGAGTCGGCCTTGTCCACCAATAAATGCGATTTGAAAATCGCCTTGCATCTGACCATGTCCCCAAAATTAGGTTTTTGGACCCATGACCACAAACACATGCCAACCCTAGCCAAGTGCCCAAGCCCTTTTTACATGAGCGCACGGGGGGGAGATGAAGCATTTATCTATGGATTAGCAGAGTGAATGCACACACACCCTAAATATACCAATGAGTTGAGATTTAGGTTTTATGGGCTTTGGAGCTTGGATTGTACAATTTAGAATCTCTAATGAAAGTGATGAGGGCTCTCTTCACACATCCACAATGTAAGAGTTGCATAGACCAACAATGGTAAATTTGGAGGACCAAGTATGGAAAAAATCAATTACTAAATGCATGATTAAATGAAGTGAAATTTCATCAACTAAATGGCAAATAGAGAGTAGTTCCCAACAAAAAATCTAGCATTGGAGGGTTTTCCAGATGGAAGACTTAATTGCAATGCAAGCCTGAACCTACATCTCTTCATCAAATTTAACCTAGCTTTGGAAGGTAGTGACTTGATGGACTTTCACCATGAACTTGCCCACACATAGCAAATCAATGAATCGAATAAAGAGTGAATGTATCTAGTGTGATTAGGAAGTTGCTAATCACTACCAACCTATGAAACCATTTGTTAGGGTGGTTTATGGGGGCATGATTAGATTAGCATTCATGATGAGAAAATAGATATAGCAATTAGTGTAAACCTATAGAAATGATTTGATTATGAAATGGGCTAGCTACACTACTAGAATGTGTACAAGATGTGGCTACTTATATAGAAGTAGCATGGAAATTACAAGTGGTTTTATGATGGCTAGTTGCACCTCTCAAGGGCCAAAAGGTATCTCCCCAAAGGGAAAAGGGAAATCTCCCAATGTAGCATCCAAAGGACACTTCTTTGGGCTCTTTGTGCAAGTCACCTAAGCCCACATGCTATCACATGGTCACTTGCTGACTGGTGACTAAACACAACTATGTATTGTAGCATAGACCAAAGGCCACATACCCAATAGTGCGGCTTTCTTTTGATCTCAAGGTTTACCTCTTGAAATGCCCAAAATGGACCTTTTATATGTAGTCACCTTGTAGGAAATTTGAAACACTGCAAGTGTGTGGATTCAAAGGATATGGGATTCTGAAATGCTTCCAAGAAGGGAATCTTTTTTCTTTTGCCGGACTAAAGTGTGGCATCCATTAACTAAAAAAATCCAAAATCCACTAACAAGTATGGGTCTCAACACTCTCAAAGTTCACCAAGGAGTTGGAAACCCATTTGTCTTAGCGAAGTAGACCCAAAGGCAAATGCATGAGCTTGCAAAGTACAAAGGGAAAGGAAAGATTAACGAGTATAGCAATAACATGAATTCTACCAAGAAGTTTGACATGACACACGTTGCAGTGGCCATGGTGCCAAATTTCTAACCTAGTTGTTGTTGTTGCATTATCCTTTAGCTACCAGAGAGAGGCTTGTGAGCATTAGAGAGGGGAAATTGGTGCTTCCTATACATGATTTGGCCTCGTGTTGATATTTCAAGGTCAATATGAACTACTTCTAGATGAATATCATTGATAGTCATCATCACGAATGCGCCTTGGTGGATACACATGTCTTTGCCAATGATATTAGAGCTAGATTACACTAAATTTCTCTACCTATTGGATTGATGGTACGCTTATCCATTCAACTCATTCACTAGCAGTTTGCACTACACCATTGTACTAATTTCCCATTATATTGTCTTTTCTCTTTTTATGCATTTTAGACTTATTATCTTAGTTAATGAAGAAGAAGAATGTTTTGACTCCATCTCTCTATGTATGTGTGCTTGCAAAAGCTCAATATCTGTCCTTTGTTATCTCTTAACATGGTATCAAAGCGAGGTTGTGCAGCAAGGGGAGTAGCAAAAGAATCAGTCTCGAGATTCTCAAGAGCCATGCCAAAAATCATCTCCAATCAAGGTGCTTCTTTTTGGATATTGTGGATCTCAAACATGTGTACAATCATTTTGACTACAATTGTGCAGCCATATTTTCATTTTGGGCACATTTTGACCCCCTTTTTGGAATTAGAGTGTGTTTGCATATAGAAACACTAAGGTTCACAATTTTATTAATCTATCCTTTGGTGGTGCAGAAAGTTTTTTTTTGGCTACAATATTCACATATATTGTTAAGCACTATAGAATATGTGCATGCATGCATATGGTGGTTTACAACCAGTAACTTAATATTTTTAGGGGGCTACTTAAAGATATTTAGAGCACTAAAGTTTTGTAAGTAGCAATGATGGACTTAACCATATTTTTAGTGAGAAGGTGGACAAGAACAACTTCCATGCTTGGAAGTTTAGAATGACTAGTTTCCTTATGGATAAAGGTTATTAGGAGTACATTGATGGAGGGCATGCAAAAGCACGAGCATTATTGAAGCAAGGTGCAACTGCTACACCAATAAGAACTTTAAGGATTGGAACTAAGGAGCTTAAAATCCTCCTTTGGCATGTGAGAATTTTGTATGTGCTCAATCATAGTGTGCTACACACTCAGAGAAAGCCAATACATGACCTCCTATAGTGATGCCAAATTGTCTGCACCTCCTCTCTCTAGTATGTGCCAAATCTTTGTGGCCTTTTGCATGCTCTTCCACCATTTTGTCCTACAATTCTCAGATTGCCATTGCCAAGGGATTTGAAACTTTGCCATTCATTGTTTTCCTCTTCTAAGCCTCACTAGTGCATACACTGCCTTGTGTGTAGGTCTTAGCTTTGTGTGCATGCAACCATATCGAATGCAGATTCTCTATGAATAGCATGCATCCTTTCACGAGTGCCTTCATGGATTTAAGGTGCCAACTATGTGAAAGTCGTATGTCTTTTTCACCACACATTTGTTGGGGTCAACCCAGCTTGGGCGGCCGCTCCTATGTGAACATATTGTAAACCTTATAAAGGCTTTTGACTTTAATGAAAAAACTCTATATTTTCTAGTTTTTTGTGCTATTGGTCGCACACCTTATCTTGATTATCTTTTCTCTCAGTGTCTCCTAGCTATTGTCTTCCATTGTGTGCTCACGAGGTGGTATCAGCGCTTTGGCAAGAGCAGCAAAAATGGCACCGTGAGAGCTGCTCCTTGTGGAGAAGAAGCCATGGTGATGACACATTCAGCTGCACTAGGAGTGCGTGCATCTTCAAAAAAAGCATTTCTCGGTTCAAAGTAGCAGAAACGCATTCACCATACCCTCCCAATCTCTTCCACTTTCTCCACGCAAATGTCATGTTCACATGAGTTTCCGCATCAGCTTCGCCAAATCCATCAGGCTTCACGAAGCTTTAAGTGATCAAATGGGGGGAGAATATGCCGACCAACAAAGCATTTGTGAGGGCAACAAGAAGGATCGGGCGATGGCAGTTGGTGCTCAACCGGCCAAGGCCCCGCACAAGAGGAGGCCTAAGGGGGCGACTAAAAAGAGGGTGTCATGCTAAGGGTAGGACTATAGGAGGGCACGGCCCTGGCGAAAGGCCAATGGATACACATGCAGTACAGGGGATATATGTATCTAAGAGCCAGAGGGCCAGGGGCCCATATATAGGCAGGTTGGGTGGTTATGAGCATGTTTATCTCCCTATGGTCTTTCACTGGTATCAGAGCGGGGAAGGAAGGATCTATGAAGGGAGAATCTGTAGCTTTTGTATCAATTTGCATGCATGCATGCTCTCTCTCTCTCTCTCTCTCTCTCTCTCTCTCTCTCTCTCTCTCTCTCTCTCTCTCTCTCTCTGGGCGAGCTTGTGTCATGCAAGGCATGGCCGTGGGAAACTATCCTTGCAGAGCCAAAAGGAGACTGCGGGAACGACCCCTTGTACATAGGATGGTGGCGAGGGCAACCTGCGGGAAAATCGCCATGGCCTTTGTTGGGAGCGCAAGGGACTAAGGAGGAAATCACGTTGAAGTCGAGCTCGGTTTGGAGCAGCAGTGGGGAGATCTCTCTTCGTCATCAACGTAGACGACCATCGCTGTTGTAGCCAAAAGGAAAACGAAGTATATATATTTTTTATTTTTTTTCTTCTTTTGCCCTATCCAACTAAGGGCTTTGGCCCACGGTGCACAGTAGCCGGGCTCAATTTGGGTTGTGAGAACGAGCACGCCACATGCAAATCGCATGCATGGCATGCAACCAACAAGGTCTCCACATCAAAGTTTTTCCTACAGCATATCTATAATTTTCAAAATCAAAGAATTCCGACAAGGTTAGAAATGCAAACAAGTAACCAAACTCATAGGTGAGCATCATGCAAAGCCCCTGTGATTTCATCGCCTCGGCCAATCGGATTTTCTAGTTCTGAGTCGCAGTACCGAGAAAAGCTCATTCTCAGTGTATTCCGTCAAAAATTCAGGTATGGCATGCAAGGCATGCAACAAGGGATTTAATATTTACGTAATTACGACAAATTTTGTGTGATCACAAGGTCTTATTGACACATTTACATGATTACACTAATAATCACAAAGAATCCGTAAAAGGGCGACCTGCAGACCCACTAAATTCTCGCCGGGTTTTTCCATTTTGCTTGCGGGCCTGCCAGGAATACGAAAAAGCCTGGCGGGCTCGCAGAATTATATATATGAGGGCCTGGTCGGGGGCCCGCCGGGTGTTATTTCTTGCTTTCATCTTCACAGAGAGAGAGAGAGAGAGAGAGAGAGAGAGAGAGACCACCTTTGCAGGTACGTCAAGAGGAGAGAGGAGAGAGGGAGAGAGGGGGTCATGTGGGAGCGTGCTCTGCATCGCAGTTCACGTCAGCAATACCTGACCACACGATCCGAGTATGTGTTGTGTGTGTGTATGCGTTGTGTGGTAGCGTGCCTTTTATCGTATTGCACGACAGTAATACGGTACCTTACCACACAATGGGAGTGTGTGTGTGTAAGATGTTCTATGGAACAATGCTTATCACGGGGGTATTACCTCGATGAAGCGGGGAAGATGGTGTCCTTGTGGTAAGTATTGGCTTATTGTCTGGGAACTACGTCGGTAACGCATGTTCCTTGTTGTAAGTATTGGCTTACTGTTTGGGTACTACGTCGGTAACGCGACGAATCTAGTATCCTTATGGTAAGCCAACTTCCCTTCCCCTTACCCAAAAAACATATGGGCATCGATCAGTAACGTGGCTACATGATGTTCGTATGCAAGCCATTGTTTCTCCTTAGATTCAGGCGGCACTCGGTCTGGAATGCGTCTAATAGAGTGTCGTTTGTTAGAAGCATCTATGTTTGCATAAGTGTGGTATTCAGTTCGTTAACCCGGCCGTACGAATGTCATATAATTTTTATATGTATTTGTAGTTAATTTCTTAAGTATTAAGAATATGAAATACTTGGTTGGTAACGCGGCTGTGAAGAGTATTTCATATCAAAATGTATGAATTGTTTGATTTTGTTGTTTTTAATTGGCCATTTGAAATTATATACTAGCTAATCATATTCAAAAGTATACTTTATTAATCAATCATCGCTATTTTAAATGCTCCATTTATATAAATTATATGCAAAAAAGTATTTGCACACAAATTGCATGTTAAATATTCTTTTTTTATCTTTTTAAAGGACCTCAAGCATTATCGGTATTTTTAATGCTTAATTTACATAAATTCTCTGTAAAAATGAATTTTCACACAATTTGCATGTTAAATATTCATTTGTATCTTTTTAAAGAGCATCAATTATCATCCCTTTTTTTATTGCTACATTTACATAAGTTCTATGTAAAAAAGTGTGTGAACACAATTTGCTAGTCCAATTTGTATACTTCCAATGTTTTAAATGTTTTTGAAGTTTTTAAGTTGGTGTGTGCTTTGTTTGAACTAGTATGTGCGCACGGAGAAAAATATAAGTTAAAAATTGAATATATGTTGAAATGTGCCAGACTGTTAACATGTATTGTTTGATCTGAATTAAGTTCTTATAAACCACTTGTTTGATCTGCATTTTACACGTGTAACAAATTGCAATTTTAAGTGAAGATTGTTTTCAATTTTTATCAATATTTCCTTGCACTTATCTTAAAGTCTTCAAGTGTTGGTTAAGGGTTTTCCTGAAATAGTGTAAGTGTGAGTGTCATTCACAACCATGAATTTGTATTTGATATGCTGTTTTTTATTGTCCAGTGCAAATATGACACCAAATCAAAAGAAAAGTATTATGCGTGCCATTCATAAAGAATGTATTTTGGCAATCTCATCATGTGCAAATGATCTCATACAGCAGATTAGTGAAAGCGATGTCTTCATCAAAGACCTCACTAGTGCTATATGGGAGAACACAGAGCGCAAGTTGCGAGTTGAAGGCCAATACGAGTTGTTGATTCCAGCAAGGATTCGAGAATTTTACCCCCACCACAAGGTTAGGACAATGTTGGGCAATATAAAAGTATGTTGTAGAGACTTAAAGGAAGATATCCCACCTGCCTGCGACATGTCAAAATTAGAGCTCTATGATAAATTGTGGGAAGAACAGAAGGTAAAGATGAAGCGTGTGAAAGCGTAGGACCAATATTTTTTATCCAAGAGATTGAAGATGGCCCAAGATGCGCAAGCAGCTTTGGGAGGTCAATCCGATGCCAGTGACACCGACACAATCATGCACACGGCTTTGAATGCAAATTGCGCTCATCTTGTCGGCATCCCTCACGAAGACTTGGTAGAAGGTATGAGGATTGGAGCAGGCTCCTTCGGTGTGTGTACATTGTACACCATCAAAGACATCTCCTTTTTTCCAGATTACATTACATATGTGGAAAAATGTTACAAGGGAGGGAGTGAGGCGAAATTTGACAGCTTTCAAATAGAGCAAGGAATGTAGACGGTTCACCCCTCCATTGTAAGGTGCATTGGGTTTACTATCAAAGCTCCTTGGATCACAATATTCCCATACTACAATGGGGGTACCGTGGGCGACAGGATGTGCCGCTTACCATTCGCTCACGGATTGTTCAGATGACACATGCACAGGCTACAACATGGCTGGAGGTCATTGCCTGTAGCAAATCTTCCTGTGCAAGAGATAGACATGGTGCGGATCAAAGCAGTGATCGAACAAATGTCAGCCATTTGTCACGCCTTAATCAACGGCGTTGTGGATGCCCACTTGGTCGGTATAGTGCACAGTGACCTACACCCGTCCAACATAATGTTGGACTTTACTCATGCCAATAAACCCCGCGTCGGCATCATTGATTGGGGTATGATGCTGCGAACACCAGCTAAGAGTGCAGCAGTTAATTATCTGCATCCAAGCACACAGTCAGACTCTGCAATTTTGGATGCACAGAGAGCACGAAATGTCGAGATAGCTAAGCGACCGCAGAAAACTATATGATCCACGGTGCACAGATGCATCCACAAAAGCGAGCGACATTTATGCATTGGGCTACCTATTTGACATGCTGGTAGATTTTTGGAGTGCAGCCAAAAAAGTTTATTTTCCAGAAGAAGTTTTTCACCACCTGAACGAAGATATTGTGAGGGCTATTCGAATTAAAGTAGATTGTTGGATGAAGTTAAAAGAGCGCGAACAAAGAAGAAATGCTTCTGACGTGTTGATACTTTTCAAAGAACATTTAAAGACAGACTCTAACCCTGTCCAACATCCTCTTGTTGAACTTGCATCATCATTTTATCCAATTTAAACATTTCTATGATATGCATGTCTTGTCCAAGGTATTCTATTTTTTATTGAAGTGTATTATGTGGTTTGAAGTAGTTCACCTAATTGAGTCAATTATCTTTAGTCATTTCAAATTTGTCATGTTGAGTGTCAGTATTTTAAATTTGCCTTGTGGTTCAATTAGTCGCATTTATTGTGGTTTGATTTAGTGGATTCCGGGGTCTTTTGTAGTGAACGAGAAGTTGCTATTGATAGCCATTTTTCGGCTCTTTGTAATTGCCACAGTGAGTTACCTCACCCTACCAAAATCACCCAAACACTATGGCTATCCCTACCATTTCACTGTACATAGGCGTGCGTGAGTCACGGGACTTTTCCCATATCTTCTTAAAAAACCCTCAATTAGCTAGTCATTGGGCTAGTTGAGCCAAAAAAATAAAAAAATAAAAAAATAAGTATATTATGGCCCATGCGTATGTAAATATTTCTTTGTATATAGGGCCTAAATAAAAGATTTTTTCATAATTATTTTGGTATTTATTTAAATATTTCTACCTAGGTGTGTGTTATTTATGCTCTGTACATTGCCTCACCATTACCACAATTTTTCTTACCATTTTTCATACTCTTTCTTCCATATAGAAATATTTTCATGTAAGCTTCTCTTATATTTGGTGTAACTCCACCCCAACAAAAATCCAAAAAAACTAGTTTTATTTATGTGTATATTTTTTCACTATTGTGATTTTTCCCTTCCTACATCTATTTTGTATTTTTCTAAAAAATTAGAATACCAAAAATATTTATATTTTTATGGTAGCCTCATAATGAGAGAGATTTCTTTTGACCCCTTTATAGTTTTTCCACTTATATTATTTATATTTGACATGTACATATTTTTTAGACCCCTCAATATTTGATTTTCTTAGTTGTACTATTCACTTATATCATAATCTCAACAATATCTTCAATTATAGACCTACCAAATAAGGTCAAGGGTAGGTGGCATGCATACATGCACTATGGAGGGCTCACTCTTGGAGGTATTCAAAAGAATCATCCAAAGAAGGACCCCACAAGGACCTTGTGCAGTGGAAAAAAACGGTCGGTTTTGCTGAATTTTTAAAGTTCACTTGCTCTCCGAATTTGAAAAGGTGATACAAACAAAAGTTGTAGCTCGTGAGCTGAACTTTTGCCTCAAAGTTTTTCATATTTTTTTGAGCTACGAGCTGTGAGCTATGATTTTATTAGTGGACCCCAGTTTTCCCATGCTATGCAGCCACACCACTTTATCATTTTCCTCTTTCACACACACTTCTCCACTCATCATCCCCACCTCTCTCACCACTCCTCTCTGCACCCTACTCACCTTCTCCTCAACCTTGAAGAATAAGAGAAACCATGGTGAACTCATACCTCCCACACACAATTCCATTCCAAAATTGACCACCTAGTCTCATTTTTCCTCTTCCAAATTACCCATATCTATAAAAAAACCACAAAATTCAGCCTCTTCTCTTAAAAGACAACATCATGGTGGTTGATTACTCAGCTTCAATTACCTTGTCTCTCAAGGAAGGTCAAGGGTGGAGAAAAAATGTACCGTCAAAGCTAGTGGACCGTCAACAAGCGTAAAAAATTGGCCCTACTCAAGACACTTGGAGCATCAACCTTGTAAGAAATCCACCTTTTCTTACCTCTTAAGAGTTTTTCTTCCTAATTTGTATCCTACATGGATACTCCCATTGTAAATATCGAATTCCATTTGTAAATTAATACTAACTCTACTAACACTAACCCACTATGAAAAGTCCTACCACCTCCATTTCTCTCCTCTCTCTTTCCCCACCAACTTCTTGATAATTCCAAGCAAAAGAAATTAGATAAATTGCTGAAAATCTAACCCAACCATGGTTAGAGGAGTAACCCTAGCCTTCAAAATTGCTATAAAAGGAGGGTGTAGCTAGCACAAAAGGGGGAGCCATAAGCAAGAGCACTATGCTATAGCTTGAGAAGCCAAGCTCAACCTCTCTAGAAGGAGCTCTTGAGTGGAAGCTCATTGCCTTATGCATGTGCATGTGTTGTAATAGGGGATTAGCAAGGGAACTCTATGCCATTGTAAGAGAGAGAGTGATCATTCAATTGAGAGTAGGAAATCTATCATTTCTCCTACTAGTGTAAGCCCAACATTTGCTGAATCAAGGAGGGTGGATTTGGACTAAGCTTGGATACTTTGTCTCCCTTCCAACGTGAAGTAATGGACAACAATGATGCGTAAGTGTCTTGGTGTTTTTTGTTAAGTTCTTGATAGCTTGTCTCTGGTGTTGTCATCAATCTAGCCATAAATCCCACATACTGTAAGAGGGCGACAGGGTGGAGAGGACTCCCCTGGCTTTAAGACAGTGATTGGGGTGGCTTTTCTTGTGATGTGTTGTGGTGAAATTTACGCAAGCTATGTTGAACAAATACTAATCTCACTTTGATTTGTCATGACAGATTTGTAAGAAGGTATTAATGCAACAAGCACCCCCTCCCCCTTTCTCTCTCTTTCTTAAATATATAGTTGTGTTTGCTTGATCATTGCCGATACGTTTCAAAGCAGCCCGAGCACTATCTCTCTCTCTCTCTCTCTCTCTCTCTCTCGTGTTTTAGTGTGTGAGAGTGTTCCATTGGTGTTAGGGTTAGTGTAAATTCCTTGCTTGTTTGTGGGTTTCTCTAAAGATTCTCCTCTTTTGCGTCCTAGTTCGCTCTTAAACTAGGTGGTGCCCCTTGTGTAGTTGGGATTTGGCTGTGGGTTTGTTGTTTTGGTTTGTGTTGTGTTGTGCCCCAGCCCCATTGAGCAGCACGGGAGCCTTGAAGGGTGTCTAGAGGTTGCTCTTCTTGTTGCCCGCCCCGGACCGCCTCACTATATTTTGCATATGTGAGACTGTTGAATCGTGAGAATATATATTTGCCAATGCTATTGAATATTTGTCTATCTATTGATTGCAACTCTAAGAGAAAATGGCGGATGAAGAACAAGATATTGGCACCCAATCACTGCCCGATGATCAACAACAAGCGGCTGTTAATACATTTCAGTGCATGAAGTTTCTGGCACATGATATGTCGGCACAACAAGCGACATATCCTGCTCAACGACTCTCAAAATGGAAAAATCCAAACCACATGCAATGGAAAGAGATCAAGAAAGAAGTGTCAAAGGACATGATCAAGACAATATGGCCATGTGAGGATGCAGAGATCAAGAAAGAAAGGTGGAAGGTTTCGAAGTGCAACCATGATGAGATCAAAGAAAACGCTGAGAGGATTTATTTGGAGGTTTATGGCCATCCCCTACACAATACAGATTGTGCGCTATATTTTGCAAAAATGTTATATATTCACTTTGTGCAACAGCGACCAGTAGACTTCTCATCAAAGGAGACAACTATTGCCACTCATGATTTAAGGGAGAGTTGTGTCACTTTCACCCGAGATGTGCTGGCATTGATAGTGGAAGGCACCGACCTACAGTTCAAGAGAGAGAAGGATATTTACATGACACAGTTGGCAGAGAACAATGCTTTCTATAACCACCAAGACACCCCAACCCTCACAAGTCCAGATGGAGAAAAGCACTCAACACTTAAGCCAGGACGTTCAAAATTTGACACAGCGAATGAATCCAACACCTGTACAAGGGACACACATCAGGCACCTTGTCATGCATCCAGATTTGGTCCCCTCGTCTACTTTAGATGCATCCTCATCTTCCCAATGTCCAGTCTGCTACAAGAATTTTGATGGATGGTGTGGATATTGTACATTGACATGTGGTTATTATTATCATTTAGTTTGTCTTATTCGTTTAATGAAAAATAGTAGTCGATGCGCAATCTGTTTACAAGATATTCCACAAGGAATATATATTATGTTTGGCATGGCAAACGAGTATAAATTCAAGCAAGCCTGCCAAGATACCCGTAACACAATTAGAAATCTGTTTGATGAGCAAGATGTTGCTTCAGAGAAACACAATTGAGATTGACAAACTATGTACTACCGCGAATATGAAGCATTGTAATTACTCAAAACACATTTGAATACAAGGTCTTTTACAATGGTTTTTGACATTTACTCGTTCTACTCTTAAGCTATATTGAATCTGTTGAGTTGTTATCTGGTTCTAAGTTTGAGTGTTGTGGTTATCCTTGCAATTCAACCTCCACATCTTTTATCAAATTCTCTTCTATTTCGTCTACAACGCATTGAGATACACCAACATTGAACTCTTCTTCATCTTTGTTTTGACAATCATACAACCAGGTTGGCATTTTATCCTCGTAGCTAGTACTTTTGATGTGATTCAATATCTTTTTGTTGCAAAACATATACACTAATTTTTTTTTGCTCTGTCTGCTAATAGTTTGTTGCGAATAGTGTTGTGAATATACTTGTACATACTCTAGTTTCTCTCTGAGCTTGAGTTTGCTACACATTATCCGAGTACTTTCATTGTAAGGGGACATAAGGTAAAGTAATTCTCTCCACCATTCATCATCCACCACTTCCATACAGGTTTCTCTTTTGCCATTACCTGTACAAAATCATTCGCAAAAGGGCCTTATTTTAATCTAAATGCACTCATTTCTTTGATGCAATCAATTCGGTCGTAAACGTTGGAGTAGAACGTGTTGACCACATGATGGAAATTGCTTACCACCTCTGTATTGGACATCAAATCTAAATTCCAATACTCTGGATCTAGCATGTAAGCAACGCTATGGAGTGGACTATGAGCGCTCTTCCACCTTGCATAAAAATAATTGGCCAAAATTTTTTGTTGTTTGCCAGAGAATGGTAATCGCCACTCCTTCTCTACAATAGACTCTTTTAGCTCTTCGGGATTTTCAAGACTCTATTGGACTGACCACCATGTCATCCACACTTTGCCCAAGTTTGGCGCCCGTTGATCAGGATTGCGGATCGCGAACATAACGGGCATCATTACATGGTATGCATCCATTATACTCTTCCACCAAGTAGCCTTGTTTACATTGTCACGTAGACATGTATTTTTATCTTTCACTTTTTCTTTCTGCTCAAGCTGCCATTCATCAAAGGCCGCACAATTGAATGTGTCAATCACAACGCATTTATCACAGAGAAGTGATTCCAAGGTATAAAAGTGTGTGCAGAACCGAGTTTCAGCAGGAAGTTTCAACATCATTGACATGCGCATCCTATACAAATTGAGCACTCTTTGTCGTTTCAAGATAAATTTCACAACCTGACGTGATGTATCAATTATTTTTGCAAACCATGTGGTTTCTTCGCTAGTGTATCAATCTTTCAGCACCAAGCTGTTTAAGCTGTGCGTATTACAACCATTGGCAAAAATGTGTGGAAAGCACTTCTTTATTAATTTACTGGTATTTTTACAATTCTTTGCATTGTCCATGACTACTTGAACGACATGTTCAACACTAATTTATTTAATTACATTAATCAAGATCTCAGAAATGTATTTGCCACTTTTAATTGCACCAGAACTATAAATCGCCTTTATGAACGTTTCTCCCCTTGGACAAACCAGCATTACATTGATCAACGGTCTTCTTTGAACATTTGACCAGCCATCACTCACAATCATACATCCTGAAAGCAAAATATTCCCAAGTATTATTTTGCCAACACACTCTTTGACTTCAATGTAACATTTTTCCAAGAAAACATTTATTATCGTGTGATAAGAAGGAGCTCAAAATCCTGAACCAAACTCACTGATTTTCTTCCAAGCAGCCTTCTAATGATTGTTGTCTACCATGACCAAAGCACTTCCAGTAAAGAATACTGCTTTGGCGAGTGCAGTTTGTGCTTCTTCTAGAGACTGCACTCGAAAGCTTTGATGTAATGATTTTTGATGCATTTGACTAAGTCCACCTTCATTATGACTCTTAAAAGGAACACTGCCTGGAATTTCCTCTCCTTGCGCAGGTTGTTCTCCAAGGTTAGTTGACGTCACTACAGAATCTGCGGACTTAATATTTGGCTCTGAGAACTCTTGACTCAAAGCTACAGAGCTATATATATGTTGTCTCTTGCCACCCTTTTTGGCGAGCTCTTCTCTCAAACGCTTTGCAACTGCAGGTGCCTGAGGATGTTCACATTTCTTACAACTCTTTTTAACACTACCCAGAAAATGATCCCTAATATGTGGTGCACCGCCTGATTTTATTGTGTGACAAAATTTACATTGCCACTCCATATATCGGCCGCATATGTTGTGAGCATAATTCCACTCTTTGCCAGGAGCTTTTTTATTCTTTGGCTTCTTCGTACCACTTGTGCCCACATTTTGCTCCATTGCTTTTAAATTAAAACTGAAGAAAAAAGAACCAGATGTTCGATTTTGAAAACATTTTTCTTATTTTTAATATATATTAAAATTTAAAAACCATTCAATATGAAAGCAACCATGATGCACAATATGAGATTTTCAATGCATGCTAGTCAAACCACATATCGATCACCTATATTGTGAGCAACCATACACATTGCAATGTAGTCTATGCATGGCATAATAACTATAACAATGCTATGAATCTCTCTATGCAATTATTATTATAATGATTGTTTATATATCCACTTTGATTTGCAAATAATAAGACACATCTAATTTCAATCGTTTCAAAAAAACAAATGAAAGCAATTGGTCATTTCATGAACTAATAATCTATCATAATACAGAATGTACTCTCTGTTTAAACCAATGCATGAACTAACACAAATAAATCTTCAATATATTCACTCAATTGAGGACTACTTGCAAGACTTCAAGGATCTTTATATGCCCGGTACACTAGTATAGGACATCTGACCCTTGACTATCGACTCGTCATTTACATATACTCATCTTCTAAAACCAATTACAGCCCTCATTTGGACCAATGGCTTCTTCACAATGAGCATGACTCCAAGTTTTTAGTTGTTTTGGTTTCATACCTTTATGTCGGTAAACGAATTAAAAATTTTTAGAAGTGGTTACTGAATTAAGAATCACGTTCGGCCCAAAAAAAGGACCTATGACTTTGTAACCTTAGGTCAATTCACAAGGAGATCACTATACCCGACACTCGGATACACTCCCCAAGGATTTGCCTAGCTAAAAGACCATAGTTAGCACACTGTTTACTATATATAATTATTCTCGTCGGGCTTTTTCATTTTCCCGACGGGTCCGCCGGGCAACTACATATACCTGGCAGGCCCGCCGTGAAAATGAAAAAGCCAGATGGGCCCCGCAGGGAAAAATGGAAAATCCAGAGGGCTAACTGGCTCTATAGGTTTTTGCAGATCATAATCAAAGTCACGTTAACAATTAACGTGATCACGTGATTTTTTTATGTAAATACTAGAGCTATTGACGTAATCAGCTTATCGTAATTACGTTAATGAAATCCCTGTCTGTGAATGCTCGACAAGGTCGACTTTCTTTTGCTATGCCCTTGTCAATTGGCAAGAGTATCTGTTTACTATGTACACTAGAACTACATGAGTACTTATGTGAAGTGAGGCTTCCCTTTTGGTATTTGGCATCGCGCTTTCCACAGTTTGAAATATCCTCTTAGAATATGAAATGGGGAGAACTTTCCATGAAGTTGCAAGTTTTTACATCCCATACGGGTGTATATGATACATACGCTCACACACTCCAGGAGTACAGATGGCTATGAGCCGGATTCGAGCGAACTACCAGAAAAACCTTGCCATAAGTGGGAGACAAGGTTAGTCCATTTCAAGTTATGTTTGTTCTTGTCTATGTTTTACTTTTCAATTTGGAAAGATCTCTCTAATCTGCAAAGCATAGTGCTTGGGCAGACTCCATAAGAAGTTGTTGTACAAAGCAAAGTGCTTGGGAAGACTCCATGTGAAGCACGACTTCTCTTATGTGCCAATGTATCATCAATTGAGTACTTTAGATCATTGATAATGGCACACATCTTTGGCACTATGTGGATATAAGCTCATAGTTTATGCACCGGTGCACAGTGATGTATCCATTCCAGCATACTAGTCCGATGGCAGTACCACACCTGTCATTGCATACGCTTCCGCTATAGCACTGTAGGGCTGCGAAGCTATGGGGGATGCCGCATGAGAATAGTCATGGCGTGGAGGAGATGATATGTAGCAAAACAAGAGAGAGAGAGAGAGAGAGAGAGAGAGAGAGAGAGAGAGAGAGAGAGAGAGAGAGAGAGAGAGAGAGAAGGAGTCGACAAAGAGATAAAAATAATGGCCAAAAAAATTTAATGGCCTCATTAAAGAAAAAGGGCATGCTCACAAAGGTGATGCATATGATATGCCAAAAAAGCTGTATGTCAAATTATGTCAATCAAATCAAGTTACACCCCCGAAGCCTCTTCTTATGCTTTTAGTGATGGTAGTTTGTAACGAGATTAGACACTGTGCCGGGGAGAATGAATGATAGCAAAGGTAAGACCTTCTCTATGATCTAGTGTAAGAACTACCTTGTGAGCCTAGAATGAGTGCCCTTGTGAACCTTGGTGATGCATTTGCAATGAGAACCACCATGATTTATCTGGAACTATGCCTAGATGTATCAGTAGTTCCTAGTATTACACTCGTGCGCCAAGTTTGGCTGAAGGGGGTGATTGTTGGGTTAGCCCAGCTTGGGTGGCCGCTCCTATGTGAACATATTGTAAACCTTATAAAGGCTTTTAACTTTAATGGAAAAGCTCTCTCTTTTCTTGTTTTTGTGCTACTGGGCATCCACCTTATCTTCATTTTCTTTTCTTTCACTGTCTCCTAGCTATGTCGGTTAGAGAAGCAGTTCACTTCCATTGGAGACAATGAGAGAAAAGATAAGGAAGATAAGGTGCGCAATGAGTAGCATAGAAAAGAAGAAAAGAGAGAGTATTTCCATTAAATTAAAAGCCTTTATAAGGTTAATGATATGTTTGCAAAGGAGAGAGTATTTCCATTAAATTAAAAGCCTTTATAAGGTTAATGATATGTTTGCAAAGGAGAGGCCGCCCAAGATGGGCTGACCCGAACAACATGCTCATCTTTCATGAAGTATCTTCATGAGCTACATCCATCTCCATTCACAAGACCCAACCAAACCACAAATATTTTTTGTGTCCACACCGGCAAGTGGCACCTTCACACTTGCTCCTTGGCTATAGCAAGGGTCATGGGATTTGTAATCCCGTCAATAGAAACCCTTGTCCACTATGAGCATTCTCTCATGGTCCAAACACACATGAGCATCTTCTATGCTCACAAATCACCAAATCAATGACAAAAGTTCTCTTGCTCTCAAATCAACAAATCAATGACAGAACATCCCAAGTTACCTTCTCTTGGTCTTCTCCAACTCCATGGAAACCTTTCTTGATGATCATAACATCCAATTGCATTCTCAATGAAAATCTTCAGTCCAAAACTTCATGGGAGCTTTGCTACAACCTCCTTGTAGTTCTTGACTCCTTTCAATGGTGGCTTGCAAACTTCTTTCAAATCCTGACACAAACTCTCACGTACATGCCAAATAACTAATGAAATGAGTGTACAACTTTTATTGAGGACTTAATAAAATTCATAATCCATGAAACAAACATGTAAAATCTTATGTACATAGGTATGCACCATACTAAGAGCCCACCCTAGCTCTAGTACCATATTAAGAATTGGGAAATAGGATTAGCATGGTGCACACACATAGATTGAGCATGTAGTGAGGGTGGTTTAAACCACACAAGATAAACCATAGAGAGAGAGAGAGAGAGAGAGAGAGAGAGAGAGAGAGAGAGAGAGAGAGAGAGAGAGAGAGAGAGAGAGAGAGAGATATTCATTCTAGTGTATATACCTGATTTAGAATGTGATCCTTCTTTAGTAGATAGCCCTCCCACATGTACACACCCATGCCACACACTCTCCTTCAGGTAAATGTCCACAACACACACCACACAATTTGTTGCACTTCTTGAGTGCTTTCCTATATGCATGCTCTTAAAAAATGATTCTTACATATCTAAAAAATGTGTGAGAGTTAAAGTTATTGGTGTTTGAAAATATGTGGCAGGTTCCAAGGCAAATGAATAAAGAAAGGAACCAACACAATGTATACAAAACACTATGGATGTGTGCACAATCCCGGTTGTTGTTGGCCCGATTATGGACAGCATGTGTTCCAAAGTTCATTGTCTTGGAAAATATTGGAGGTGATGTGTTCACAATTCATGACTCAACTTTCTACGAGGCAACGATGCTCAAGATGGCATTCTATTCAGGGACAGACTAGTGTTAGCAAACCCGCCTAATAGTAGATGTCACTACTAGCTTCTTCATTTGCTGAGAGGGTGTTAACGTTTATGAATCGTAAGTGAAATCCTAACTACTAATTTGTCTTCTTGTAAGTTTGACAAGACTCTATGTAGGAAATTTTCTATAGGTAGTATACAAGTAGCCCCATGTCCCATTGTATAATCAATTAATTCATTGCCCAATCGGTTGTTTCAAAAACTCTATCTCTCTTTATCTCTTTTATGCATTCTCCCACTCATTGTATGATTTTACATCGTCCACTTTGACATCTTATGCATCATATTTTTATGTTTTGGATGCATCTAGTATGCATGATAAGGAAGAACCTTAACCATTTGATGAAGCACGGAATTAAAAAAACTAGTTGGCTCTAATGCAATTTAAGATTGATGCTATTGTAAAGAATGGTGCATGGACTTTGTGTGACTTTCCTCCTTGCAAAACGACCATTGGTACTAAGTGGGTTTTTTGGTTAAAAAGTAAGCCTATTGAAACCTTGATTAGCTTTAACTTTCTTTAGGCATAAACTCACCTTAGCATAGGTTGCATTTTGGGGTACATAACCAAGCATCATTTTTGCATACATATTCAAACTAGCATGTGTATAAAGATAATTGAGGAGAAGATTATTAATATGAGACTACACAAGATTGAGGGTTGGATCTCATAAGGCCAATCCCTTGCTAAAAGGATTTTCACTACTCATGCTCTTGGATCTCTTTGCACCAAAGGATACACAGGACTATGGAGACTAAGATCTGCATGACCCAAGCAACTTAGCGGCTTCCTTGATCATTATAGGTCATTTTCCTCTTCTTCAAAGAATCAATGAATAATCAATACACGTATAAGGAGAGAAAATGATTGGAATCCTTTGGGATTTGGTTATGAGTTCGATAAGCAGAACTCCATAGCACAGCACTACATGGAATAATAGTGGAGGTTCCTGAAATTTCATAGAGACTCTAATAACCCTATCAAAGTACCTCTATAATCTCAGAATTATCTTTTGACTTCTTCTACAATGTGGTAGACCCTAAAAAGAGATAGATTTTGATAAAAAAGTTTTTGTAATCTGAAGTTGGATGGGTGAGTTATGCTTGATTTAGGTCAGACTACTTTTTCCTCCCTTTTCAAAAACAGTAACTTGAATTTCTAAGAGAAGGTTAAAGAGTCCAAAGGAAAAGAGTATGAACGCATGGATTTGCCTCTTTTGTGAATTTTAAAGAGGAAAATTAATGTTCTAAGCCCCTTGTCCCTTCAAATGCACTTCTACCCACTTTTCCCTCCATTCCCACCTAGGGAAGAGGCTTTCATCCACCTACACACTATGTGTTCTCTCCTTCTTCCCCATAGCATGCTCTTGTGCACACTCACAAGTGGTATCAGAGCCAATGGTGGCTTGGTTCTTGGGGATGCATGTGGAGACGACGATCGTGATTGAGTTTGAATTGTGCAATGCGAGTTGAATTTGGCTCAAGATAGAGAGATTGATGTATGCTTATTGTGTTTAGTGAATTGGGAGCTTAAGATCCCATCTCACACTCTGGGTGATATTACACAGGCTCAAAATATATAGTGTTAGGTTACCTAGTAACATTAAAAAGCTTGCAGGCAAGGAAAAGCATGTAGCATTTTTTTAAATTAATGCAAGGCAAGGCAAATTAGTTAAGATTTAAAAGCCTTACAATGTAAAAATTTTATAGCGTATAAAGCAACAAGGGACATAAAGCATTGAAAAAATGCAATGCAAGCACACATATAGCAGTAAGAATGCATGGTAGCATCAATTGGCAGCCCACAAGAGGGTTGCAATTAAATGCACATCAGCAAAAGGGGCATTCCCAAGGGCAGCGTGCAACAAAGGTCCACTAGAGAGGCAACATAGGGCTACTTCTGAGTAGGTAAGAGCAAGCTTGCAGGCCCACACACTTTTGAGAACCCATATAACTTACAACAATTGCAATAGGTGGTAGGGAGAGCACATGTAAGTATTTATTGGAGCTCCAAACATAACTCGGACTATTTTGTTTAGAGATAGTTGGCATAGTCAGATATTTGTACATCGACATCTTAGGTGGTGATCCAAACGGACAATTTGGCCCCTACCAAGGAGTGATGCTTTTTGGCATTGAGATATAGCAGGCACGTAGATATAGGCATACATTACGAATTGACATATATAATTTTTTCTCTTAGACTACTAGAGATGTTTTTACACATATAAGTTTTTGCTTCATGTACGCCTCATGTGATTTATGAAACTGAATCTTTGGATTTGTGCATCAAATATAGACTTTTTCTCCTTTGATTATGCATACATGTTTATGGTAACAATTGTCAGTTAATGGTTGCCATGGGTGTGTATGATAATGCTATTGATGCCAAAGTCAATGCCTATTTTTAGCAAGCTAGCTTATGGTTGTTGATGCATTGATTGTTGTCTCCCCTATGAGGCTGATTTCCACGTGCAATTTTCTTTTGAAAAGCTACAAATTCAATTTTTACACTTACTGAGAAGGCGATGCTCGGCTCTACATCCTTATTCTTGTTTTGATAAAGGCAAGGTTTCCTTCCTGTTCTATATTATGGTGAAAACTTGGTGATTCTAGATGAATTGAGAGAACCAATTTGCGTTTACATTTGGGGCTGATTTTGGATGGAGTCTCTAGCGCATTGTTATGCTAGTTTGTTGTACTTTTCATAGAATTTTTTGTGTATTGTACTAGGGAATCACATGATGCATATAATTTTATGCGATCTAATGAATGTCTAGATTTGTGGATGTCTCTTTGATGTGTTGGTCATGTTATTCTCCCACTCTGATGCATATGCAATATGTATGACATATTTGAGTATAAAATGATGTCTCATGAGGGATGGAGGTCTCGTTCATTTCAATATTTGAGATGTTGGCATTGTGGTCATAAAGGGCACATTAGACGTCATTGCTTTAGATGTATCATGCAACAATTGAGATATATATGTGATGAAAATTTGGTTATGATGCAGGTTGCCAATGACAATGATGTACACTTGCATTTAGTTTATCTCTATTATATTTTATCTCTATGGATACACACTTTCTTTGTGCTAGCTACTAGATGGAGGTGCTAGTTTCCATGTCACACCATGTGGTGAATGGTTTAGTAGCGCCTCTAGTGGGAGAATTTGTTGTGTACATTTTGTTGATGATTCAACATATGACATTGTTGGTGCAAGAGATGTTTGTCTGATATTACCTAGTAGTTCATCTTGTGAGATTTGTCATGCAAAATATATCCCTAAGATGGGATAGAGTTTGATCTCAATGAGTTAGTTGAGAGACAGTGGATGTCATGTACTGCTTAGAGAGTAGTCTTTTTGGATGCATCAACCTTCTCTAGTGGTTGCAAGAGGTACTAGGAGTGGCATGGTATACCCATTGTGTGTTTCTCTTGTGGGTGAAAGCATGTTAACCTGTCATGCTTTTTCATGTCCCGGACAATGCTAACTAGCACAATTTTGACATATGCTAACTAGTACAATAACTTGAGCTACATCTCCACGATCTATGACATATGATATATCAATAGAAAGCACTTGAAACAAGGAATCCAAATGTACAACCTCCGACAAATTTTGATATTATTTGTAAGAAATTTACCGGACGCCCAACTTTTTGAAGATGTGCTAACTTGAAACTACTAACTAGCACAAAAAGCGCGACAGGTTAACATGCTTTCACCCTTGTACAAAAAGGTATTATCTTTGATTACATTATAGGCATGTAGAGAGAAAGGGACGAGAAATTTCTCATTTGGAAATGAGCTCCAGGATGCTATGTAGGACATGTCTCTGGATATAGAGGTATAGCAATACTTCTCTAGTGAGTCACAATAGGTTGAGTCATCATATTTGACGACATAGGTGATTGATACAAATTTCTTTGATATGCCCATGCTAGAGGTTGACATGGTCATGATTGGACATGTGGACCAATCCTTATTGATGGTAGGGGGTGATGACTATCCCAAGTCAAAGTCAAAACATCCATGCATGACTTGTCTTGATGGTGCATATAATGCAAATAATGTTGAGATGGTCACCAAAAATAGGTTTGGCAAGATCACACAACTATTGTCAGTCTTTAAGAGCCTCATGTATAATTTTCTAGTGTCAAAACTCAAAATAGCAGCTGCTGTGGGGGAGCTTTTTCACTTGGGATTGGTAGTCATGTGATGACTAACACTAGCATTATACATGGTGGAACTATTGAAGACATTATGGGATACTTGCAGGATATGCATACAAGTTCTAGCAATGATATGCACGTTTGGATATCACTATGATTGATACAACTTCATGCATGTATTTTGAGCAATCCAATGGTGTCTCCCTATCACATTGTATTTACTAGTAGTTAGTTTGTAGGCCCACTTAGCACCACACTTGTCTTTAAGTGGGAGGTTGTTGGAGTAAAGGCCCTATGTCTTGCCCATCTGGGTGAAACTCTTGTACACACCCCTTATTCTTTATAGATGAATTAATAAGGAGCTCTCTCACATCTATGAGGAAGAGGCTCCTCTCTTTAGCAACAATATTTTATTTCCCTAGCTCAAAGTCCTAGCATGCACTTTGTTCTTGCTCCCTTTTATAAAAAAAAACTTCTCACATATGAAATCGTACTACAATCAAGATGATCTCCCTAAGTAAAGAAAATAAACACAAGCAAGACCCATATGAATGACAATTGATTGTAAGATTGAGAAGATGTAATGGCATCGGTAAATATCTAAAAGGTTGATTCCATGCATCTACTAAGATCTTGATCACGTACTCATCATACTTATTCAAACAAAGAATGTGAGTTAGAGTGCTCTATTATTACAATCAATAAAGCCATGCATCATACATTACCATTGTAACTTTTGTATCAAGTCATACCAACATACTTGAGCAACCAACAATGTTCCATACTCGGGGGGTTCACTATATATAAAACTACCATATCACGTGTGTTCAAGACATGTTTGCTTATCTGTGAATTTTGTTAAGAATATAATGTACCCTTTATTTTAAAATCTGTAAGTTTTTTTCAAATTTGAAAAAATAATGCCCTTCTGTATATATATTTCTGTAAGTTTCAAGAACTTTAAATACCCTTCTGTTGAACTCACGTGATAAGTTACATTTTTATTAGGTGGCTTCCTCGGGGTTCCATATCAATGCCTTTTGTAGCACAATACTTATTTTTGTTGTGATGGTAGGGTAATTATTTTTCCCAAGGTATCATGCTTGAAATAAGTTAAGATAATGATCACCTACCCTCTAGTGTGATGATGGATTGATCGCAAACTTAAATCTTCTTTATTTTGGAACTTGTAAGAAGAGCAAGAGTATGTACAAGGTACTAGGAGGTAATGTCAATTTTGGTTGATGAATTATCACATCTAAGGTACTTGAAATGTAAAAAAATTGCGCTATGAGATGTTTACTATTTTTTACTTGCTAAGCATAAGGCTCAACTATTGTAGTAGAAGGATGCAAAATTGACTAGATTATAAGAAAACAACTAATCAACAACATTGGTGTCAAGGTAAAGAAGATCAAGATGCTTAAATGTTTTCAATGATCTTGGATGCATGCTGGTGCAACCAAAATGTGTTGATGCCAGAAAGCGTGGAAAGCAGTGCCAATGGTGCTTATAGATGCGTGCCCAACTTTAAAAGTATGTGTGAAAGCCCTATGCAGACAAAAGAATTCATGATGTGTATGACTTATGTGGCTATGTGGACCAAGGTAGAGGTTCGATGTGTTAAAGAAGGTTCATCATGTGAAAAGACTCTTAGGACATGCAAAGCAAGTGGGGAAGTGAAGGCCATGTGGTTATTGATAAAAAAGGAAAGTGGGTGTGTGGCTCAACTTTCTTACATGAGAACATCCAAAAAATCATTTTCTATTAAATCTTTACAAAACTTGTTTTTTCTAAAAATGGCTAGTTAAAGGAAAACATTGTTCCGGACGTCTTTGGGTCTCATGCATGTAAGATAATTTGGCATCATTTGGAAGATATTTTAGTTGTCGTAATTTGCTTTCACGCTGCGGGGAAGAAAGAGAAGGAGACAGAGCTTTGAGAGAGATTTCTAGTGTGTGTGTCACCATAGCCAATCACTTAGGAAGGAAGCAAGCTTCGATTGCATTGTCTTTGGTGTTGTCTCCCCCATCCCTTCTTCTCTTGTGCAAAGGTCTCAGTGTGTGTTGGCTGTGTGTGAGACCCCTGAACCAATTGGTATGTGTGCAAGGAGAGAGAGGACGAGAGAGAGGTATTACCTGTATGGTTGAGAAGTAGGAGGCAATTATGATGGTTGAGATACAATAAGCTATGAGTTTGTGTGTGATTGTGGGCTTGGGTGTGTGCAGAAGGGAGTCTTAGAAAAAAAACACCCTTCTTATGTTTATAAAATCTAAGTGAAATAAATTAGTATACTCCTATCTTACATATAAGGTTTTCTATGGTTCTTTGGACACGTTTTATTGGCTAAATCTCTTGTGTGGTAAAAAGCTCTTTTATTTTTTCTATGCATTATTTTATTTCAATGTAGCTTCTTATTCTAGATCCGCAAGGAACCTAACACCACAAGAGAATAAAAATCAAGAAGCACTCATTAGTTTATCCTCAATGGTAGTGTGTGTGTATAGATAAACTCAAGGTGATTTTATATGAAATGAGTCTCTCTTTTGTAATATCAAAGGTTCACTTTCAAGTGAACCTTTCAATGGTAGTGTGTGAGTATAGATAAACTCAAGGTGATTTTATATGAAATGAGTCTCTCTTTTGTAATATCAAAGGTTCGCTTTCAAAGGTTCACTTTTGTAATATCAAAGGTTCACTTTCAAGTGATATCTTAGGAGAATTACAAAAAATGTGATCACAATGTTGGTCTCTAAAATGTGATCACAATGTTGGTCTCTGATATATTGTATTCATTAAACTCTCTATTTAAATATAACAATGGTTATCTATGTTATTAATAGACTTCTTAGAGAAAAGAACCTTTATCTTATTTAGATTAATGAGGGTCTACCCCTAGCTTATATGTTTATCTAGCTTTTTGAAAAATACCTCTCTCCTACACGTACATGGTACGATAAGTTTTCCATGGTCTATCCACCTACAAGATGAAGGAGAAACTCAAGATCACATAACACAAGAACTAGAGCTACTTACTTTGTTTTAATATAAAGATAAGGTTTTTGCTAGAATGATAGACATATATAAAAGAAAAAGGGGAAAAAACCTCCTAACAAGGGAAAAAAGTGCCATGATGTTCTTGTATACATCTCACCATAATATGGTAACAAATCCCCATGGGAGTCGTGTGGTAAACATGAGATGGTATTCATATATGGGGAAGTGCCAAACCCATGTGATCAATCCCCAAATGGGAGTAAGCCCAAATCTCTGTGAAGAATTTTAGTAGTGTTGTATTGCATAGGTACACAAGCCAAGCTAACCTCTCTTGGAGAGAGTTTCTCCCTGACATATTCTTTGTGTGATCATGGTACACTGAGCTCCTCGCAATTTCCAAAGCACTCTAATTATCAATAAAAATAGTGGCAAATGGATACAAAGCATGTGGAAGATAGGGTTTCTCAAGAGGGTTTTGTTCCTTGGTGGCAAATAATTTTGAAGTTTTGTACTCAAATTGTCAGATACTGCTTCTTCAGCGTTATCTGGAAGGCCAAGAGCTATTGTATCTTTGATAAGGACCTCTTTGTGGCTAGCTTCTAAGAAGCCAAGGAGATAATTTATGAGGTAAGTAAAAGGTATAACTTGGATGATTGGCTTAGGGCAACCCCCCTCGCCATTTGGTTGAGCCTTGCTTTGTAAAAGTTTGGGATGTTCACAATTGTATGCTTCAAGGTACTTGTAACTAAGCTCAATTGTTACCCGCTGTCTCTCAAGTCTTGGCCTAAGCTTGAGGCTGATTTGTATAGCTATTGGTGACGTTTTAATACAATTGCTCACAATTGTGAGTTTTGAAAAAAACATAAACAAAAAACCGTGAGGTTGCTATACATACATTTCCTTATGCAAACGACCATTCAAAAACATAGTCTTTATGTCCAACTAATATACATACCAACCATTATGTGCTCCCAATGTACAAACGCTATAAAGGGTAATCATATGACAAGTGGAGCAAAATTGTCATCAAAATCCATGCTCTTGTCTTGAGCATACCCTTTTTCAAAAGTCTAACCTTAAATTGATCAACATTACCATCAATGTCACAAAAATTAACTTTTGGTCTACTTAATTTATTTTCTCACTAGAACTGTCATTTTAGTAAGAGAAAATAAGAAGATAGAGTGGAAGGGCCAGGGTTAAAATTATGAAAAAAAGATGCGGCATTAGAACCTTACAATTTCAAAGGGTTGAAGCTATTTCTACAAGTGCCTAGGGAATCCTGTAAGGGTTCAAACACATTTTAACACAACCAAACAACTATGCTACAAAGAGAAATCACATGTCAAAGGACAATGAGGCTGCAAGGAAGTGCACTCATGGCTAAGGAAGAGCCAAAAGATGAATGTCACCTTATAAAAGTGTGACAATTTTTTCTAAGACCTCACAAGAATTTTATGAAGCTTAAAAATTCATTTACCTCTTCAAAAATCTCAAAAGAAGCCAAATCCCTACTTTCCTATGAGTGTGCATGACGGGAGCATGCTGTGGAGAAGAAGGAGAGAACATAGAGTGTGTGGGTGGGACAAAACTTGAAGATGACAAAAGTTAATTTTGAGGATGGTGTGGTTTGCAAGGATGAAGGCACGTCACTTTTGTATTGCGGCTACTATTATTGTAGCACCAAAGTGATCAAAATTTGCATGCAACATAAAAGTATGGTAATTTTAGGTCTATTACCTCATTCTTGATTGTCATATCTAGTATAAGGAGGATTGCACATTTTCCACTCAATTTCTTTGAGGACTTTATAATTTTTAATTACTTCACATACTTTTCAGTATATAAAGTTTAATTGTTGTCCATCTTTGTTTGTAGCTTCTCAATGCCAAGTTTGTTTGCATTGGAAACATATTTGAGCTACCACCTTTCTCATCAGGTTAGTGTGTGACTATCAAATTCTCAATGTGTCCAGAGAATACCAATTTGGCATAATATTTATTGTTAGAAATCAAGGTTAATGTGAAAAATGTATTACATAAAATCTAGAGTTGGCATATGCCTGTTTGAAAAGTAATAACCAATGCTTAATAAAAGTGGCCTTATAATGTACATAGTTAAAATGGATAGGATTTGAGAAAACCATTGCAAGTAAAACCCTTAAATAACCAGAGAACTATGGAAACCCCTTACAAACCAGCTTTACTCATACTAATATGCCATTTTTTTTACAAAGATGATTAGTATTCCTATATGTACTTTGACGCTTTTAGAAATACATTAGGCATGTTTATTTTTGCCTCTAAGATTTTATTTGGGTCTTTATGCATCTTAACCCTCACGGCACACGGACACCCTATGATCTATAAACGTTGTATTATTTAGAGTCAGGTACCGGGCTTGTCGGACCAATAGGAACAGGGTAAGGGTGATCGCCGATGAGAGGCGCACTCTAACTGGGACATTCAAGGGATTAGTTGGTTAAGCATGGGCGCCCAAGTGTGAATGGGGTGAGCTCATATAAAAGCCAACTAAACCTAATTTTTACTCATTCTCTCATTTGTGCAATAGAAGAGTGCTCTTGCTCTATCTCCATCTCCATCTTCTTCTTCTTCACCTCCTTGTGTGTGTGTGTGTGTGTGTGTGTGTGTGAGAGAGAGAGAGAGAGAGAGAGAGAGAGAGAGGGAGAGTGTGTGTGCGATCGAGCATTACGAAGGCACGACGGCGGCGAAGCGGTTGAGCGCGGCACGACTGTAGCTTCTTCTTCATCGCGGCGAGGAATCCACCACGAAGGCGAGCGTAGAGCGGTGAGTGACACACCCTTTGCTCTCTTGAGCTTGCTAGTTTAGGCTTGTTGTGTGCTTGGAGCCATTTGTGGCTCGCACACGGTGTATTGGCAAGTCCCTTGCTTCGACAGTGCAGTAAGGAGCGCACATTTTTGGCGCCGCTGCCGGGGATATGCCCTACACTAAGCTCGATTAGCACTTTACGCTTTCTTGTGGTGCAATTTCTATCATAGGAAAGGCAGGGAATGAGTGTGTGTAGTTGTGTGGAGATTTTTGTTTTTTGCGTTTTCTGCGTTTTCTACGTTTTCTGGTTTGCACTGCACAGTTAGCATTTCTTGCGTTTTTGCATTTTCTGCATTTTCTGGTTCTGTCAAGTTTCAATTTCTACATTTTCTGCATTTTCTGTGTTAAATTTTCTGTCAAGTTCCAATTTCTGCATTTTCTGTGCTTTTTCAATTTCTGCATCTTTCTGCATTTTCTGTGTTTTTTCAATTTTCTGCATTTCTTGCGTTTTTCCAATTTCTGCATTTTCAATTTCTGCGTTTTCAATTTCTGCATTCTTATTTCACTAGACTCACTCTTATATATATACCCTACTCCCTCAAGAGAGAATGAGAGCATGTGGGACAAGTCCTGCACTCTCCTCCTTTCTCTTCCCACTTGCACCCT
Source organism: Adiantum capillus-veneris (assembly GCF_014529385.1). NCBI lineage: Eukaryota > Viridiplantae > Streptophyta > Polypodiopsida > Polypodiales > Pteridaceae > Adiantum > Adiantum capillus-veneris. The sequence continues at coordinate 25,488,908 of NC_140935.1, forward strand.
TAGACTTTCTAGTTTGGGCCTAGTTCCCAACTGGAAATTGACAGTTTTAGGGATTTCGAGGGCATAGAGTGCCCAAACGGAGGGGTGTAAAGCACGGCATGACCCTCTGACCGAGACGCTCGTTTTGAGCTATCATACGCTCTATTCTATAGCCGGGTCAGAAAAAAAGGACCAAAAAGTCAAATTAAGGAAAGACTTGGGTTGCAAAACACCCAAAAATACTAGGTGAGCAGCCTTCACGGGCACTCACTGACACTTCTAGGGGATCAAGTCATATGAACCTATGCTCTGGGCGGGTGCTAGAACACGAGCATATTGAGGGTGCCTCTGTTCATACGGACATCCATTACCCATCCACGATAGGCTCTAGACCCTCAGCGGGGACACAAGGTAGCACCACCCAAGACCCTAAAATAGCCGCTAGTGATTCCTCCTCCGACTCAAAAATCATGGAAGCATACCCTACCCAAAACACTGAGAGAGAAGGCCATGCACCTCCCAAAGCTCCACAACCTAGTACTAGTATGTTTAGCCGTTTCATGAAAACATTAGGTAGAGCTACTCGCTTGGAACCTGATGCAAATGAAGCACACGAAGGGGGTGGGAAAATGGACTCTCCTTTCACATCGCACGTGGACCCCACACCCCCAAAGAGTGTCCATATGGATATCCTACCTGGGATGACAAAGTCAGACAATGTGGATTGGGTCCACCTAGCATCAACCATAGACACTTGGGAAAATAGGGGGACGACCTGGGTAACACCTGAGGGGGATGAAATGCCTATACCCTTAAATATGCTACAAGCAATGCATATCGCTTCTGACAAGACTCATCCTAATGTAACGAAGAAAACATACAAGTGGGTCCCTAAAGCTTCTTTAGTGACCATAGCTAGTGCTAAAAAACAGAATCCTTGTAAGAAACGTACCACTCGCTCCAAGAAAAGTAAGAAAATGTTGCGATGGATCCCTAAACGACTATTGGAAGCCCAAGGCTACTATCAAGGAAATGATCAAATTTGGGTGCCAAAACGTAGATTGTGCTCTTACCTATCACCTGACCCAAGTGAGCCCAATCCCGTAATTCCAAAACGAATCAATGATCGTGGAAAGAAAAAAATCACAGAATGCTACACACCCGCACCCGAGCTAGTTTGGGCACCAAAGAAAGAACGATTTGTTCCACCTAGCTCAGGAAGGGGGGAGTCCCATGAAGCTTCTAGCTCCTCATGTAATACATCCATAGAGGTAAAAGCTTCTACACAGTCTCCATCTATAGTAGTGGACCTCCATGAAGCTACAAAAGACTCCACACCTCCCAGTGTTCAAGAATCACCTGATGAACCACTTCAAGTTTGATCCTGGGAGAGTACCTTACCACCGTTGCAACTTGACGAGGCACCTAGGGTAATAGAAAACTAATGGCAAAAATCCTCACCTATTACCAACTAGAACAATTGGTTTCAAAGGGTGACAAGCTCATTTCAAACGGTATGATCTACCCAAGGAAGGGGGGAGTGTTTGCTGACAGTCATCATTCACTTGCTTCCCTCTCAACCTTTCTCCCTGACCTCTTAATCTCCGATCTTAGGGAATGTACATATAAAGCTTTATACTCACAAAAAAAAAAGAAAAAAAGAGCAAGAGCAATTAGCAAACGAGTATGCACATTAAAAGTCAAAACATTGACTCAGACCTACACATGTCACATCTGGTACAGTGAAACAGAAACCTATGCCATAAAACACCTTTGATCCTCATCACTTGAGTGATGGAGGGTAGGTACGATTAGTACGATAGGAGTGTTTCTGTTTTAGAGTTGAGTGATTAGCAAAGTTCTCTTTTCCCACTAATGTGCCTCCTGGAGGTATTCCTTTTGTTTCCTAGTGTGTACAGGAGCGTGTTGCTATTGATAGGATCTGGACCTTCATGGAACCTTTCTCTCGTTCACACTTCAAATCAAGCACGACCATCAACACAAACAGGTGTTTTATGTCCATTAGCATTGCCCTTATCTTTTTGCATCCATGTTTTTCTGCTTTAATTGTGATTGGTAGCATAATATTCAGCGCATTTGCTTAGTATCAAACATTTAATTCAATGTAATGTTTTGTCATAATCACTTGTCTAGGTGTAAAAATCAAGCAGTCCGACTAAGCTAGTTTGACCAAGCTAGGCATTAGAAATCTTCTCTTAATACCATGGGGAATGTCTTCCTAATAAGCAATGGTTACTTAGGTTCTTAATCCGATTTAGGCAGCATTGTATGAAATGTACTAGGGCTTTCTAGTGGGCTTAACCCTAGTGACCTTTAGTTTAAGTATTATAAAGGAAGTTTACTAATGTGATGAGCCTGGGGAGGGTAACAGTGTTATATGACCCCCCAAAGTTACAAAATTAAAATGCTGGAAATGAACAAACAAAAAATCAAAGTGCCACAATGTAAAATTTTAAGCTAGAAGAGAAATCCCTACTTAAATTGGTACTTCACTCACATGTATTGCCTATGGTACTTGAGCCCTAGAGGTTCCCAGTGTGGGCGCTTTTCCTTGAAAAGCAAAAAACCCAAGGCATACAAAGTAAGCACACACATCATAATTGAATCAATGTGAAAAGACTTTGGGGGGTCAAAGAAAAAGTAATCAGTTAGGCGATGATTTCATGAGAAATTCCTTTTATGGTAGCTTAACTACAAGGTTTTCTAGATATAGCCTCTAGTCAGCCCTCGAACATGAATACTTGGCTCTCGCAATTAAACAACTTAATTGACCACAGAAAATTAAGAAGCTTACCCATGGTATTAATATTTGATCTCTAGTGCCTTTCGACCGTCAAATTAGCGACCCTAGACTTGTTTAATTTTTTACCTTTACATCCGTTTATGCATTTGACTACATTGCAATTTAATGTTCATTGCTAACAAATTGTTTGAAATTCTTTTACCAATCAATTTGTCTGTCTAAAAGTGCATGTGATTTTTAATTGTATATGAGAATGCAATTACTGTGCCAATGTTGTTTGATTTTGCAGTGACTGAAGAAGGCTACGGACATTCATCTCAAATGCTCTTCCACCTCGACGAACCATCTTCAACTCAATAGCTTCCGAGGACGGAATCTACATCAGGAAGGGGGGCATGTTAACCCTCACGGCACACGAACACCCTATGATCTATAAATGTTTTTTTACTTGTAGAGTCAGGTACCGGGCTTGTCGGACCAATAGGAACAGGGTAAGGGTGATCGCCGATGAGAGGCGCACTCTAAATGGGACATTCAAGGGATTAGTTGGCTAAGCATGGGCGCCCAAGTGTGAATGGTGTGAGCTCATATAAAAGCCAACTAAACCTAATTTTTACTCATTCTCTCATTTGTGCAATAGAAGAGTGCTCTTGCTCTATCTCCATCTCCATCTTCTTCTTCTTCACCTCCTTGTGTGTGTGTGTGTGTGTGTGTGAGAGAGAGAGAGAGAGGGAGAGTGTGTGTGCGATCGAGCATTACGAAGGCACGACGGCGGTGAAGCGGTTGAGCGCGGCACGACTGCAGCTTCTTCTTCATCGCGGCCAGGAATCCACCACGAAGGCGAGCGTAGAGCGGTGAGTGACACACCCTTTGCTCTCTTGAGCTTGCTAGTTTAGGCTTGTTGTGTGCTTGGAGCCATTTGTGGCTCGCACACGGTGTATTGGCAAGTCCCTTGCTTCGACAGTGCGGCAAGGAGCGCACAATGCACTCATCTAAAATAGTCACAACATTAGCCTATGAGTTAGCACATCAGAAATAATCTTAGTCTTTTATTTACTTGCAGACATTTTGAATCGTTTGAAAGTAATTTCTTCTCGGTTGAAGATTCTTGCTACGAGATAGTTGATCGGAAGTTTCTAGCTCATTCTATTTTGGCAATCTTCACGATGGTGAGATAATTTTCTCTTGACAGTATTCCTAGCTAGCGTTAGAGCCATTAGAGATCATAGATGCCACCTAGAAGAGTTGCACGAGGTCAAAGGACAGCTACCCAATTCATGGATGATCCAAACCATGTCAATCCAATACAAGAGGAATCAAAGCAAGGCTCTAAAACTAGAAAAGAACCTCGTAATGAGACAAATGTTTCCCTAGAGCTAGGGACAATTGATAAATCTAGAAATTCCCATCACTCAATCCATCCTAGGAGAAGGCAGGTAGAATGGACATCATACAGCCATTAGACATCATAGATGCCACCTAGAAGAGTTGCACGAGGTCAAAGGCCAGTTACCCAATTCATGGATGATCCAAACCATGTCAGTCCAATAAAAGAGGAATAAAAGTGAGGCTCTAAAACTAGAAAACAACATGGTAATGTGTGCGCTCCTTGCCGCACGTACTGTCGAAGCAAGGGACTTGCCTAACACTGTATGCGAGCCACAGACGGCTCCAAGCACACAACTAGCTTAACTAGTAAGCTCAAAAGAGGGCAATGGTGTGTCACTCACCGCTTTATGCTCCTGCCGTGGAGGATTCCTCGCCGCGAAGAAGAAGGAGACGCCACTACGTCGCGCTCAACCGCTTCAACGCCGTCGTGCCGCCGCAATGCTCGATTGCACTCTCTCTCTCTCTCTCTCTCTCACATACACACACACACAAGGAGGTGAAGAAGAAGAAGATGGAGATGGAGATGGAGCAAGATCACTCTTCTATTGCACAAATGAGAGAATGAGTGAATTTTAGGTTTAGTTGACTTTTATATGAGCTCACCCCATTCACACTTGGGCGCCCATGCTTAGCCAACTAATCCCTTGAATGTTCCAGTTAGAGTGCGCCTCTCATCGTCGATCACTCTTACCCTTTTCCTATTGGACCGACAAGCCCGGTACCTGACTCTACAAGTAAATAATACAACGTCCGCCGTAGGTTACAACGTCCGTCGTAGGTGATAGGGTGTCCGTGAGCCGTGAGGGTTAACATGCCCCCCTTCCTGATGTAGATTCCGTCCTCGAAAGCTATTGAATTGAAGCTCGTTGGTCAAGGTGGAAGAGCATTTGAGATGAATGTCCTTAGCCTTCTTCAGTCACTACAAAATCAAACAACATTGCACAGTAATTGCATTCTCATAAGCGATTAAAAAGCATATGGAATTTTAGGCAGACAATTGATTGGTAACCGAATTTTAAACAATTTGTCAGCAATAAGCATTAAATTGCAATGTAATCAAATGCATAAACAAATGTAAAGGTAAAAAATTAAACAAGTCTGGGGTCGCTAATTTAACGGTCGAAAGGCACTAGAGATCGACTATTAATACCATGGGTAAGCTTCTTAATTTTCTCTGGTTAATTAAGTTGTTTAATCGCGACAGCCAAGTATTTCATGTTCGAGGGCTGACTAGAGGCTATACTTAGAAGACCTTGTAGTTAAGCTACGATAAAAGGAATTTCTCATGAAATCATCGCCTTACTGATTACCTTTTCTTTGACCCCCCAAAGTCTTTTCACAGTGATTCAATTTTGATGTGTGTGCTTATTTTGTATGCCTTGGGTTTTTTGCTTTTCAAGGAAAAGCGTCCACAATGGGAACCTCTAGGGCTCTAGTACCATAGGCAATACATGTGAGTGAAGTACCAAATCAAGCTGAGATTTCTCTTCCAGCTTAAGATTTTACATTGTGGCACTTTGCTTTTTTGTTTGTTCATTTTCAGCATTTTAATTTTGTAACTTTGGGGGGTCATATAACACTGATACACCTCCCCAGGCTCATCACACTAGTAAACTCCCTTTCTAATACTTAAGCTAAAGGTCAATAGGGTCAATCCCACTAGAAAGCCCTAGTACATTTCACACAATGCTGCCTAAATCGGATTAAGAACCTAAGTAACCATTGCTTATTAGGAAGGCATTCCCCATGGTATTAAGAGAATATTTCTAACACCTAGCTTGGTCAAACTAGCTTAGTCAGACTGCTTGATTGTTAAACCTAGACAAGTGATTATGACAAAAAATTACATTGAATTAACTGTTTGATACTAAGAAAATGCGGTGAATATTAGGCTACCAATCACAATTAAAGCAGACAAACATGGATGCAAAATAGATAGCGGCAGTGCTAATGGACAAAAAACACATGTTTGTGTTGATGGTCGCGCTTGATCTGAAGTGTGAACGAGAGAAAGGTTCCATGAAGGTCCAAATCCTATCAATAGCAACACGCTCTTGTACACACTAGGAAACAAAAGGAATACCTCCAGGAGGCACATTAGTGGGAAAAGGTACCAACACTTATTGAACACAACAAAAAACATAAAGAACCCTAACCTAATTATTTGCACTCCCCCTAGAAAGTCAAGGGAATAGGATATTGTAGAGGTTGGGGTGAAACCCTAAGGCTAAACCCCTATCCTCGTCATCAAGATAAACAAATTCATCATCCATGAGACCATATGTGCCATCCGTGTAGTCCTGTAAATTTTCTTCTTCATCATAGGTGCCCATGTTTACTAAGAAGGTCACTAGACGCCTATAGTCATCTTGGTCAAAAGGGTAGGCTTGTGCAATGGGAGAAACGCTCTCTACTAAGTATGGATCAGACGTGGTCAAGAGACGTATCATCCATTCTAACTCCTCAAAATTCCTCACATGCTAGCATACCTATCAAATCCCATTCACATGCAAGCACTGGAAAGACCATGTGAAATATTTGTGAAAAGTAACGAGGGTACCTCTCACCCAAGGCAGGAGTGGATGACTCTAGCGTACTAGCCATATCTGTACATGCAAATAGATGATGGTTAGAGTGCAAATATTACAAGGGTCGTGTTCTTGTGCATAATTTGTTTTTATGGCTCTTGCTCTTTTACTTTTTTATCTTGTTTTTGTGAGTATAAGGCTTTATATATACATTCCCTGAGATTGGAGATTAAGAGGTCAGGGAGAAAGGTTGAGAGGGAAGCAAGTGAATAATGGATGTCCACAAACACTCCCCCCTTCCTTGGGTAGATCAAGTCGTTTGAAATGATGTCGTCACCCTTTGAAACCAGTTGTTCCAAGTTGTTATAGGTGAATATTTTTGCCATTAGTTTTCTATTACCTTAGGTGCCTCGTCGAGTTGCAAGGGTGGTAAGGTACTCTCCCAGGATCGAACTTGAAGTGATTCATTAGGTGATTCTTGAACACTGGAAGGTGTGGATTCCTTTGTAGCTTCATGGAGGTCCACTATTATAGGTGGAGGCTGTGTAGAAGCTTTTACCTCTATGGATGTATTACATGAGGAGCTAGAAGCTTCATGGAACTCCCCCCTTCCTGAGCTAGGTGGAATAAATTGGTTTTGGCTTGGAGCCCAAACTAGCTCTGGACTAGGTGTGTAGCATTCTATGATCTTTCACTTCCCACGGTCTGCCATTGGCTTTAGCGTTACACTGTTTGACTCATATGGGTTTGTTGTCGATAGGGAAGGACACATTTTACGTTTAGGTACCCAAATTTTCTCATTTCCATCATAGTAGCCTTGGGCTTCTAATAGTCGTTTTGGAATCCATCGTGATTTGGTCTTGACTCTCCTAGAGCACGCTCTTGGTTTTCCAGGGGAATTTTTTCTTGGAATGGATGGGAGGGTTGAGGTAGTTGGAAGTAAGGCCTTGGGGACCCATTGATATGTACTCTTAGGTCGTGCAGGTTGAGTACTTGCAATATTACTGCTTGCTACAACTACAAGTGTTGAAGTGCTAGGTTCATGGGTAGCCGGCAAAGACGAGTTAACCACCTTGACTTGTGAATGTTGGCTATCCTTCAACTTTGCTAGAGTTTGCAACGTAGGTGACTTTGCTTGAATGATAGGGGTAAGAGTCGATGGTCGCGTCGTGACACTACCAGTATCCCAATCAATAGTGCATTTGGTTGTCAACATCCACGTGCGTCCCAGGTTTACGTTGCCTTCCATAGCTCCCACGGGCATGACTAGAAACCTTTGCACTATGCTTCCATTGTCATAGACAACAGGGGTCTGAAGGACTCCAAGAATAGCAGTTTTCTTTTTATTAATGCCCTTGAATTGCATCGTACTCGGGGATAGGGTCGGTTTCCCTAATTGACACCAAACTCCATAGGATAACAAATTGTGTTTAGCTCCCGTATCTAATAAGGCATTGTATAGTACTTTCCCATAGGGGCTATTTAGCTCAATTGGGTATCATAGGGGTGGATCAGATTCTAATGAGTCATCATCTGTGTCCTCGAAAAATGCTTGCGTGATTCCCAGATTAGCCTCTCGTTGGCGTCTAAGACGTTGTTGTCGTTCTCGAGCCTTAACTCTTGCGTGGATTTTTTAAAGCTCTACTTGTTCCTTGGCAGCCTTCTTTTGATGGTTGGCTTGCAACTCTTCCTGGCTTAGAGGATCATAATATCTTTTGAATTTACTCCCATTAAGGAATCCAATGGTTTCAACTCCATCTAGAGTCTCCACACGAATGGTACCTTGCGGGGTAATTTCACACACTCGATATGGTCCCTTACTAGCGTATTTCAATTTCTTCTTTTCATTACATACCCCGTACATAAGAACTTTATCACCAACCTTGATGTCTTTATCCTTTAAATGGCTATCAAACCACTTCTTTCTCCTATCCTTCTCCACTAGAGCATTTCGCACAGCTAATTGCCTCTCTTCATCTAGCCTTTCCAGGATATATAATCGCTCCACTAAGGGGTTACCATCCCAACCTTCTTGAGAAGCTACTCAAAGACTAGGAATGACAAACTCCCATGGCATAACTGCTTCTTGGCCATACACCATCTTAAATGGTGTGCAATTAATAGAAACTTTATATGCAGTACGATAAGCCCATAAAGCTGATGTAAGCTTTAGGTCCCAATCAGTGCGATGAGCCTCAAGTGTCTTTGTCAAAATGGAGATGAGAGTTTTGTTGGTACTCTCAGCTTGGCCATTTGCTTGGGGATAATAGGGCGTAGACTTGTGGTGAGATATCATGAAATTTGATGTGAGTTCTTTTATTACTTCATTTATAAAATGAGTTCCATTGTCACTCACAAGTTCAAAGGGGCATCCAAAACGTGTGATAATGTTCTCAAAGAGGAACTTCGCTGTTGTTTTTGCATCCGACTTTCGTGTTGCTTTTGCTTCAGCCCATTTGGTTACATAGTCGGTAGCCACAATGATATATCGTGATTGCGTGTTACGTGCAGCCGGACTAATCGGTCCTACAAAGTCTAAGCCCCACTTTTCAAATGGTTGGGTTACCTTGATGGGATGTAGAGGCATCCTATCACTTCTTTGTGGCTTCTTGAAGCGTTGGCATTCATCACATCCCTTTGCAAAAAGTGATGCATCATTAAACAGAGTGGGCCACCTGACTGTAAGATCTTTCGGGCAGTCAACTTTCCTGAAAAGTGACCACCAGCTACGCCCATGTGTGCCTCTTGTAGAATATATAAATACTCATCCTTGCGGGCACAGCGTCTAAGAACATCATCTTTTCCTCTCTTATAGAGAGTTCCAGCCAGTAAGCAATAGGGTTCGCATTCCTTGATTAATTTTCGAGCTATATCTTTTCGCAGCTCTTTGGGTGGAAAACCATTAACTAAGAAGTTAACAATCTTTTCACTCCATTCAGGCATTGTCTCAACAATGAACAAAGGAGTATCATGCAATTCATCATCAACCCCCATAGGAGCTTCGCCATTAGGGATACAAGATAAATGATCTGCCATGACATGTTTCCTCCCAGGCCTCACAACAACGGTGAAGTCAAACTCAATAAGAATTAACAACCATCGTGTAATTCGACCTGTGGAACACGGCTTGTTTACCAAATATAGCAATGCTTGATGATCAACATAAAACACAAACTTGGTAGCAAGAAGGTAATAGCGAAATTTCTTTACTGCGTAAATCATAGCAAGACCTTCACGCTCTGTAGTAGTGTAGTTCATCTCGGCATCATTTAATTGGCGACTTGCAAAGCTAATAGGGTAGTCCAATTTATGTTCTCCTGATTGAGTTAGAACACACCCAATAGCAAAATTTGATGCATCAATATGCACAAGAAAAGGTACATTCCAATCAGGTGTTTGCAGGATTGGAGCACTTGTTAGGGCCTTCTTTAATAACTCATAAGATTGATGACATTCTTCTGTCCAGTGAAACTCAATAAGAAGCTTGTACAATGGACGCGCTATCTCGGCAAAGTTTAAAATAAAACTTCGATAATAACCAACATGGCCCATAAATCTTTGAACTCCTTTATAGTTAGTAGGTGGTGGCAAATCGGCAATGGCTTTAATCTTACTCTCATCTGTGGATACCCCGTTCTTGGACACTATATGCCCTAGAATGACTCCATGCTTAACCCAAAATTGGCATTTGAAATGGTTTATTGAGATGCGATAAAATCTGCACCTTTCAAATATTTTTCGTAGATATAACAAATGCTTCTCCCAAGAAGAATAAACACAAAGGTCGTCTAGGAAAGCTTCACAAAACTCCTTTAGAAATTCTTTAAACGCAGTGTTTATTAATCGTTGGAATGTAGCAGGGGCATTTGTTAAGCCAAAAGCCATAACACGAAATGCAAACACTCCAAACTCTGTGATAAAAGCAGTTTTAGCTTGGTCCTCTAATGCAATTGTGATTTGATTGTAACCAGAGTACCCATCTAAAAAGCTATAAGCTTCCTTTCCCGCAACTCTTTCAAGCACATGTTCTGAATATGGCAAGGGATAATGATCTCTCCTAGTGGCTGCATTAACTTTCTTGAGGTCCACGCACAATCTTAGTTTCCCATTCTTTTTTGGCACAATGACTATAGGAGAAACCCATTCTGAGTGCTCAATAGGGTATATGAATCCACATTGGATAAGTTTTTCAATCTCCTCTTGTACAATTTTGGCGTACTTAGGATTCATTGGATAGGGTCGTTGCTGGATGGGTTTAGCAGTGTTGATCATGGGAATTGTATGTTGCACCATAGAAGGTGGAACGCCCTTCATGTCATGATATGTCCAAGCAAAGATATCCTTGTATTCCTTGAGGAGCTCCTTAAGTACAGCCTCTTCAGTTTCGGTAAGGTCTTGAGCAATAAAGACTGGTTTAGACTCCTCACCTGGTTCTGCTAATTCTATCTCTTTAACTACCGCTGGACCATCATAGACTCCACTGCTTCCATTGGAAGGTATTCGTTGGGCTTTGGCATACACAACCTTTCGCTCCCCCATGGTATAAGATTTAAAATGTTCAGGACCTGTATGTAAGTCAGCAGGCTCTTGTCCTGACAGAGACCTTTCTTTTAGTTCTGCCTCCTTTTGTTGTTGAGCTAACTCTCGGTTTTGACGTCTTCTTATAGTTCGACTCAATTTCGGCTCTGTAACCTCCAATTGAGCGAGGTCAATGGGTCGTGGGCTGTACCACATGACACTGTGGAGATGTTCACCCCAATTGTCTACTAGATTTCGATGAGCATCACATGCCCCTAGATAGATAATCCATTCTGCAGTAGATCTTTCCTTGTTTATCCTAGCTCTCACATTTGCTTGATATCCTCGTCTCTTATATGACCTTTGTTTCTTGTTAAGGTTTTGATTTTGGTAAATGTTTGAACTCGACTCGCCTGATAGGTCTTCGCTTGTATCTTCTTCACTCTCATATAAATTACCATAGACGGTCGTACTAGGCCTTGAGTATTTATTTCCTATACTTGGTTCACTCGATGTTTCCTCAGGTTCTGAATCCATTTCTTCCTGAGATTCCGTTTCTGATGTGTATTGGCCTGAAGCCTTTGAGGAATCATCGATTTCACTCTCAGGTAGGTGTGCCTCTTTCTTATCATTGGATGTTACATGCGCTACACCTAACATGTTTACTGGTGCAATGTGTGGTATCTCTTCCCCATCTGGTGTTACCCAGGTTGTTCCTCTAGCTCCCCATGTATTTATAGTTGCCGCTAGGTGTACCCAATCGACATTGTCTGACTCAGCCATTCCGGGTAGGATATCCATATAAGGAGAGTTCTCCCCAATATCCGTGTCTTCGTTACACGTGTAACAATACTGTAATGGAGCTGAGTGAATTGTTGTGTCTGATCGATTATCAATGATGAATTTATTTCCTAGAGGATGCGTTCGACCACTTAAAAGATCAACTCAAATGACAGAGTCTTGGAACTGTAAGTAGACGTGGTTTTTGGACCAATCATGCACCATTTTTGCTTCCCTCATGAATGGACGCCCTAAGATCATCTCAAATGACATAGGATGCTTGGAAAAATCCATAACAATGAAAGTCTGTCTTACCTTGTGTCCCAAGACCTTGATTCTGAGATCCTTTAGCATTCCAATAGGCGTAACAATAGATCCATTAGCCATTTTTACCACTACTCCCAACAACTCTTTGTCACCATGCTGACTCCCGCACCACCGTCAAGGACCCCCTTTACATTTAATCCTTTAGTAGTGATTGGTAGAGTAGCATTAGATTCATCACCTTCAAAGTATTTCCCCAACTTGTTAACGGGTACTTCAATTACAGATTCATGTCCCGCTAGGTTAGATGGTGGTGCTAAATGTTCCTCATCATTCATTACCGAGTCAGGTTTGTTCATATGTGCAAACTGTGGTAATCCGGCCTGTAATTCTCCATTGAGGAAGGCTCGAAGAGCTGAGACTAGCTCGGGGTCTTTATATAGTTTGGACATGATGGTGGTTCTAAATTCTGAAGACATGAAATCCATCAATTTGGCAACATTTAATGGCATCTTGTGGGACGTAGGACCCTGACAAGAGAATGGTGAAGATGGAATCTCCACTTCCTCAAGGGGGTCGGGTATTCCCTCACCAAACATTCTCTCTAGTAGGAAAGGTGTGTGTCCACTTTCAGATGTCCTACCCTCACTCTCTTCCCGAATGATACTGGGTATAGCTAACGGCATGTAGTTCTTGTGAGGTTGAACTTGTGTGGGAAACACTGTGTCCGACATCTGGATATGTTTGGGTTCAAGTTCTAATGTTCGTTGAGTTTCTTCCACCAAACCCCTCAGTTGTTGGACTCGTTCAATTTCCACTGTTGGGTTTGGATAGGTTCCAATCTTTCTCTTGCAATCCTCATTTTTTGTCTCTCGTGGCTTATCTTGGGGGTTCGCAACTGGGTGGTTTAACTTTGAATACTCTTTTGGTGTTCATTGTAATTCCCTCTCGTGATCCTCCTCATTGGCTTTTTCCTTTGTAGTAACAGTTTTGGTCTCCGTGGTCTCTATCAAATCTAAGTCATCCTCAAGGTCATTCATATACATGGGATCCTCTCCTGTCCCTATGTTAGTCTTTGAACTAGGTTTTGAGCTAGAAGCATTAAGGGATTTCTTTCTTCGTGTTTTCGTCTTTCTCGCTCGGCCAATGGATGCAGCATCTCTCTCTTCGAGGATGTAATTTTGCTTTTGGAGCATTGACCGTGTGAGTGCATTCACTGGTGCTATGTTTATAGTTGGTGGTGTCCCATCAACAATCTCTATTAAGTTCAATGGTGTGATTTTCGGTGCGTTTGGATTGTTAGGACACTGTGCGATCAAATGATCTATGCCACAACGATTACAAGTGAGTATTGGCATTGCCAATGCACTCCCTTGACTTGTTTGCATTAGTGCAGCATTCTTTTGCATTCTAATGGGGCACTCAGCTACTCGATGTGGTCCACCACATTCGTAGCACTGAAGAGGTGGTCTCCTGGCAAAACTATTAATGTTTTGGCCTCTTGCTGCTAGCGCAGTAGCTTGATATACCGGTTTGATTTGTCCCCCATGGTCTTCCATATAGTACATGGGACACTCCTCAAGCATGTCGACTCCATAGGTGATACTAGAGTCTATGTCCTCTTCGCAATCTACATAAGTACTAGATGACTCGCAACCTATTTGGTTCGTAGGTGTAACTCTTGGATGAGGGGGTTGCGGTCCTAGCACTGGAGGTGGCAACGGTGTGGTTTGGACCACATTTTGGGTTCTAGGGACCATGTGATGTAATGGAAACTGTTGCTCCATGGGTGGGGTAGGCATCAATGCAAGAACTCGAGGTGAGTCTGTCCAAGCTATAGGCGGTCTATTTTCCATGATGCGTTTAAGAATTAGGCAATACTTTGCTTGATGGCCATACCTACCACACGCGTTACAAGTCCCATTAAACTTTACTCTGAAAGTAGGGCATTCACTCGTAGTATGTGGGCCCAAGCAGATTGAGCACCATTGCTGCTCCCTTCTTGGATACATATGAGTGTTTTGTGGAGCACGATTACCCCTAAGGCTTTCTTGGATGGCCTTGGTGAGATCTTCCAAAGTCATCTCAGATATCGTTTGCTCTTTCACGATTCTTTATCTTCATTGGCTCATGCCCTGACGCTTGCGAGCTACTAGACTTCGGCTCGGTGGACACTCTTTCTCCTGCAATCATTAAATTATCCTCCAATTGGATTGCTGTCATGGTGATTGCTTCCCAAGTAGTGATACCTCTAATGACTAGGCCATTATAGATACTTTCATGTCGTAGTCCCCTAATGAATCTATCGAGAAATTGTTTGTTGTTGAATCGCTCGTTTGGATTGCATCGAGAATTCAAATTCTTTAGGCGACTAATGAAGTCTCTCACGGATTCACCTTCTTCTCGTTGGGCTTTCTGGAGCTGAGAGGCTACACCCCAAAGTACTCCCTCTCATATGTATTCTTTTAAGAACAGTCTCCTAAGAGTAGAGTAGATCGTTTTCTCTTCTACTCTTAAGGTTCTATACCAATCTCCAGCCTTTCTGCTTAGGGTCAAACTCAAAGCCTTACACTTATGTAGCTCATTGTGCTCTTCCAAGGAATTGCACACATGTTCAAAGACTTCCATATGCTTTCTATCATCTCCGTCTCCACTGAATTTATGTGTGAGCTTAGCTACTTGAACTGCCTTGCTCCTAGGCTCTCTATCAGGTGCACTACGCATGTTTTCCGCAATAGAGCGACCGATAGTTTGAGCAAATGCTGCCAAATCTCCTATTTGCGCAGGTATAATGGGTGTATGTGCTCCTGGAACCACATGTGAGATGGGAGTTGGCCTTGGCCTTGGCATACGCGCGGCTCTTGGGTCCCATATTTCGTATGGTGGTGTACCAGACGGTGGTCCAAAGTTTACAGGCGTGGCCCTAGGCATAGGGGGTGCCTGATATGGCATGTTATTATTAAATGGAATGGCTCCACTTGTATAAGAGCTTGGATAATGTCATTGTGGATTGTAAGCTCTTGGAATAATCGGAGGTGTAGGAGCTACATAAGGCTGAGGTACGACACGTGCACATGATTGATACATACATGTAGGTATAGTTGGGGGCATTGTGCTCACCACTGGGATATGCATGGTAGCCGTAGTGTCATTAAGAGAAAGATGAGCTAGATCTGGGAAGGTAAAGCTGCCACTTGTGGGCTCAGATTGTACTGAGGCTCCTAGCGAAACAACATATGGAAGATCAATGGGGCTCACTGAGGGAGTCTCCATTTGTGATAGGGTTGGTTGGTTGGCCTTTCCCGTATCCAAGAATCTCATTAGGCCTGTTGAAGGCATGTTGATCCCTGTGTTCTGTCTTTCTAACTCGACAATCCTATGGAGGACATCACAGACTTTCTGTTGTTGCTCATCTATGCTAGTAGCACCCGATGTGGATTGTAGAACATCTAACCAACCCACATGATATGTGTGTCCTGTGTACCCATCAGTTAAAGCTTCTACTTGTAGGTCATACTCCCAATTTTTGTTTAGGAATATCCCATCTAAGCCTGGCATGTTGGAGGTTTCCCTCGAAGTGGAAGCATTATTGCTCCCCATCGCTTGCCCCTCCGTGACTGCTACCTTGGGAGCACTCGGTTGCTCGGCTGGCATGATTGTTGTCATAGGAGCCTTTTCTTTCGAGGCTTGACTTTGTTCTATCCTTCGTAGGTTCTCAATTTCCCTCTCCCTTGTTGCTTGCATATAGCGTTCGATCTCTTGTACTTCGGCAAGACTCCTACCATCGGGTAGTAAAACCTCAGAGGGAGATAGTCCTAAAGGATCAGGAGGTGCAGTGGATGGAACATTCACATGCATGTAAAGAATGAGGATGCAAGAGAGCTACACAAGACAAGCACAAAGCACAAAGCACACAGAGATGGAAAGCTTCTTCTTCTTCTTCACAGAAAAGAGAGTACAAAATGACTAAGTGCTAAAGCTGAAAAGTAGCACATATGTACATGCGGTCACTAAGTGTTAACTCGCTAGAAGCGTACTAGGCTGGCACTATAAGTGTAGTCCAGCTGTAGAATCACTGGCAGAGATCCTCCGTGTCGGTCACCTAACGCGCCAGTGAGTAAATGCCGTAAGCGGCCAAGACCCGTAGTGGATGCCAGCTCAAGGTGTAGAGCTCGACATCTCAACACTCCCCCTCGAGCTCTGCATGTCGCAGAGTCCAAGCATAGTCCGGAAACGTCGAAGCTTCTCAGCTCCGAGGGCCTTGGTAAAGATATCCGCTATCTGCTCCTCTGTGCTGACGTAGACCAAGTCGATGTCGCCCGCCAACACTCGCTCTCGAACGTAGTGGTAATGGACCTCTATGTGTTTGGTCCTGGCATGGAACACTGGGTTCCTAGCCAACTGCATGCTGTTGAGGTTGTCACAATGGATGAAAATCTGCTGGTCCACCTGCACTCCCAAGTCCTCAAGTAATGTGCGTAGCCAAGCTACCTCGCACGCCGCAACTGCTGCACCTCTGTACTCGGCCTCTGTGCTCGATAAAGCAACCGTAGGCTGCTTTTTGCTGCTCCAAGTAACAGCAGCACTCCCAAAAGAGAACATGAAGCCACTCGTAGATCTCCTATCAACAATGCTACCTGCCCAATTTGCATCTGTATACCCATACAATGCTAATGGTGCATCTGCTGCATAGAACAATGCGTAGTCAAGAGTACCTTGCACATACCTAAGTATGCGTCGTACTCCATCCAAATGTGGCTTCCTCGGAAGTTGCATGAACTGACTCTCCAAGCCTACTGTGTAGCTCAAGTCTGGCCTCATGATAGTCAAGTAGATTAGACTACCCACAATCTTCCTGTACATGTTGACATCCTCAACAACATCACCCTTCTCTGCACTCAACTTTGCATTCACATCCAAGGGAATAGAAATTGGCTTACAATCAGCCATACCATACTTTGACAACATGTCCAAAGCATACTCTCTCTGTGATAGCCATACACCCTCTGGAGTCCTGATCACTTCAATGCCAAGAAAGTAGCGCAACTCGCCTAAATCTTTCATTTCAAACTCCTGTTTGAGAAGACCCTTCACATGGTCAATCTCCATAGCATTGTCACCAACAATAATAAGGTCATCTACATATATGGTAATGACCACAATCCCCACATCACTCTCACGTACATAGAGTGAATGATCAACATGAGCTCTCCTAAAACCAATACTGACAAGATACTTGGCAATCCTGTCATACCATGCTCTAGAGCCCTACTTCAAACCATACAAAGATTTGAGAAGTCTGCATACATAATCTGGGTAACCTGGATCGACATAACCAGGTGGCTGATCCATATACACTTCCTCTTGCAACTCACCATTCAAGAAGGCATTCTTTACATCCATTTGATGCATAATCCATCCTCTAGATGCAGCCACTGCTATGACAGCTCTCACTGTCGTCATCTTTGCCACTGGAGCAAAGGTCTCCTCATAGTCTATGCCATACGTCTGTGCATAACCCTTTGCGACCAACCTTGCCTTGTGACGCTCAATGTTACCATCAGCCTTATGCTTGGTTTTATACACCCATTTGCAGCCAATAGCTTTCTTGCCACTTGGCAATGGCACCAACTCCCATGTGTCATTTGCTTCCAATGCAGCCATCTCTTCATTCATTGCATCATCCCAATGCACATTTCCAACTGCATCCTCAAAACATGTGGGCTCCACATCCTGTATCACCTTAGCCATGTAGGCTTGGTGATGCGCTAGATACCCATCATAAGTCAATTTCTGAACTGGATTTCTGACTCTATTAGATCTGCGCGGTCCTGGGTCACTCCTTTGCCCTCTAGCATCTTCTTGTACTTTCCTTACACCAGGTGTCCTGACAGCCGGAATTCCAAATTCCTCATCAAGACTTTGTTCAGAACCATCTGAATCCATGTCTACATGTGAAAAACCTGATGATGCATCAACCATAAAGGGAGATTCATCAACCTTTTCCTTTCCTTTTCGTGATACATTCCCTGTACTTGTTGGTGGAGTAACCTGCGTACGTAGTCTACCATTCCATGGTTTCTCAACAGAGCCACGAGAAGAGGACTCTTGTGGTCCACTCAAAACCTGTGACTGTGGCCTCACATTTTTTACAACCACATCATCTTTTACATCAGCCCCAATAGTGCCATGTGCATTGCTGTACCAGCTGCTCATCTCATCAAAGACTACATCTCTGCTCACTCGTAATTCTCGTGTAGTAGGATTGTAGCACCTGTACCCCTTTTGTTCAAGGGAATATCCCACAAGAATACATTTCTCTGCTTTAGGATCCAATTTCCTACGCAACTCATCTGGTACATGCACATAAGCTATGCAGCCAAACACTTTCAAGTGTGCCAAATCAGGCTTTGTACCTGTAAACTTTTCCTCAGGTGTTACATCATGCACCGCAGCTATAGGTGTCCTGTTCATAATGTACACAGCTGTATTTACAGCTTCAGCCCAGAAATGATGAGGCATGTTCTTCTCATTCATCAATGCACGTGCAACCTCTGCAATGTGCCTGTTTTTCCTTTCTGCGACCCCATTCTGCTGTGGAGTATATCTGCATGTAAACTGCCTGTGTATACCATGCATTCGCGGAAATCTGAAAAATCATTGGAGAAGTACTCTCCCCCTCCATCTGACCTCAATGTCTTGATTTGCATATCTGTCTCCTTCTCAATCATGACTTTGAAGTCTTGAAAGTGACCAAACACTTCACTTTTGTTACGCATGAAGTAGACCCATACTTTCCTTGTATGGTCATCAATGAAAGAGACATAATACCTGCAACCATGTATACTTGCAGTATCGGTTGGACCCCAAACATCTGTGTGCACCACCTCAAGTGGCTTTTTACATACATTGCGCTCATGTGGAAATGAGCCCTTTGACTGTTTTCCAAACTGGCATGCTGCACACACTTTATGCATACCATCCACCTTGAATTTGGGCAAACCTTTTACAATCTGTTTTGATTGCATGCTGCGCAATCTCTGCTCATTGACATGGCCAATGCGTTTGTGCCAAATGTCAACATCAGCCACAACACCTGTGCCCTCTGCAAATAATGCAGCTTTTACCTCAGGCATGTCTACATTTAACGTAAACATTCTGCCCACACATTTGCCCTCTGTGATCAGCTTACAGCCATTCTGGAAATCTTCTACATAACAGCCATTTGGATTGAAGCGAACCTGCAAACCCTACTCAACCATTTGTCCAACAGAAACAAGATTCTTTGTAATGTTTGGGACATAAAGTACATCTGCTAAGTACTTTGATTTCCCACTCTTCGTATTTAGAGGTATGTCTCCTACATGAGCAATGGGGTGAGCTGTGTCATCTCCTATCTGCACATAGCCTGACACATCTGGTTTGCGCATATCTCTAAACCACTCTCCACGAGACGTCATGTGATTAGAGGCACCTGAATCCACATACCAAACATCATCTTGGGTGGAATTCTCTGTAGTCATTGTATTCATTACATGTTGCATAACAAACATGTGCTCGTTTTTGCTGTCATCTGCATCTCTGCTAGTAGATGCATAGTTGGCCTGTTCTCTCTTTCTACTTGCTTTTCCCTTTGGACAGTCACGTGACATGTGACCTCTTCCACCACAAGTCCAACATTCTCTACTATCTGGAGTATGTTGTTGCCTGCTTGATCCTGCACCACGACCTCTTTGACTCCCCCAGCCTTGAGACTGGTTTCCCCTGCCACCTGTATTGTTTTGATTTGATTGACCTTCTAGAAATTGGCCCCTGCAACCCCTTGGGCCTGGACCACGACCTCTACCTCTACCTCTGTTGGAGTTAGAATAGAAGGCCTGTTTAGAATTATTTCTGCCATGAGAAGAAGATGTGTCAAGGTTCTTCTCCTCAAGAATAAGCATAGAAATCAAATCTTGGAACACGGGGATGTCGTCTCTTGTATTCATGGAAGACCTAAAATGTACATACTCATCTCCTAGACCATCCAAGCATGCACGGACAATGTCATCGTCTTCTACTGAGACTTTAATAGATCCAAGAGCCTCAATGATACTCTTGATCTTCAAAGCATAATCATTGATGGAGAGGTTGTTCCTCTTAACCTGATTTAGCTCCGACTTTAGTTGAAGCTTCCTAGCCTTGGTGTTCACCTCGAACACTCTGCTTAAGTTTTTCCATGCAATGGCGGGGGTTTCAGCATCCTGTAGATAGCCCATCATGCCATCTGTGATGCTCATAGAAAGCCAATACATCACTTTGCTCTGGCCTTGTTGCCAGTCCCTCAAAGCTTTCCTTTGTTCTGCTGTAGCATTTGCCTCGGGAATCTCTGGTTCCTTTTCATTGTCTCCTTCTACATAGTCCCAATAACCTTTTCCTTTTAGGAAATTTGTTATTCTGAACTTCCATGCAGGGTAGTTATTTTTCTCAAGCTTCTCAGTAACAATCTGACTGAAACCGTCAGACATCTTGAAGCACTAAGACAAAATAGCTGCAATCTGCAAAAACCTGCAAATCTGTTGAACCTGCTATCGTGGTTCCTGTAACGCTTTCTACACTCAACGAGTGTCCACAATCAAGCGTACATACAACCACTGTACTTGTACAATAAATCTTTGTATACTGCACTTTGGAGACCTGTTCAGAAACTTGTGCGAAAAACCCCTAAAAAATTTTCCGCTGCACGAGGCGCCTTCGGCATCTGGTCGTGGATTGCGAACGAAGGGATTGTGATGCTCTTGCTCTCTTAGCCTCTCTTGCCTGCACCAGGCTCTGATACCATGTAAAGAATGAGGATGCAAGAGAGCTACACAAGACAAGCACAAAGCACAAAGCACACAGAGATGGAAAGCTTCCTCTTCTTCTTCACAGAAAAGACAGTACAAAATGACTAAGTGCTAAAGCTGAAAAGTAGCACATATGTACATGCGGTCACTAAGTGTGAACTCGCTAGAAGCGTACTAGGCTGGCGCTATAAGTGTAGTCCAGCTGTAGAATCACTGGCAGAGATCCTCCGTGCCGGTCACCTAACGCGCCAGTGAGTAAATGCCGTAAGCGGCCAAGACCCGTAGTGGATGCCAGCTCAAGGTGTAGAGCTCGACATCTCAATAGACCTCCCCAAGCGTAGCCAATAGGATTTCAGGAGCATAAGTGATAGCCTTCTGATATGTGTTCCTCTCTTCCCTTTTGTGAGAGCTTTAGGTAATTAATAAATGCAACTAAACTCTCATTGGACCCCTTTGCCTCCTGGCCAATAGGAATCAGGCAAGCCATTGGGTTGCTGAATGCTCATTGGACCCCTTGGGGGACTGTCCAATAGTCTTATAGAGAGCTTAATTCTTATTGGTTCTTTTATTAAGTGTTTTTAAATTGATTAAAATAGATTTACTCTACCCTAATTCTCATTGGTCCACCTCCAAGGTCATCCAATAGGATTTGAGTACACCTTGTGGGCACCTGAGCTAGGGAGCTGACATGTGTCCCTCTTTCCCTTTGTGAGAAGGGAGCTTGTGTGTGTGTGTGAGTTTCTCTCTCATCTCCTACAACTAGGGCTCGCCCCCTCCTATGTAGGGATGCATGAAGACTTTTGGGACACACACAAAGCATCCAATTTCCCTAATGTTTGACCTTTGAGCACAACCTTTGAATTTTGGAACCTTAGCATTTTGGAAGTCTTAATGGGCAGAACCTTAGGGTCTTAAAATCCCATTGTTGCACATTGCTCTTTTGCAGATGGCCCCCGCTTTGGATCCCTATTTTCCCACCTTTGGATCCCTACTGTGGCCGGTTTGCCAGCTTAACCAATATTCTAGCTTTTTCTCCCCTGGCACTTCCCCATATTAAATGATCAGTTTAACATGAGAAAATCATTTAGGAGAATTATATATTAGTTTTTATGACATTTAACACCAATTTCTACAAGTTTAATTGTTCAAAAGGATGTGCAAACAGAAGAAAAATAGAAAAACAATTACTAAAAGAAATTATAATACTTAGCTTTCCGTTGTCAAGATCTTCAATCTTTAGAGCGTAGCCTACGCTCTGAGGCATGGAGATCCTACAAAATACCAAAAATAGTAGAACATACCTACTAATCGTACTTGGACATAAATAGAGACATGGGGTGACAAAGAGTAGGAAAAGACGTGCAGTTGCACCTCCTAGAGCAGAGTGCTACACAAGCACGGTGAGAGAGAAGAGAGGAGGGGAGAGAGAATATACATAGCGCTAGGTGCAATGTCCCCCCGTGCAAGAGTGAGCATTTCCCTCTTGTACGTATTTATTTATGGATTCTTCAATGCTAAAAAATGAATATAGATTCGCCGGCCAGACTTAAATGGCCTTAGCTCATAAAGAGCATTTAAATAATGAAAAGTCCATAAAGATGATATCCTTTGCATGCATAACCCTTAGCGTTTACCACTTGTTACCTGCACTAGATAATAAAATATCAATTCCATTACAAAATCTATATCTGACAAGTCTTGAACATAAGATCTGGTATTTAAAAGTGAATTGTGATAACCAATCTAGCACACTCAAAGATTATTATAGTTTCCTCTTCTTATTCGCTGAGAGAGATCCCAAACATTTAGCCAACAAGTTTAGAACTACAAACTGTCTACGTGTGTGTGTGTGTGTGTGCGAGAGAGAGAGAGAGAGAGAGAGAGAGAGAGAGAGAGAGAGAGAGAGAGAGAGAGAGAGTAAGAGAAATAGGGACAAAGAGATAGAGAGAGAGAGAGAGGGAAGGAGGGGAAAATTTGAATTTTAATTGTATAAGAATAATCAAATAGATATAAAAAATCTATTTGACGAGTCTTGATCTCAAGGTAGAGAGAGAGAGAGAGAATTTGCATCTTTTTGGAGTGATTATAGGGACTACAATCCACCCTCCTCATTTGTGCGTTCATGCACGCACATACACACAGATAATTGCATCTCCCTATGAGCCTACATTTGTCCATATGGAGATAAAGATTGACGAGGGAGATAGAAAAGGTAACCGACGACTTGAACGTATGTGTGCGTGTGTGTGTGTGTGTGGGTGTGTGTGTGTGTGTGTGTGTGTGTGTGAGAGAGAGAGAGAGAGAGAGAGAGAGAAGTTTTAATGTCATAGAAACACATCAAGAGACCTCAAAGCTCTATTGGACAAGTCTTAAACTTAAGACCTGGTACTTAAGAGGGAATTGTGACAACCAATCGGCCACACTCACAAGGTTACTATAGTTTCCTTTTCTTATTCACCAAGAGAGATCCCAATGATCTACCCAACATGTATTCAACTAAAAACTTTGTGTGTGTGTGTGTGTGTGTGTGTGTGTGTGTGTGTGTGTGAGAGAGAGAGAGAGAGAGAGAGAGAGAGAGAGAGAGAGGGAGGGAGGGAGGGAGGGAGGGAGAAGAAGAGAATTTATTGTCATAAGAACATTTCAAACATATATCAAATAACTACTGGACAAGTTTTGATCTCAAGATTTAGCAAGAAAGAGAGAGGGAATTGCCTTCTTTGTGAAGTGATTACAGGGACTAAAGTGTATCCTTCTCCGCTTGTGTGCGTGACGTGCACACATTCCCCCCTCCCCCCCCAACACACACAAATTTGTGTATGTGTGTTACCCAATGGCCATGCTTTCTTGACCACAACAATTCACAGGTCACACACTAATTTATTAAAGAAACATCCAAGAATATTTGGCACTATCTTATTGATGCATAGAAAATGTGTGCATATGTTGCCGCCTTTCGGGGAAGGTGAGGGAGGAGATCGCTACATTTGCTTCTTCTTAGCTACAGCAACACATGCATCACATACTAGTACTGATAATTGTGAGTGGTCTTCTTAATACATTTTCGTTGTTAGCCTACTAAAGGCCTTAGTATCCATATGAGTGAAGGTTATTCAATTCCAAGTATTTGACATATGCCTCTTAAAAGAGCTCAAAAGTCTTTATAAAAAAGAAGTCATGTCCTTTGAAATACTATTTTCCAAAGTTGCATTCAATTTTTTTAATCATCTTGAAAAAAGGTTAGAGAACAAAGGAGTAAAGATTTTGGCTTTCTAAAAGAAGCTTTAGAGTTGCTTAGGGTTAGGCATAATTTCAATGTTTTGAGTGATGTGATTGAGACTTACCTTGAATGAACTTGTATTTTTTCGGGTTGTCTATATAATCTACTCCCAATTGTGAGTTTTGCAAAAAAAAAAAACATATTATCTTGTTTTATTCTTTCAATGTTTTCTTTTAGTTTTTTTTTAATTCTCTTGTCTTTTAAATTACAATGAGCAATGTGCACCTTTCATCTTATTATTTAAGTGAAGCTTTTTTTAATATATATATCATTTGTGATTAACAAATATGTAATGAAAAACATAATGTATTTTTAAAAAAAATTATTTTATTTTTTTCAAATAATAATATGCAATGTGTATCTTTCACCTTAGTGGGGTCGTTTTTTAATATATAAACCATTTGTGATTATGTAAGTATAATGAATACTATAATTTTATATTAAAATATAACAAAAGTTTCATGTGATTGAAAGCACTCATTTAAACTTACTTTTTGTAAATCTCATGACTCTTGAGTTAACAGGTGAGTGCCTCTTACCTTGTTTGTTTGAAAGTTTTGCCTCCACTACATTGTACTTCTCACATGATTGGAAGGTGCAGACCCTCACACCACGTAAAGGGAAGGCAAATGGTGCTTTATTTTTGAAGGCACTCTTATCCAAGAAAATTGTCCTCTTCTATAATGCCATAAAGACACATTATGAATTCTCTTAATAAATTGAAACCAACTTCATCCATGGGTGCTTATTAAAATAAAAAATTATCTCTAAAATAGGTTCAACTATAGAGATTATTTTATTCTATATTTTTACACATTTTCACATACAAAAAGGTCTTGAAAAATTTTACAAATTGAATAAGAAAAAGATCCTTTTTATTGATGAAAAAAAACAGCTAAATTTTTTTACAAATATAGTTACGTTTCGCTCCCAACCCCTCCTTCACCCACACACACACACACACACACGAACACACACACAAAGAAAAAAAAAATCATCTAAAAAGTGGCAACAACTTTTGTGCTAAGCATCAAGTGTCCAAAAAAAGTTGTCCTCTTTGTCCAAAAGTACAATCTTTAGCTTGGTGTATGGATAGCATAGTTGACATGAGGCGCTTGTTTGTAGTTGGAACCCTCTCATGTATCTTTCGAGACTTGTGGATGCCCTTGCTCGGATTGTGAGCAGGGCTTGACTTGTAATTTTTTGATATATTAAATATATCACTCACTTTTGTGAATTCTTGGAAAAAAAAAAGGATAGCAAAAATCAAACAAGTACATTCCAAGCAGTGTTCGGGAAAAGTGTGCCTCAGCTTAGCTTTGAGCCGGTTGCAAAATCAAAGTAGCCAGTTGAGGGGAGGGCAGAGGGGAGGGCAAGAAGGAGAAAATTTCGCTTAAAATACATGGAAAATAATGTAATTTTGCAAAAATACTGACTAATATCGTAAAATTTCCGGTTCAAATTTATCTTGGAAGGATTTTTGTATGATTGTGAAATTGATTTTTTCCAAACACTGATTCCAAGGGGCTAACAACCACACTCAGCACTGCAGCATTCCCCTTGTATTAGTTCTTTTGCTTACACTTGTATTAGTTCTTTTGCTCACTCTAAGATTAATTTCCAAAGTTTTGATGGAAAAAACAACACAACGGAGGCTTTCATCATTCCATGAGCCAATGAATGCCAAGCTCCTCATTGCTTCACCACACTTTTTGAATCTTTTGAAGTGAAAAGGTCAAACATTTGCTGGCACCCACTTCCTTTGTTTCCCTTTCCATAGCAAGATTTGCCAGCACGCATGTCTCGTTAAAGGGAATCAACTTGGCAAAGCAAAAGAGTAAAAGGAAAAAGTCTCGATGGGTCAAAACTTTGCTATGGGTTTATTAGTGCCATAAAATTGGCACTAATAAAATTGGCACGGCCTTCGAGTGTCCATATGAGCACTTTGCTTTCTTGTATAATTTCTGCGAAGCTTGCCACCTCAAATCCTCCTTCAAAGACACGGCGGTTTTTTGTCTACCATACATTATGAAAGAAGAAGTATCCGACGATCTTAGTGTAAGCATCACTCAGAGGATTGGTCTAGGACTACTTGTGCCATATTGTTAACAGATGGAATGCCTAGGATGGGGGCAAATCTTGGCCATCGGTAAATAAAAGATCTCACAATGATAAGAGTATGGGCTTTGTGTATCAAGGATGTGGAGGCAGAGTGGTAGGGGTGGCTGCCTTGAAAGCCGTTGTAATTTTGATCCCTGGATGTTGTCATGGCTTAACATGAGCATGACAAAACCTTGTAATTTTTTGGGTTGCTCAATATAATCCACTCACAATTGTGAGTTTTGCTAACTAAAAAAAAAAAATTTGGCATGGCCTACTAGTGCCATAAATAGCCTTATTTACAACAAAAATTATCGCATCAATGATTACTTTCAAATGCCTTGGTGGTCTTAAGCAACAATGATGGAAGTTTACAAAGGACACAAACTTCCACTACAAGAAAGGGGATAAATGACTGACTTCTTCATGGGTTTGCTTTAACTTTTCTTTTTTGAATTGCAAAAGAAATTTTTCTTTGATGCATATATTAAGACATTTTCCTTTGATAGATACGTGTGAATATATTAAGAAGAGAATTGTTAATCTACTCACCATTGTGAGTTTGGGGGTGGGGCGCGGGGGGGGGGGGGGGGGGGGGGGGGTGTTTAACATCATTATGAGATGGAGCTCCCCCCCAACCAGCTGCACCTCAAAAGGGTACAGCTAACGCTCCCTTTTTTGCATATGTGTGAGTTTAGCTTGTCACATCACATCTTGTGTAGATTACCCTCGTGGAGGTCCTCTCATATTACATCTAAATCCAGGCTGTTGTAGAGATAGACAACTTGAATTAGTAGATCCATAACAAAAAATAATAATTGCAAGGCTAATTTTGGTCCTCCTAGACAGTGGGCAAACAACTTGGCACGAGCATCCGATATGTTTTATATGCACTTTTGATAATTGAGAGTTTACACAAGATTGATAAAAGTGATTAGTGTTTTTTACCACATTGTATGAATAATAAAGGAGTAATGAAAAGATTATTGCCAGCAACATTTATGTGTTCTGTAATGATCACTCACTTAACAGCTCACTCACCTAATCAAGCTTATGCAAACAAAGGCATTGCTTTCTGTGAGAGTAACTTGAATGCCACAACGTTCTACATACCCCACTTGTACACTTAGCATTAAAGATTTTGTTAACATAAGTAGAAATAGACCATAATACATTATGGTCTATTTCGTGATGGCAAGTTTAAATCGATATGCTCGTCATGCGATGCATAATTATCAATAATTTTTGAAATAATTGTGCCTCGTGTATGGTCATACATGCACCAGACACTTGTCTTATATGCAACTATGAAAATTTTGGCATAGTTGGACCAATAACATGTTACTAATAAATGATGCATTTGTGACCACATCCTAAGTAGCTTCACAAACTATGAAGATGATTTATTTTTTTTTGACTTTGAGTGTGGAGGGCCATGTGGCATCACATGGATATATCACTTGGACTTTGCAATGCAGCCTTGGGAGCAATAATTTCGTTTACCCCAAGGCCAAATTCCTTTTCTTTTTGTCATATAGTTGTTAGCGGAAATGTTCGATTAACTCAATAGAATGTACGATGAACCTCAAGCACTACATGAGGTGGACAACATTTTCAAATGGGGCTTGTAAAATTCATAAGTAAGAGACCTTGTTTTTTTCTTAATCCTACAACTCCAGCCAAAGCGTAGTGGTTTGCTCAGCCCTAGAGGGCCCCACTTGAGAAGTGGATGCAACTTAGTGCATGCTTCCATTCTTTGGCTTGCACAAGTGACCCTATTCTTGATCCTAAAAGACGCTGTTTCAAGTAGATTTGGAAAGCCCAAAACCTTTGGGTCGTTGAGAAAAACATTGTGGTAGCTCACTTTCATAGTACCATGCATGAAATCATTGAGCTTATTTAGTATCTGATTATTTGTGTGCACACCCAAATTGCTTGGTTTTGAAATCTTGTCCCTCTCATAACTAAGTCATTCCCAAAGAAGAGAACCTTTCACATCCTCTGCACGCATTTGCAAATTTTGGCAGCAAGACCCCGTGAGGAAGGGCAATCTTCAAATAGATGCAAGGGATCCCCCGAAGCCTCTATGTCCCCTCGAGAAAATGTAAGCCCTCTAGCAAGGATCTTATTCCTAGGTGGGATAGTCCCTGACAACACCTTCCAATTGAATAACTTCAATGAACTTGGCAATTTTACCTCCAAAATGTTTATATACTCTCAGCCACTTCTGTTTTGGCCAATTTAACCTCCATAATTTGACGAGTGGTATGAGAAAATCCGCTCTATATTTTGGCTTGTTATACGTTACCAATGTTTTTAGAAGTGCAACAATTCAATCATTGGGCCAATGCCAAGCTTTCTAATTGAGCTCAGTCCCAACAATAGCAAGCATTGAACAGTTGCATAGAGCTTCAAAGACACTAAGGGTCCAAGCCTTTCATTTAGATTCAAACTATCTTGCACCATCAACTGGTCCAAATCCTTTCAGCATGTCCCAAAACTTTGCTAGCTTGTAGATCCCTTTGTTATTCACCTTTCTAGCAACTTCGTTCCAGAAGGTATTCAAGCGTCCTCCCCAAGCTTGGAGAGCCAAGGGGACCATTGTAGGATGGAGCACCTAGAGTATCTAAATATCTCTTCACATTCAAGTGATGATGCCACTTTGTTGCAGCTCCTTAGTATCTCCCCCATGCAACCGCCATCTTCAAAAAACTCAAGCTTGGAGCTACAATTTTTTCATGCACTTTAGCCTCTCTTCCATGGGTCTCTCTACGCTAAAAGCTCTACTTTGTCAATCATATACCAAGCCATGACCATTCAATCCCACCTTTGGATTGCTAAGGGGACTATTAGCTTAGCACATATGGCTTTTGCATGCATCAATGAAGTTGTCTCGCCACCACCCATTCCCATTCCCCTCACTTCCATGAAGTTGTGTCTTTTGTGTTTTTTTCAGTAACAATAAGAAGGGTTTAAAAATTCTTTCCAATTGCATTTTTCCATTTTCAAGACAGGCAAGACAAAGGATATATATGGAATCATGAAGGAGTGAATCACACTCACTCTAGTGTGGAAGGGAAGGAGTGTAAACTGTTACTTTCTCATCTTACTACTAATCAAAGGATATATATGGAATCATGAAGGAGTGAATCACACTCACTCTAGTGTGGAAGGGAAGGAGTGTAAATTGTTACTTTCTCATCTTACTACTAATCAACTTTTGGGATGGTAACAGCAAGGGTTGGAAATCCTCTGACCAGCTGACCACCCGGTTTCAACTCGATGGCGGTGGGAAGATTCTTGTCAGTAGAGTTTAAGAAGGCATGGATAATATTTTGATGTTGGTTTGTGATTCTTCTTTTGAGTGGAAATCTTGGAAATGGCCCAAGAATTACATTTTTTTAAAACCTCAAACCAAGGGCATTTACCCAGCCTTAGTACAAGAGGCTGATTGGTTCGGCCCCTTGAACAAAAACTGGAAGTTGCAATGGGCAGAAGCTCAATGGCTTGAAGTCACAAAGAACATTTGGAATCCAAATTGGCCGCAGTTCATGAAGGTAAAATTTTCTATGGAAGGCGTTAAGGGGGGCTCTTTCGACAGGTGTCAAGATTGAGGCACATGATATTGATTTTGATAGATGTTCAGGGTTTAGTTTGGCTTGCGAAGACCTCGCCCACCGGTCCGTAAAATGCCCAACTATTAGGGGCCTAGCGGGGAAGGTTTGCAAATGGATGCAAAGAACGTGGAAGATAGGACTCTTTAAGAAGGATATGTGCCTTGGTGGGAAACATTTTTGAAGTCTTGCACTGCTAGTCTATACTCAAATTGTCAGACACTGCTTCTTTAGTAACCTTTGGAAGGCCAGGAACCGCGAGTTCTTGACAATGACCTAACTATGGCTAGCATTTTAGAGATAGTACAAGAAAGTAGGGAATAATATTTGCATTGGAAAAAGGCAAAGCTTAGATGATTGGATTAGAGAGAGTCTCGCCATCCGATTGAGCCGTCTTGTGTAAAGGTTAGTTAATAGTTCGATACATAGTACGGCTAGTTAGGCTCTGATGTAACTATTTGTCACTCAAGGCTTGGCATGAGCTTGAGGTGGATTTGTATATTTCTTAAATGGATTCTAATACAATCACACACAATTGTGAGTTTTGCAAAAAGTTTTTTTAAAAATTAAGACCACTCGAATCTTTGTTTATTCCAAGTGGTGCATCGAGGTGCTTGAACACCTTTGAAAAACCCTCCCCCGACCATTCGGTGGGGTCAGGTCAACATCCTTAAGTAGAAGACTTTCAAGCCTTCTAATATACCTTCTTCCCATGATAGCAAATGAACCTAAAACCACTAAACTATTGAGAATTCAAGACGTTACCTTTTTTTTTTTTCATACTCAAAATTGAAAGTGGAGATGTATACTAACTCAACAAAGAATGTATTGGGGTCATGGGGAGCTTGCTTCTCTCTATCTTTGCAGCCTCAAAGGAGCGCAAAGGTGCGCGCGCATGTGTGTGTGTAATGTGTGAGTCTCGAGATGCTTGTGAGTGTGTGTGCGTATGTATATGGGTTGTGTGTGGGTGTGTACGTGTTCGTGTGTGTGTGTGTGTGTGTCAAGAGAGAGAGAGTGTGTGTGGGAACGAGGAAAAAAAGGACATATATATATATATATATATATATATATACATATTAGTCCTTTTTAGCTGCTTACTATGCAGGAAAACACACACACACACACACACACACACACACACACACACAGAGAGAGAGAGAGAGCAGGCTGGGGAGAGAGGGAGGGGAGAGTGTGTGTGAGTGCGTGTGTGTATTATTGCCTTCCGGATCAGCAATATCAATGAAAGATTGGTATATATATTTTTCAATTACTACCTGCCTCAAAGTGTGGTGGTTGGCCATGAGGTACTTCAGGGTTGACCTTTTCTTCTCTCATCTTCCTTGTACCTCAATAGTGGTTTCTTCAGCAAACCTCTTTTCATCCACCAGTCTCTCATTATCTTTCTGGAGCTTAACAATTTCATATTGCTAAGAGGCCATGACTCTGGTATCATTGTTGTTTCAATAACCACCTACATCATCTTCTGTCAGAGCTCTATTAACTTGCTCTTAGCCCTGTTCAAATCTATCTTGGCCTCTTGCAGCTCCATTTGGAGGCCCATAATTGTCAATCTTGGAGATTTTTGTTGGGCTTCAACTAGCTGTCTCATGACATTAATCATTGTATTGCATCTAGACATCATTGTTGCCACATAGCCATATGTTATATCATCCAAATTTGTGTGTGATGTTTCATAAGCTATGAAAGGGGTGTGATAAGGCATGGATGCCTTATCTAGTTGTTGCACTACCAGCCCAGCATGTAGTGTCTTTTGCTAAAGTTGTTATAGGCAATATGGTTGCCTAAGCTAGACTAGAGGTGCTGGCAGGTCCAATTGGGTCTAAGGTATCCCTTGTCCTTGTGAATCCACTGGTGAAGCTAGTTGGGTTTGAGCAGTTTGCTATTGTGTCTTTTCTGGAGAAGTATGGGCTAGATCAATGGGTTGATCTCAAGAATCCCCTTGACCGCTAGTCTGTTATGTTGGCTTGTTTAGTGTATGCTTTTTAAATTGAAACTGGTTTAGTAGGGTGGCTATCTTTTGCTTCTTTGATATTGTTGATTCCAACATCTGGGGCCCCTAAACCATCCTATGTTGGTGTTCACTTGCCAGTGGAGATGAATACTAGATCCATTGTTGTAGTAGTCATTTCTTGCTACGTACCTGAATCCTTTCTGGCAGTCTCACTCGTTTCTGCTACAGTTCATGTTGACTTGATCCACAATTTTTCAGCTTTTGGGTTGGGTGGGATGCAAGTTTCCCAGTATAGAAACTTCCAGGCATACCACCCTTTGGACACATTCTCATTTTGAGGCTTTACCTTTGTTGTTTGTTGAAAACTACTTTCCGGAAGAAAACGTGTCAGATTGATCTTAGCTTTAGGGTCTTTTAATCTCTTCAACAACATTTCAAATAGCTCTTCATCTACAAAGGTTGGGTTTTTTTTCAGGCTAATGGCTTTAAAAACAAACTTCTACACCGGTTCGTATTTTAGAGTTGTGACTGGGACTCCTTGAGTTCCCTATTTTTGTTTCTTGAGGGCTTCAACATCCTCATTAAAAACTTGTTGACTTCATCTGAGGTGCACGCATTGGCCTTATCATGGTATTTCATCTAGGAATGTGTCCCAAATCCACTGATGTGACTTGAATCTCCCAACCAGTTATTTCAATAGAGCTCTATTTTGGGTCAAATGTGTTAATGACCTGCTTGTCTAGACTGGCATCAAATTCCATTATGGTGGCTTCTAGGACCACCTCTAAGTCCCAAATCTTGAGGAGTGCACGCTCATTTTGATGGAAGATATACTTCTCAAATTTAGTGTGGGTGTAGATTCTACATAATAAATTGTGTGGCTTCATCCACACTCTCCTACATATGTTCTAGTTTCTTTGTTTTCACCATGGCTTTGTCCCCTGTGTTGTCATCTTTCGAGTCTAGATGTGTGTCTGAAACTCGTTCCTCAAGGATTCCTTCTAATCTAGCATAATATAATTTGATCCTGGCCCCATTGTAAACCCCTGGCAACAGTAGTCCCAACAACAAGTCTCTTGGTTTGATTGCTCCATTCAATCCATGTCATAGGGTCCAGACCAAGCTATCTTCAAGTTTGGTTTCTTTGGTCCCAATATTGCTGATGTAGTAGTACCAAGTCACCCTTCTTGAACTCCTTAATCTTGATCTTGTTGTCATGCTAGTACTTTCTCCTCTGTTGGATGACCCCTAGCACTTTCTGAAGCTCAGAATCCCATTGGTGTGGTTCCTTTTGAACTATCTTTGTAAAAGTGATCTTAATAGTTTTATTGCTACTTTCAGCTTGGCCATTGCACCTGGGATAGTAAGGTGTAGATTTTTGGTGCTTTACTAAGAAAACCTCAGTCTCATCAATATCTGGATGGCTTCATTGATAAAGTGTGTTCCTTGATCTAAGACAATATTGATTGGGTATCCATATCTGCATACAATATTTTTATACAAGATGTAACTGTTGATTTAGCAATGTTGTCTGGTAAGGCCTTGGCTTCAACCCACTTGTTGACATAACATGTGACCATAACAATATACTTGTTCTTTCTAGGATTGATTTTTTTGAATGGCCCCATGAGATCTAAACCCCATTTTATAAATATTCCCAATGGATTTACTGGAGTTCATGGTGCCATATCGGTTTTTGATGTTGGTCTTCCTATCCTTTGGCAAATATCACAAGTCTTACAAAAAGCTCTGTCATCTGCCATCATATTCTGCCACCACAATCCTGCTTGGAGAATCTTATATATGTACTACCAATGGAGAGGTGTCCTTTTGCATCTCCATTACAAGCTTCAGTCATAACTTGCACTCATCCTTTCATTGGCAGAAATGTGCAAAGTACACCATCAATTCTTAATTTGTAAAGTTCTCCAGCAATGATAGTAAAATTCAGACTTCTTATGATCAAAAACTTCTTCTTATTTTGAGGCTAGTATTCTAGAAAACTTCCCAACTGAAGGAAGTCATAAACATCTTGCCACTCTAGGTCTGGTTCCTCCTCAAATATATTCTAAAATAACTCAACATCCAGTGGCTCATCTCTTCATGATGTTTTACAACAACCCTCTATGCTTTTGAAAAGGAATTTTGCCCCACAATGTGTTTTCCATGTTTTATGAAAAGCCTTAAATTCAAACTCCATTAAGAACATCATTCATCTCATTAAGCTTCCCTGCATAATGACCTTATTGATAAAAAATTGTAGAGCCTAGTGATCTACATAAAAGTGGGAAAAAAATCCTAGTAGATAGTGTTTGAATTTGGTAGCATTGAATACCATTCCCAATGCTTCTCTCTTCGTAGAAGAGTATCCATGTTCAATTGAATTGAACCTGTGACTAGCAAAGTAGATCGGGTACTCTGTCTTCCCATCAGGCGGGGCTAGTATAGCTCCCATTGCCATGCCATAAGCATATACATGTACAAAGGAAAATCACATCCTAGTTTGGCTAGCAAAGCACTGGCTTCTTGCCGATCGCATCCTTTAAACACTCGAAACTTTGCTCACATTATTCAATCCAAATAAACTTGTTTCCTTTCTTAGTCATTTCATATAGAGGCTAGGGAGTGCCCTAGCTACAAACATACGGTGCACAAACCTTCTATAAGAGTTCATATATCCCAGAAAGGAACTCAATTTTGATACTATTGTGGGAATTGTAGCCGATTGAACGGACCCAATTTTATCATTAGCCATCTCAATCCCATTTTTGGAAACAACATGTCCTAGAATCCATCCTTTCTAGACCATAAATACTGACTTGAAGGGATTTAAGAAGATTCTCCTTTCTTTGCACCTCTCAAAGACCATCTCAAAAAATAATAAATGCATTTCTTCAGAGAAGAATATGGTAAAGTCATCAATGAATATGGCCAAAAACTTATGAAAAAAATCATTGAAAGTTTTTATCATGCATCACTGAAATGTTGTTGGATCATTGCACAATTCAAATGGCATTACCAAATATAGTGATGAATATGGCCTTGGACGTATCTTTAGATGCAATTCTGAGTTATTTGTAGCCACTATATCCATCCATACAACTATACATTTCATGGCTTCAAATCTCATCTAGCATCATCTATACTCTTTATAAACGAGCCTCAAATTCAGGCTGCTACGTGTCTCAAAAGCTTCTTCTGGCTCAAATAATATTCTATAGCCTTGATGAATGATGAGGCTCAAATATTCAGGCGAGGCAATTTGAGGAGTTGCAAGAAAAGGTTAGGTGAGCTAACGAGCCAACCTTGCAAGAAAACAAGAAAATGATGACCCTTCAACTCACCTTGCCGTCGTGATATAAAAGCATCGATGGATGAATCAGTTCGCTGCTGCTACCCTAGGACATTGTTGCAAGGTGAGCGGGATACTGACTCTGTCTCTACAATTTGGCTCTCTCCCACCAACCTTTGTAGACAGCTAATGTTGTTTTTGTTGCTAGGCGGTTCTCTCCACTAACAGCAGGTGGTTAGGCGGTTCTCTTCATTGGCGCAACCAGTAGAAAACGTACAGTAGTCATACGACAAGTGGGAGCAAAAGTTTCTTCATAGTCTATGCCTTTTTGCTGTGCATAACCTTTTGCAACAAGTCGAGCCTTATGGCGATCGATCTCACCATCCGGCTTGCGTTTCAACTTGTAAACCCACTTAGTACCAATGGCCTTTTTGTCAGGAGGCAAATCACATAAAGTCCATATGTCATTTTCTATAAGTGCATCATATTCTGATTGCATGGTAGCCATCCAATTTTCTGAATTTTGTGCTTCATCAAAAGTCAGAGGCTCCTCAACATCATGTAAGCTAGACACAGCCAAAGCATAACAATCTGATGCATAAGATGCATGGCGAGAGCCTGAACGAGTACGACTAGACAAAGGTGCATCCAATTTACTGTCACGCAAAGTGTGCACCAGCCATTTTGGCACACCTCTAGCCTGCTCATTTTCAGCCCTTTCCTCATCAAGTACATCATGTACATCTGCATCAGTAATAGGCTGATCTAAAACATTTTCAGAAACCCCCATAGGCTATACATTTGCCTCATTGGAACTTACATTCGTATTTCCACCACTGAAAAGAGGCAACAAAGTGTCAAAAATTTCCTGTGAGCTTACATTACTGTCTCTAGTACATGACAGCAAGGGCTGAACAAAATCTTCCACAAACACTATATCCCGAGAAACCAGAATACGTTTTGTTTGTGGATGATACAACCTGTAACCTTTTCTTTCAGCACTATAACCAACAAAAATACATTTGACAGCCTTATCATCCAATTTTCTGCGTTGCACTTGTTGCACCAAAGCATATGCCAAACAACCAAAAACACGCATGTGCTCAATAAAAGGCTTTCTATCACGCCATGCTTCATATGGAGTAATAGACTGCAAAGCTTTCGTAGAACACATGTTAAGTACATAAGTGGCACACATAATGGCCTCAAGACAAAAAGAATGCGGCAAAGCTTGA
The DNA here is from genome assembly GCF_014529385.1 of Adiantum capillus-veneris. Lineage (NCBI taxonomy): Eukaryota > Viridiplantae > Streptophyta > Polypodiopsida > Polypodiales > Pteridaceae > Adiantum > Adiantum capillus-veneris. The sequence continues at coordinate 25,525,445 of NC_140935.1, forward strand.
CTTTTGACCATACATCATGCCATTTCCGTCAGTGACCTGTTTTTCCTCTCAGCAACACCATTTTGCTGAGGTGTATAAGGCACGATACATTGGTGTTTTATCCCACGACTAGCCAGAAGTGCATTTAATTCATGAGACATATACTCCCCCCCTCGATCGCAACGGAGGGTGCCCATAGTACCCATGCATGCCTGGAGTAATCATCAATGAAAGTCACGAAGTATAGGTAATTGCCCAAGGACGGAGTTTGCATGGGCCCACAAAAATCACTATGCACAAGCTGCAACCTGCATGTGGTCCGAACTGAACCATCCTTTGGAAATTTAGAACGCTGCATCTTATCCAAAATACAGCCTTCACAAAAATGTTTGACAGGTGCTTCAAGAGGTGGCAAAGAAGCAACCATATCAGATTTTTGCAAACGCAGCAAACTGGCAAAATTCAGATGACCAAAACATGCATGCCAAAGTTTTGCATCTGAAATAGCCCTTGAATCTGCAACAGCATTTCCAAAATTTTGTCCACACTTGTCATACAAAGTGAGCTTATACAGCCCATGACACAAAAGCCCAGATGCAACAATTTCATCACCAAAACTGAGATCATGAACTGTACATCTGTCATCCACAAATTTGACTACAGGTCCAAGTCTAGCAAGTGCGGATACAGACAAGAGATTCTTCTTGATCCCAGGTACATAAAGTGCATCAACAAGTGTGAAGGAACTGCCATTAGCAACAGTGAGCACAATCTTTCCAACTCCTTGAACTGGATAAGAGGCGTTGTTGGCACAAGTGACTGAATTCCCATGAGGGACAGACTCGAGAGAGGTAAACAATTCACGATGTGAGGTAATGTGCTTTGTAGCACCACTGTCGAAATACCACACATGTGAATCTGCAGCAATTGACAAGCATGCATCATGGACAACAGGATTGTAAGTGCACTCTGCGCTAAAAGCCCATTCTGCATCAACATCAGCAGCACAGTCTCCTTTCACAGAAGACTCAATAATGGCTACATTTGTAGTGGAACTAGCATTTGCAGTGGAACCACCCTCTTTCTTCTTAGCCTCTTTGGCCTTAAACTTAGGACACGACTTGATCAAGTGATCGTTGGCTTTACAATAATGGCAACGCATCTTCTTTTTGCACTTATCACCAAAATTGCCAGACGAAGTACTGCCAGCAGAAGCACTAGGAATAGAATTTTTGCCACTCGCAGCAGAACCATAAGAAGTGGCTACATTGCTGTTACCACCCTTTCTTTGAGAAGTAATAAAAGCATGTTCAACTGCACGCTGTCTAGTCCTGTTTTTTCTGGAAAGTGACTCTTGCAACAGCAATGTGCATAATGCATCAAACTTGACAACTTCAAGATTTCCTTGGGTCATAAGTCTCCAAGTACTAGCAAAATTCTGGTAGGAATCTGGCAAGGCATCAAGAACAGTTTGCACAAGGGAACTGTCTGAAATGACTTCACCTACAGAAATAAGTTTCTCATTGATATCCTTGACACTAGCAAGGAAAGTGTCCATATCATCTTCCTCATGCATAATCTTCCTGATCATTTAATATGGGGAAGTGCCAGGGGAGAAAAAGCTAGAATATTGGTTAAGCTGGCAAACCGGCCACAGTAGGGATCCAAAGGTGGGAAAATAGGGATCCAAAGCGGGGGCCATCTGCAAAAGAGCAATGTGCAACAATGGGATTTTAAGACCCTAAGGTTCTGCCCATTAAGACTTCCAAAATGCTAAGGTTCCAAAATTCAAAGGTTGTGCTCAAAGGTCAAACATTAGGGAAATTGGATGCTTTGTGTGTGTCCCAAAAGTCTTCATGCATCCCTACATAGGAGGGGGCGAGCCCTAGTTGTAGGAGATGAGAGAGAAACTCACACACACACACAAGCTCCCTTCTCACAAAGGGAAAGAGGGACACATGTCAGCTCCCTAGCTCAGGTGCCCACAAGGTGTACTCAAATCCTATTGGATGACCTTGGAGGTGGACCAATGAGAATTAGGGTAGAGTAAATCTATTTTAATCAATTTAAAAACACTTAATAAAAGAACCAATAAGAATTAAGCTCTCTATAAGACTATTGGACAGTCCCCCAAGGGGTCCAATGAGCATTCAGCAACCCAATGGCTTGCCTGATTCCTATTGGCCAGGAGGCAAAGGGGTCCAATGAGAGTTTAGTTGCATTTATTAATTACCTAAAGCTCTCACAAAAGGGAAAAGAGGAACACATGTCAGAAGGCTATCACTTATGCTCCTGAAATCCTATTGGCTAAGCCTGGGGAGGTCTGTTGAGATGTCGAGCTCTACACCTTGAGCTGGCATCCACTACGGGTCTTGGCCGCTTACGGCATTTACTCACTGGCGCGTTAGGTGACCGACACGGAGGATCTCTGCCAGTGATTCTACAGCTGGACTACACTTATAGCGCCAGCCTAGTACGCTTCTAGCGAGTTCACACTTAGTGATCGCATGTACATATGTGCTACTTTTCAGCTTTAGCACTTAGTCATTTTGTACTCTCTTTTCTGTGAAGAAGAAGAAGAAGCTTTCCATCTCTGTGTGCTTTGTGCTTTGTGCTTGTCTTGTGTAGCTCTCTTGCATCCTCATTCTTTACATGGTATCAGAGCCTGGTGCAGGCAAGAGAGGCTAAGAGAGCAAGAGCATCACAATCCCTTCGTTCGCAATCCACGACCAGATGCCGAAGGCGCCTCGCGCAGCGGAAAACTTTTTAGGGGTTTTTCGCACAAGTTTCTGAACAGGTCTCCAAAGTGCAGTATACAAAGATTTACTGTACAAGTACAGTGGTTGTATGTACGCTTGATTGTGGACACTCGTTGAGTGTAGAAAGCGTTACAAGAACCACGATAGCAGGTTCAGCAGATTTGTAGGTTTTTGCAGATTGCAGCTATTTTGTCTTAGTGCTTCAAGATGTCTGACGGTTTCAGTCAGATTGTTACTGAGAAGCTTGAGAAAAATAACTACCCTGCATGGAAGTTCAGAATAACAAATTTCCTAAAAGGAAAAGGTTATTGGGACTATGTAGAAGGAGACAATGAAAAGGAACCAGAGATTCCCGAGGCAAATGCTACAGCAGAACAAAGGAAAGCTTTGAGGGACTGGCAACAAGGCTAGAGCAAAGTGATGTATTGGCTTTCTATGAGCATCACAGATGGCATGATGGGCTATCTACAGGATGCTGAAACCCCCGCCATTGCATGGAAAAACTTAGGCAGAGTGTTCGAGGTGAACACCAAGGCCAGGAAGCTTCAACTAAAGTCGGAGCTAAATCAGGTTAAGAGGAACAACCTCTCCATCAATGATTATGCTTTGAAGATCAAGAGTATCATTGAGGCTCTTGGATCTATTACAGTCTCAGTAGAAGACGATGACATTGTCCGTGCATGCTTGGATGGTCTAGGAGATGAGTATGTACATTTTAGGTCTTCCATGAATACAAGAGACGACATCCCCGTGTTCCAAGATTTGATTTCTATGCTTATTCTTGAGGAGAAGAACCTTGACACATCTTCTTCTCATGACAGAAATAATTCTGAACAGGCCTTCTATTCTAACTCCAACAGAGGTAGAGGTAGAGGTCGTGGTCGAGGCCCAAGGGGTTGCAGGGGCCAATTTCTGGAAGGTCAATCAAATCAAAACAATACAGGTGGCAGGGGAAACCAGTCTCAAGGCTGGGGGAGTCAAAGAGGTCGTGGTGCAGGATCAAGCAGGCAACAACATACTCCAGATAGTAGAGAATGTTGGACTTGTGGTGGAAGAGGTCACATGTCACGTGACTGTCCAAAGGGAAAAGCAAGTAGAAAGAGAGAACAGGCCAACTATGCATCTACTAGCAGAGATGCAGATGACAGCAAAAACGAGCGCATGTTTGTTATGCAACATGTAATGAATACAATGACTGCAGAGAATTCCACCCAAGATGATGTTTGGTATGTGGATTCAGGTGCCTCTAATCACATGATGTCTCGTGGAGAGTGGTTTAGAGATATGCGCAAACCAGATGTGTCAGGCTATGTGCAGATAGGAGATGACAGAGCTCACCCCATTGCTCATGTAGGAGACATACCTCTAAATACGAAGAGTGGGAAATCAAAGTACTTAGCAGATGTACTTTATGTCCCAAACATTACAAAGAATCTTGTTTCTGTTGGACAAATGGTTGAGCAGGGTTTGCAGGTTCGCTTCAATCCAAATGGCTGTTATGTAGAAGATTTCCAGAATGGCTGTAAGCTGATCACAGAGGGCAAATGTGTGGGCAGAATGTTTACGCTAAATGTAGACATGCCTGAGGTAAAAGCTGCATTATTTGCAGAGGGCACAGGTGTTGTGGCTGATGTTGACATTTGGCACAAACGCATTGGCCATGTCAATGAGCAGAGATTGCGCAGCATGCAATCAAAACAGATTGTAAAAGGTTTGCCCAAATTCAAGGTGGATGGTATGCATAAAGTGTGTGCAGCATGCCAGTTTGGAAAACAGTCAAAGGGCTCATTTCCACATGAGCGCAATGTATGTAAAAAGCCACTTGAGGTGGTGCACACAGATGTTTGGGGTCCAACCGATACTGCAAGTATACATGGTTGCAGGTATTATGTCTCTTTCATTGATGACCATACAAGGAAAGTATGGGTCTACTTCATGCGTAACAAAAGTGAAGTGTTTGGTCACTTTCAAGACTTCAAAGTCATGATTGAGAAGGAGACAGATATGCAAATCAAGACATTGAGGTCAGATGGAGGGGGAGAGTACTTCTCCAATGATTTTTCAGATTTTCTGCGAATGCATGGTATACACAGGCAGTTTACATGCAGATATACTCCACAGCAGAATGGGGTCGCAGAAAGGAAAAACAGGCACATTGCAGAGGTTGCACGTGCATTGATGAATGAGAAGAACATGCCTCATCATTTCTGGGCTGAAGCTGTAAATACAGCTCTGTACATTATGAACAGGACACCTACAGCTGCGGTGCATGATGTAACACCTGAGGAAAAGTTTACAGGTACAAAGCCTGATTTGGCACACTTGAAAGTGTTTGGCTGCATAGCTTACGTGCATGTACCAGATGAGTTGCGTAGGAAATTGGATCCTAAAGCAGAGAAATGTATTCTTGTGGGATATTCCCTTGAACAAAAGGGGTACAGGTGCTACAATCCTACTACACGAGAATTACGAGTGAGCAGAGATGTAGTCTTTGATGAGATGAGCAGCTGGTACAGCAATGCACATGGCACTATTGGGGCTAATGTAAAAGATGATGTGGTTGTACAAAATGTGAGGCCACAGTCACAGGTTTTGAGTGGACCACAAGAGTCCTCTTCTCGTGGCTCTGTTGAGAAACCATGGAATGGTAGACTACGTACGCAGGTTACTCCACCAACAGGTACAGGGAATGTATCATGAAAAGGAAAGGAAAAGGTTGATGAACCTCCCTTTATGGTTGATGCATCATCAGGTTTTTCACATGTAGACATGGATTCAGATGGTTCTGAACAAAGTCTTGATGAGGAATTTGGAATTCCGGCTGTCAGGACACCTGGTGTAAGGAAAGTACAAGAAGATGCTAGAGGGAAAAGGAGTGACCCAGGACCGCGCAGATCTAATAGAGTCAGAAATCCAGTTCAGAAATTGACTTATGATGGGTATCTAGCGCATCACCAAGCCTACATGGCTAAGGTGATACAGGATGTGGAGCCCACATGTTTTGAGGATGCAGTTGGAAATGTGCATTGGGATGATGCAATGAATGAAGAGATGGCTGCATTGGAAGCAAATGACACATGGGAGTTGGTGCCATTGCCAAGTGGCAAGAAAGCTATTGGCTGCAAATGGGTGTATAAAACCAAGCATAAGGCTGATGGTAACATTGAGCGTCACAAGGCAAGGTTGGTCGCAAAGGGTTATGCACAGACGTATGGCATAGACTATGAGGAGACCTTTGCTCCAGTGGCAAAGATGACGACAGTGAGAGCTGTCATAGCAGTGGCTGCATCTAGAGGATGGATTATGCATCAAATGGATGTAAAGAATGCCTTCTTGAATGGTGAGTTGCAAGAGGAAGTGTATATGGATCAGCCACCTGGTTATGTCGATCCAGGTTACCCAGATTATGTATGCAGACTTCTCAAATCTTTGTATGGTTTGAAGTAGGGCTCTAGAGCATGGTATGACAGGATTGCCAAGTATCTTGTCAGTATTGGTTTTAGGAGAGCTCATGCTGATCATTCACTCTATGTACGTGAGAGTGATGTGGGGATTGTGGTCATTACCATATATGTAGATGACCTTATTATTGTTGGTGACAATGCTATGGAGATTGACCATGTGAAGGGTCTTCTCAAACAGGAGTTTGAAATGAAAGATTTAGGCGAGTTGCGCTACTTTCTTGGCATTGAAGTGATCAGGACTCCAGAGGGTGTATGGCTATCACAGAGACAGTATGCTTTGGACATGTTGTCAAAGTATGGTATGGCTGATTGTAAGCCAATTTCTATTCCCTTGGATGTGAATGCAAAGCTGAGTGTAGAGAAGGGTGATGTTGTTGAGGATGTCAACATGTACAGGAAGATTGTGGGTAGTCTAATCTACTTGACTATCATGAGGCCAGACTTGAGCTACACAGTAGGCTTGGAGAGTCAGTTCATGCAACTTCCGAGGAAGCCACATTTGGATGGAGTACGACGCACACTTAGGTATGTGCAAGGTACTCTTGACTACGCATTGTTCTATGCAGCAGATGCACCATTAGCATTGTATGGGTATACAGATGCAGATTGGGCAGGTAGCATTGTTGATAGGAGATCTACGAGTGGCTTCATGTTCTCTTTTGGGAGTGCTGCTGTTACTTGGAGCAGCAAAAAGCAGCCTACGGTTGCTTTATCGAGCACAGAGGCCGAGTACAGAGGTGCAGCAGTTGCGGTGTGCGAGGTAGCTTGGCTACGCACATTACTTGAGGACTTGGGAGTGCAGGTGGATCAGCAGATTTTCATCTATTGTGACAACCTCAGCAGCATGCAGTTGGCTAGGAACCCAGTGTTCCATGCCAGGACCAAACACATAGAGGTCCATTACCACTACGTTCAAGAGCAAGTATTGGCGGGCGACATCGACTTGGTCTACGTCAGCACAGAGGAGCAGATAGCGGATATCTTTACCAAGGCCCTCGGAGCTGAGAAGCTTCGACGTTTCGGGACTATGCTTGGACTCTGCGACATGCAGAGCTCGAGGGGGAGTGTTGAGATGTCGAGCTCTACACCTTGAGCTGGCATCCACTACGGGTCTTGGCCGCTTACGGCATTTACTCACTGGCGCGTTAGGTGACCGACACGGAGGATCTCTGCCAGTGATTCTACAGCTGGACTACACTTATAGTGCCAGCCTAGTACGCTTCTAGCGAGTTCACACTTAGTAACCGCATGTACATATGTGCTACTTTTCAGCTTTAGCACTTAGTTATTTTGTACTCTCTTTTCTGTGAAGAAGAAGAAGAAGCTTTCCATCTCTGTGTGCTTTGTGCTTTGTGCTTGTCTTGTGTAGCTCTCTTGCATCCTCATTCTTTACAAGGTCCAATGGGGTGTCTGCATGAGTTAATAGTAAGAGGGGTCGACCAAGAGAGAGAGAGAGAGAGGAGGCTGATTTTTCAAAGGCATTATTCACTTACGCACTCACACAATCTATGTGTGGATCAAGAAAACTATCTCTCTCCTGTCCAGCTTTAATGGAAAGCTTACAACCTACTCCAAGCTTGTGAGAAGGGAGACTCTACACCAACAACTCTTGGCTTTGTGATGCAAATCCAACCAAGAGCCAAGCTTCAATGCATGCTCATCTCGTCTACCATGCTAATTACTAAGCTAAGCTATGCTAATATGAGTGATTATGTGAGGAGATGTACATCTTTCTCGTAAGACTACTCCTTCCTCTCAATCTACTCTCATACTCCGCTAGCTCTTACCATCTTTGAAGGTGTGTGAGGTCTTGGGTCTGAGACCGTGAAGGAATTGGTTGTGTTCGATATGTGTTGTGCTTAGTGCTTGAAGTTTCCATCTTCATTGCACTAGCTAGTATTGAAGGAACACAAAGAATTGTATTGTAAAATGTCTCTCTTGATGGGAGAAACCATAATACAAAGCCTTTTGGAGGGGGGACCGGCTCCATACAAATCTGGTCCGCAACTGTTGTCAATTTCTTAATTTGTCTCTCTTTTGAAGTATTGCTCATGCTATCTAACTAGGTGTTATGCTTTTTGTTGCTCTCTCCACCCAAGAACTCTTGTTATTCTCATTAGGAATCTATTCTAATGAAATGCTCACTATGTTCATGCTATTTTCCGCTACACACAAGTTACTAGGCCATTAAAAGTTACATTGGTATCAGAGCACAAAGTTTCTCTTTTCTTGCTCAAGAAGGGAGGTCCTCAAGCTAGCTATGAATGGTTGGTGTTATTAATTGCATGTGAGTGCGTAGAATAGAGATTTTTCAGCCTTGCAGTGTGCCTGCATTTGTGCAGTTAACAGGACATCATCGTCGACAGCTAAGGTCTTAATAGTGGAGTCCTACGGGGCTTGCCTATGGCTTAACCATTATTGAGCTATTAGAATCTTGACAGGAGCTGGTGTTGTTTTGGTGTTGAATAATCCTCTCTTCTATTCCTTGCAATTAATGGTATTAGAGCCATGGGTACATTAGCTTGAGTGCTTTTTCTAAAAGGGGTAAAGAGGAGTAGCAACTAGGGCTTGAAGTTCCAAAGGACACCTAAAAAGTTTACACCTAAAATTTGTTAGAATGGCTGACAATAGTAGAGAAAAAGAAATTAATGTTGATAATTTTGATTTTGCTAATGAGCAGGCTACTAATGATGCCCCGATGCTTGTTAACTATCTTGTTTCTAGGCTTCAACAAGCCATGGGAAATCCATCCATCCAAAGTGAAGTGCAACGGCAGCTTCGTGCTCATTGGATTCTCCAAGATCCCCACCATTACGAGAGAGCACTTAGGAAGCCTCCTTACGAAACTTCCAAAAGAGGTCTCTCTCCAATTCGGGAAGAAGAAGAGGATCCATATGAAGGGCTCAAAAATTTCCTCCTTGATGACGCATCTCCTTCTCAAAGGGGAATTCAAGAGCCTCCACCAAAGGAACGACAAAGAAGTGAGTCTCTTGCCACCTCGATGGAGATGGCTCCACAAAGACGGCAAGCTAAACGCTCTCCATCACCTCCAAAATGGAGAAGACCATCGCATACTTCTCCACGCCATACTTCAAAGAGGGATGACAACAAGCAAGAGAAGAAAAAGGCAAGAAAGAGGACACCCTCTTCTCCATCTTCTTCATCCTCTTCCTCTTATGAAAGTGATGGTGAAGACAACGAAGATCAAGGCAAGAAAAAGGTGAGAAAGAGGTCACCCTCTCCTCCATCTTCCACAAATTCTTCATCTTCTGAAGAAAGTGATGGTGCAACCTTTGAACCATCAAAAAGAAGAGGTCATAGGAAATCCTATGCACGTGGAAAAGGACATCCAAGCTCAAGAAACTCAAAGAGGGAGGGAAGAGCATCTCTTTCCTTATCTACGATGGAACTTTTGGTGCTACGGAAAAAGTCTTGGCCTTTATCCAACAGTTCGATGCGGCGTTGGAGATGAGGGCTTCACGGAGTTCTCTAAGCTACACCATGTAGCTATGCACTTTCAAAAGTCCGCCAGACAATGGTGGTCTAACCTACGGGCCCAAGGTGAAGCTCTAAGGGAAACTCCAACAAAGCTAAGGAGTAGGGAGTTTACAAAGGTAAAACAAAAATCTCTCCTAAAAGCTTGAGCGTTATCACAAGGGTAACCGTTGTTTCAAGTGCGGCGAGCAAGGGAATGCGTACCGCGCTTGTCCCCTAAAGAACACCCGCCATAAGCCTCCTAGGGCTACCTTGGTCGAAATCCAAGAGGGGGGAACTCACCACAAAGTATATCCTCTATGCCACGCTTGGGGAAAGGTAAGAGAACATGATGCTTTTATTCTCTTTGACCCTGGCTCTACTCACAATTTCATATCCACAGATTTGGGCACCAAGCTAGGTATACAAGCTTACGAGATGGGAGATGTCCTAACCACAGACGGTGCTTTCAAGGGGCAAGAAGCTTCAATCACTCCCTTAATCTGGAAATTGAGGCTCCATGTCCAAAGCTATGTGGACAAAGAGGATTGCTTTATCTCTCCTCTCAAGCATAAGGATGTAATCCTAGGGGCACCATGGTTTGATCGCATGGCTGCCAATGTTAATTCCCTAAAAGGAGAATCTCCTTTAGGTTCAGGGAAAAAGATATGTACATAGATGCCAAGCAAGTGGGTAACACCAAACCCATTGTACATACACAAGCTTTCAATAAGTCAATAAAGAGCTCTATTTCCATGTACATGATTTATGTTAAAGACTCTCAAAATGAACCTAATGTTTTAGCAAAAGAAAATATACACAACCAAAAGGAATTAGAGTTATCCAATTTTCTCAAGGGGTTTCAAGATGTCTGACAACATCCCTTGTGAGCTACCTCCTAAACGAGGCAATGATGACCATGCAATTGAACTTCTTCCAGGAAGTTCACCGCCTAACAAACCTCCTTATAGAGTCTCTCAAGCTCAACAAGAGAAGATTATGCGGCCAGCATGAGTTAGTTGAGAAGGGCATGGTTAGGCCTAGCTCATCTCCATTTTGTTCTCCTGTGCTACTAGTGCAAAAGAAAGACGGCACATATTGTATGTGCGTCAACTATAGAGCAGTAAATAGGATCACTATCAAAAATAGGTTTCCCGTTCCACGGGCAGAAGACCTATTTGATAAGATACAAGGGTCCACCTACTTCAGTAGGATTGACCTAAAAAGTGGCTATCATCAAATAAGGATAGTTGATCAAGACATTATAAAGACCGTATTTTGCACTATGTTTGGTCTTTACGAATACATTGTCATGCCTTTTGGCTTGACCAATGCACCAGCCACATTCAACCGCTTGATGGAGAAGCTATTGAGGCCTCACCAAACCTTTACTGGAGTGTTCTTTGATGATATCATCGTCTACTGTAATTCATTACACAAACACAAGCAACACCTCCAGGTAATATTTCAAGTTCTAAGAGAGAATAAACTTTATGTTAATCGAAAGAAAAGTGAATTTTTTTTACAGCAGATTCAGTATTTAGGTCACATTATCTCTCAAGATAGCATCCGAATGGATCCATCAGAACTAGAGGTAATAAAAGGATGGCCTAAACCACCAAGGAATCTTCATGAGCTAAGAAGCTTTATAGGTATGTGTGCATACTATAGATGCTTCATAGCAAAGTTCTCACTAATAGCAGCACCATTACATGACCTAACAAAGAAAAACGTTAGGTACACATGCTCTGCCAAGGAGAACGATGCTTTCGAAAAGCTTAAAGAAAATCTTATCTCGCAACCTGTACTTACACTACCAGATCTCTCAAAGCCATTTGAGGTCTTGGAGCTATTTTGCTCCAAGAAGGCCACACCATAGGCTATGAAAGTCAAAGGCTCGACCCTGTTGAGCAAGCTCTAGGCATATATGAAAAGGAACTCCTCACAGTTCTACATGCCTTAGACTCATGGAAGCACTATTTATTGGGGAATCCTTTCATTCTGCGAACGGATCACTAAAGTCTTAAGTACTTCATGACGCAGACCAAGCTCTCTGACAAACAAATGAGGTGGGAAAATTTTCTTTCACAATTTCATTTCCATATTGCTCACATTGCTGGCAAGCATAATCAAGTAGCCGATGCACTCTCAAGACGGCATAATGAATGCGGTTTCCATAGCAACTCACAATGATCTATCTTCTATGATAGATGAGTATGCTATTGATCATGATGTTAGAGATGTGATTTCAGTCCTTGCACTAGGGAAGAAAGAGGAACCATTTACTTTACAAGATGGTTATCTTCTCTATGGCAATAGACTATGTGTTACTAACTCACTCTGTGAGAAAGTAATGTATAAATCTCATGCTCCTCCTTATGCGGGGCATAGAGGGATTCAGTCTACCCTAAAGGGGATTGAAACCTATTTCTATTGGCCTACCATGAAAGCAAACATACAAGAGTATGTTTCTAAATGTGTGGTATGCCAAAAGACGAAGTTTAATAAAGGGAAGCAACCTGGATTGCTTCAACCTTTGCCAATCCCTAATTCACCATGGGAGAGCATATCCATGGGAGTATGGGAATATGGACGATAGTAGATAGGTTCAGTAAAAAAGCTCATTTTATACCTATCAAAAAGACTATCAAATACCATCAAATGACAACCCTCTTCATATCACAAATCTTCAAGTACCATGGCTTGTCAATGTCCATAGTGTCAGATAGAGATCCTAGAATGACTAGTAATTTTTGGAAGGTTCTCTTTGAGAGTTTAGGAATGAGGCTAAATTTCTCTTCAGCCTATCACCCGCAAACGGATGGCCAAAGTGAAATAGCTAACCTAACAATCCTCGATCTACTAAAATCCTATGTAACGGAAGTAGATAAAAGATCCCAATGCAAGAAGTACCTACCCTTAGTGGAGTATGCCTACAATAACACTGTACATACTTCCACGGGAAAAGTGCCTTTTGAGGTAATTGAGGGAAGATCAAAAAGTCCCCTGCTACTTATGGTACACGAGAAGATCTTTGTTGTAGATGAGTATAGCCGAGACCTACAAGAATCTTTCCAAAAGTTTAAGGATGCTATCTCTATCTCACAGCAAAGGCAAAAGGCTGTTGATGACAAGCACAGAAAAGCCCAAGCCTTTAAAGAAAATGATTGGGTCTTACTCAAATTTCTCAAGGCTCGATTAAAGCACACGACGGGCAAGAACCGTACTGGACACCAAAAATACTATGCTAAGTTAGCAAAAAGGTACTATGGCCCCTTCCAAATTCTTAGGCCAGTCAATGAGATGGCCTATCAACTCAAGTTGCCCAGCCATTGGCTCATACACAATGCTTTGCATGTGAGCCTACTAAAGCCTTAGAAAGGAGAGCCACCTCAAGAACCAACTATTGAAGACCCACCAAAAATCGAGGACCAAGAAGAGGTGTTGCAACCCGAGTCCATTCTCTGACAAGAAGACAAGGTACTAAGAGGCGGAAAGACTATCCGACGATATCTTATTAAGTTTAAGAATTATCCTTTTGAAAATACTGGATGGATGCAAGGCATGCGATTAAAGGATAACCTAAACCTTTTCAATGCTTACAATGCTTCCCAAGGGTAAGCAAATGTACAAATGTTCAAAGTGAACAAAGTTTTTGTCTTATAAGACTCTCTTTTATTTATTGTGCACAAAAATGAAATAGTATGCATGCTTAGATCAAGTTTGCGGAGACGACGTCTCCTAAACACCAAGTAGAGCTTGTCACTCTACTATGGAAGATTGATAGGACTAATGTGCATACATGCTTGCGGCAGATTAGGCTCTCAAGCACCAAATGTACTAGTCATCCATTCTGGAACAATGTCGTAGGGTAACATAGGGATCCTCTACCCACTAGGAAAAAGGATTAATGAATATGCTTTATCTTCTCTACCCCATAGTCGAGGACGACTATGATTTCAAGACAGAGGTAATGTCATAAAAAACCAATATCTAGTTCTCCTAAATGTTAAACTGATCATTTAATATGGGGAAGTGCCAGGGGAGAAAAAGCTAGAATATTGGTTAACCTGGCAGACCGACCACAGTAGGGATCCAAAGAAGGGAAAATAGGGATCCAAAGGGGGGGCCATCTGCAAAAGATCAATGTGCAACAATGGGCTTAAAAGACCCTAAGGTTCAGCCCATTAAGACTTCCAAAATGCTAAGGTTCCAAAATTTGAAGGTTGTGTCCAAAGGTCAAACATTAGGGAAATTGGATGCTTTGTCTGTGTCCCAAAAGCCTTCATGCATCCCTACATAGGAGGGGGCGAGCCCTAGTTGTAGGAGATGTGAGAGATACTCTCTCTCTCTCTCTCTCTCTCTCTCTCTCTCTCTCTCTCTCTCTCTCTCTCTCTCTCTCTCTCACACACACACACACACACACACACACACACACACACAAGCTCCCTTCTCACAAAGGGAAAGAGGGACACATGTCAGCTCCCTAGCCCAGATGCCCACAAGGTGTACTCAAATCCTATTGGATGACCTGAGGTGGACCAATGAGAATTAGGCTAGAGTAAATCTATTTTAATCAATTTAAAAACACTTAATAAAAGAACGAATAAGAATTAAGCTCTCTACACGACTATTGGATAGTCTCCCAAGGGGTCCAATGAGCATTCAGCAACCCAATGGCTTGCATGATTCCTATTGGCCAGGAGGCAAAGGTTTCCAATGAGAGTTTACTTGCATTTATTAATTACCTAAAGCTCTCACAAAAGTGGAAAGGGGGACACATGTCAGAAGGCCATCACTTATGCTCCTAAAATCCTATTGGCTAAGCCTAGGGAGGTCCAATGGGGTGTCTGCATGAGCAAATAGCAAGAGGGGTCGACCAAGAGAGAGAGGGGGCTGATTTTTTAAAGGAATTATTCACTTACACACTCACACAATCTATGTGTGGAGAAATAAAACTCTCTCTCTCCTTCTCCAGCTTGAATGGAAAGCTTACCACCTACTCCAAGCTTGTGAGAAGGGAGGCCTACACCAACAACTCTTGGCTTTGTGATGCAAATCCAACCAAGAGCCAAGATTCAATGCATGCTCATCTCCTCTACCATGCTAATTACTAAGCTAATCTATGCTAATATAAGTGATTATGTGAGGATATGTACATCTTTCTTGTAAGACTACTCCTTCTTTCTCTCAATCTACTCTCATACCCCGCTAGCTCTCACCATCTTCGAAGGTGTGCGAGGTCTTGGGTCTGAGACCGTGAGGGAATTGATGTTGTGTTTGATAAGTGTTGTGCTTAGTGCTTGAAGTTTCCATCTTCATTGCACTAGCTAGTATTGAAGAAACACAAAGAATTGTATTGTAAAATGTCTCTCTTGATGGGAGAAACCATAATACAAATCTTTTTGGAGGGGGGAGGGGGGACCGGCTCCATGCAAATCCGGTCCTCAACTGTTGTCAATTGCTTAATTTCTCTCTCTTTTGAAGTATTGTCCTTGCTATCTAACTAGGTGTTATGCTTTTTCTTGCTCTCTCCACCCAAGCACTCTTGTTATTCTCATTAGGAATCTATTCTAATGAAATGCTCATTATGTTCATGCTATTTTCCGCTACATACAAGTTACTAGGCCATTAAAAGTTACATTAAACATAGTGAATAGCTAGTGGTTTTTGGATCGGGTAACCCCTGAAAACAGCTCAACGCCAATATTGTGGGACTAAGCCTAAGAGACCTTTGAGGTGCATCCAAGCTGGAAGAAGTTTATCCAAGTCGTGAAGAAGACGTAGCAGAACAAGAATCCAAGAATTCTTTTAGCACCGTAGGCAAATCCCGAGGGTCCAGGCTTCCGTTAGGGTAAAGGGGCCAACTTAAGGCCACATAAGAGGAAACACACACTCCGGAAAGCACGCTAAACAGAATCGAGTGCTTAGACGCTCAAAATGAAGATCGAGATCGTCTCTACCAGCAGCAAAAATCAGGAATCAAGTTGCATTTATACAGGAGAAGAACGCCCGCACAACATTTTTTATATGTATAAAAAATGGGTGTAAATAGGAAACCAGAATGGGGAGGCATTTAGAGCCATTGTACCAACAAAGCTTGAACCCAAGATCTAATGGCCATGATTGTAAGTTGGCTACATTGTCCACCCCAACTCTCACCCATTTGTGTCTCACAATGGGTCCGAAAGTGCACAAAAAAACTGGCTCGAGCAGTCCTCCTAAAGGGGGGTGGTTTTTTATTGGGCCCTTTACCCTATACCCAAGTTTGAAGAAGTAAGTCTTTTAATGCAACATGAAAAATATCCAAAGAAATCTCGAAGATCTCTTCCATGAGTTTTGAGCTCAAGGACTTGAAGAGGCTCTAGAAACTGATTTGATGAACAATTAGGTTGGAAACTCTCCAGCCGACTTTGGCTTTGAGTCACAGCGCGAACCAACCCTGACAAAGGTTCAACAATTCAAACGTAAAGAAAACTAACTAATAAATAATTAAATAAATCTACTGATCGCGGCAAGAGAATCTGCAACATGCAGCAGTAACCGCCCCAACTAGCTCCCGATCTATGTGCGCCATCGTCATTGTCACGCGATAACCTCAGACCAGTTTATCATCGCTACCAACTACTGTCATAGCTAGCGATCGTGGAAGCATACACGACAACGTTGCATCCACTTTTTTATTTTATTTTGTTATATTTTCAAACTCACCATGCAATCAATAGTTTTTTGTACACGTATTTGCCCCACATCTATAGTTGCAGGACTCTGCAAGAATGGTCGTTAGCACCTAGGATAAATTAACCATCATAACTGTCGTTCAATATCTGTATGAGGCGTTAGCAGCTACCGTTTGGTAGTTACGCTTACAACGGCTAGTCAGCTCCCATGATGTCATAAACTGCACTTTGCTGACTGCTATGGTTGCATAAAGGGGAGGCACCATCACTGGTTAGTGCATGGGGTTGCCCACCATAGGGTATCAACGCCAATCATTCGGGATTATCCAACCACAATTCACTTGTGCATGGCAGCCATACCTACCCAATTGTACATGTTATATGTCTAATCTCCTCTCTCTCTCAACTCTCGCATGCCCATGGCGGCCAACCATTGAACTCTCTCTCTCTCTCTCTCTCTCTCTCTCTCTCTCTCCCCAACAACAGCAGTTGGCCGTTTCTCTTTCTGTAGTAGCAACCATTTCTCTCTCCCTCATCTGCGGCTGCCAGCGCATGAGCTACCCACTAGTAACCCTTTTCATTCTCTCACTCTACGGTTGGCGCCGTTCATTTCTCTCTTTCTATAGTCTCAACTCTCTCTCTCTCCCCCCTCTCCCCCCTCTTGTTGTTTCCCAACCATACAACCTCTACAATGCTCCTCAGTTCCACTACTCATCCGCCAATAACACTCTCTCTCTCAGTTGTGCGGACATCCAAATAACTCACTCTCCCCCCTCGCTTGCTACAAACATGTGCATACTCAACCCCCTCGACTGGCAGTTGGAATCGCCATGCAGCTAGCACTTTGCGGCGGCAGGTTAATAGCCATCCATCGATCCCAACCACCTTTTATTTGAGTGAACAACAGTGTCCATGGAGACTCAAAGGAGCCACTTGCCTACTCTTCTCCTCACATTCTAGGTGCATCTCCTTATATTCGCAAACAATAGAGCACACACACACACACACGGCTCTCCTAATCCGTACAAGCGCGACTTGAAACATCCATGCAGGATAATTGTCACACAACATAAGCAACCACTAGAGCAGCCACTGCAAGCAGGTTCGGTCACCACTCCAAGCGTAGCCCAACAATTTTTTTTTTTAACAAACCATGAACACCCTAAGCCCGCTCTCATACCCCCTTAACCAAAAACCTTATCCAAGGTAGTACTAAGCATGTATTCAATGTGCTCCAAGTTACACTGGTCCGGAAAATAACTCCTCAAACTCTTATGGTCATCTCTTAAATGAACCATATTTGGTATACATATTAATCTGCTAACTATATACTCGAAGCCACAATGCCCCATACAATAAATTTCTCAAGAATTTATGGTGCCCTCCAAAGTTCATCGTAGTAGACATACATATCAACCATGGCTTTGTCGAATACAATCTTGATCATCCTCATCCATGAAGCCTTTCGGATAACATGTTTCCTTATAGTCCTTAGGTTGTTCTCCGATTTAGTGCTTCACCAAAAACTCCCATCTCCGAGCACAATCAATCTCACCATCAATGCCATGTTTTTCCTTGTTGATATCACGGTAATTTATCTGAGGGATTATAATACCCAAAATTGTGTATTCTGACTAAGATTCCCCTAGTGGACGCGGCGCATCTTGACAACATGTCAACATCCTTGAAAACATTGTGGCAATGTTATTCTTCTCTTTCAAGTAGCAACAACTCATGAATGATCAACGGATCAACGACCAAATTACGTAAGCTCACTTCTCAGCTCTTACTCCCATATTTCATTTATTCAACCTAAAAAATAATTTACACTTGCACAACATTCATACTTGGAATTGCCATACTTGAAGCTATCCAAGGGATAAACCTGCCTACATTTAAGGCTGTTTGTCATTCATTGACACCTAACACATACATCACATTAGGTCTGCATTCATAGGCAAAGATTATACATTGCACAAAATAGACCATCTCACAAACACCAACTACCGTACATGGTCCATGTGCATGCATATGTTGCTCGTTCACCTAGAGCTATGGCCTTATGTCAACAAAAAAACTCCATGCCCCACTCGCGTGTATGCACCAAATGCAGCCCCAAATGAACCACCCACAAACATTGTCGACATAGATAAATTGGAAAGAATCTAATAGTAAGGCTATGGT
Organism: Adiantum capillus-veneris; assembly: GCF_014529385.1. NCBI lineage: Eukaryota > Viridiplantae > Streptophyta > Polypodiopsida > Polypodiales > Pteridaceae > Adiantum > Adiantum capillus-veneris. The sequence goes on from NC_140935.1 coordinate 25,543,985, forward strand.
TGATATCTTATTGAGTATGGGTGATCACCAAATTGAACTAGTTCATTACCTTAGTACATCTCCTGAAATCTAGGATAGAATCAAGTTACTATATGAGCACTCCAATATCGCCTCACAAGTGTCTATCCACCATCGTCTAGTCAATTTAACCTTCAAAGAAGGCACTTCTGTCTTCACTTGTTTGGAAGAGTGGCAAGTAGTTCTTAGGGAGACATTTATTGCCGACTTTCATTTTAATGACTCCCAAGCAGTCACACTATTGTGACTACTTTTGAGTGTCTTACCCAACTCTTGGAATTCCTATGTGACAACTCAAGGGATAATAACCACCCTTATGCTTCCAATGATTATTCATCTAAAACCACCACTAGAAATACAAGTCCGCTTGTAATGTATGCTAGAAGTTTTAAAATACCTTCACGTTCTCCAAAAGAAGAAGTACATCCTAGCTTTAAATTGTGACACTAAAGGGAATATTGTTAGAAGCGTGATTTTGACAAGAAAAAAGCTTGAGAAAATGCTTCAGTCGAGTCACACTTTACAGAGGGAAGGAGAGAAGAGGGTGTATCTGATAATGAAAATGTAAAATTTGATCTTCATTGGGGAAATAATATTATTATTTTTGTGCTTGTTAAAGCATTGTCACCATAAAACTTTCAAAAGGTTTACCGCAGCACTTTACCGTGTTTTGTAGAAAGAGAGAGTCCAAAATGGGGAGGCTAAAGAAGAGAGGGGAGAACGGGAGACTAGACATATTTTTGTAAATTAAATATTATTGTGTATATCAACATTTATATAACCACGCTTATTATTGCTTGTATTATCGAACCCCACTTTGGCATTAAAATATTTAAATTTGATTACTATTTGTCTATTTTTCTTGTGAAAAACATTTCCAAAGAACATGATTTTTATTTTCTAAGAAATGGAGAATCAATGGTATTGGGACATGAAACGATAATTATTGGGTATAGATTAGGCTGCACAAGGCACCTGGTTGCTCTGTCACTAATGGTGGCTTGCAAGTAAGACACGCATCGTGCATGAAATAGAAGAGGCTTAAACTCTTTCCCTGAACATGGCATGCATTTCACCCAAGCAAATGCATCTTTGCATTCGTCGCATATTTTGAAAGGCTTTATATGGTGGTGGCAATGATCTCTCTTGCTATGAAGAGGTGTTGATCAATGAACACAATAAAGGAGATTTTTTCAAAGCAGTCTTCAGTAGTACTCTTGCACTACGCACAACACAAAACATTGCTCCACTTGCACTTGCACCCGTAACTCTTCAAAAAAACAACATAAGCAAATGTGTGAAGGTGGATGTGAAAAAGGGAGAGAAGTTATAACGGTTGTTATTACCTTTAGCATTATCATATGCAATGCTTTGGAGCCCAAATATGACAATTTGAGTACTTCCTTTTATTTTCTTTTTTAGAAAAAGATTTCATTATTTTTCTTAAGTAGTTGTACAAAAAAATGATAGATATTTTATCATTAAATTAATCATCCATTTGATTAACATAAATTATCATGCTTGATGAAGTTAGAGAGAGAGATGAATGGGCGACATGACAAAAACTTTTCACATAACAAAATACACAAAATGTTTATAAATCATCTTCCAAAAGATGTCTACAAGTGGCATCATCTAAATCTAAACCCATGGCTCCTAAATCAACAGAGAGAAACTCAATCATCATTTGTGGATGTGTTGGCTTTAACATCTTCAAATTTTTATGTTTAATTTCATCATATTGTCATGGAAATCATCCCCCTTGCTAAGGTTGGCAGCATTGAGAATTGAAACATCAATCTCTCTCTCCTCCGTCTCCTACTCTTCCAAAGTAGTAGGTGGGAGAAGATTGAAGATGTTCTCCACGTTTTAGTGGAAAAAATGGTTCTCTGCCGAGATGTTATTGGAACTACAAAACAAGTTTTGGTTGGTGGATTGATGGGATATAGATGACCTATAAAAGAGAAGCTCAAACTGAGTGACATTGATACTAAGTTGTCATACCTCCCTATGTGATGCACACTAGAGTCCACCATGAGAGCCCATTATCATGCCATCTAGGCACGTTTGCAAAACACTTTCACTCAAAGATGAAGGTATGAAAGGTTCTATACTTGACCTCTAGTATACTTTCAATAGTCCCATAGTACCTGGCTTCATCACCATTTGTGTCAAAGTTGTCCATGATGCCACAATCCATGGTGGCTTGATGCTCATCAATGTGGCATATATGAAAGTGTCGATCCTTTTTCCACTTAGGGTTAAAGGAAAGGCACTGTGAGATTTAAAAAAATTATGCAATCAATTACAAAGATAAAATCAAGAAAAACTATACGATATGGTTTAAGTGTATGAGTACTCTACATTTGGTATGCAACATCGTGCATACTCCCTTTTTTTTAATGATATCCTCTCCGTATGTCCTTTGCTTTTTCCATTCTTTGATGGATCCACAGCTCGATACTAGTGAGATCTAGGAGACATGCAAGGTGTCAAGAAATTGAGGCTGCCCTCCTACCTCCATGAGCTTGCTTCTATGCTTTCATCTCTTGTAAATGCCTTGCCTTTTCCATTCTCCACAAGTCCATCCACTTGGTCCATAACCTTTGCATTGAAGATGCAAAAGTTGTTGACCACTTAGCATAGATCCACATCCATGTTAAATAGTTTTCCCTTTTCACTTGGCAAGTTTGAATTTATCCTTGCATCCTCCTCATTTGACCACATGCGAGGCGTAGAGGTATCAATTTGTGTCAAAAAGTCTGAAATATAAACAAATGCCTCTTGCACGATCCATCCTTCGGCCATGCATGTCTGTGGTTGGGCCCGTAGTTACACAAAATCTTTGAGAGTCTTTAAAAACCTCTCAAAAAATAACATCCATCATGCATGCCTTACTCCACACATAGACATCTCCTCAACCACATGAACCAAGAGGTGGAGTTGACTAACAAGAACGGATTGATGAAGTGCATTCCCAATGGCATACACAGTTTCCACGGACGCAGTGTTTGAGCAATAAGGATGGAATCTATTTCAATTTCTTTGGATCTTACAAAATCTACAAGATAACACACAAGAGTACACTAAGTGAATATTGAGGATATAGTGTATATAGAAAAGTTTAGTTGAATAGAGATATGATGTATCTTACTAGCTCTCTGAGTTTGAAAATAGCTTCCCTCACTTTCTTGTCGCAACATGTGCACATACTCATGGGCAAAATGAACTACAATTTCAAAATTTAAACAAAATATGGTTTTAGTCACACGCAATATTCAATTTCTAAATGAGACAAGGGAGAGGATAAAAATTGAATGAAAGGATTGCTTATAAAATCCTATGCCAATAATGGGACTTCAACCCATACAATTGAACACTTCGGCCTTTCCTTGCCTTTGTGAAAGCTCTTTTTAGTGACCTCATGTATGCTTTTGGTGTGCAATTAGATATAATGGAAAGATTCACTTGATCAAGCTCAAAATGCATGGATCTTTAGGAAGCACAATCTTCCCATTGGAAGCTTGACATGGAGTTGCGAATACGAGGAGACCCTTCAAGGCCCTCAAATGCTCCCTCACCCCCAAGGAGTCCCTTTTGCCCATATTGTGGTCCCATAGGATGTGAGCTACATTCTTGAATATGTACATGGGATCCAAGACGTATTGTATGAATATGCCAATCTCTTTTCTCAAAAACAATTTGCAGGTTTTGGTGATGACATGGACATCCCTGTAAGCATCAATATGAACATCCATATATGTGTTGGAATATTCATCGATACAGTAAATTTAAGTGCAAAGTATATACCATTGTTAATACAAGCATTTATGTAGATGCATATACCGATGTTGATAGAAATGGTATGGTGTCAGAGCTTATTTCCACGCTTATATCAATGGTTTAAAATTTTATGCCACATTCAATTGCCTTAGTATAAACATTGATTTTTGCACAATATGTTGTAGTGCTCCAATATGAAAGCCTTAAAAATATGGAGTACCTTGACATACCTTTTGGTGGAGTAGACAAGGGTGGGTCACTATTGTAGTGCTCTTCCCAAATGCTTGCCCAATCTACCATTGTACACTTTAGAGGTCTCTTCCCATTTGTTGGAACCTTGTATTTGCTATGACTTTGGGACAGGAAATGATGGTTGTTTGGATAGGTTACCTTGTGTAAGGCAGTTGGCTGCTCCATCATTTACGATGGCCTTCAAGTAGTATATGCATGTTCATTGTGGTAAAGTATGAGTCATTGATGTATGCATGGATGGGATCATACTCCATAAAAAGTGCAATGAAATATGATCTTGCTGGTTGATGAACCAAAGGCAAGTGGTGATCTTTAGGAATCATTTTACCAAATCAAACTTGGAGCATCAAGTACCCTACAACATTGTAAAGAGGTGTTTGGGAACTCAATAGAAACCTATCCTTCGTCTCTTGTGCATGTTTGATGCATGATCTACATTCCTTTTCACACATGTTGGCTTCATGTATCAACAACTCATCAACCATGTCAAACATGTGGTCATCCTCAAACTTAAAGTGTCCTTGAGACATGTATGGAGGTGATGTCAAAGTAGAGCTAGTTCCACAATCACCACGTGCCATGCCTTTGCTCCTTTTCTCTCCTTGTTGTCTTTCAGCCTTACGTTTTGGAGCACCACCACCAAACACAGACCAATGGGGAAACTACAAGAGACCACTTCATTACCAATGCCGAATTACCAACGTCGTTGGCGGTCGTCGGTATATGCATTGCTAAAACAAAAAAGAGACCCAATTTTTTTTAGAAGTCCGATTTTTAAATACCAATGTTTACTTCGACTAGCATATTGATGATAATACTGACACTTATATAGACGTTGATACCAACACTTATTTTGATGCCTATACCAATGCCACCAACAAAGAAAAATCCATGGCTTCATTTTTGCGTTGTTGCTACCTTTTTGGCTCTTCTCCTCTTGCTTCCTTGGTGCTAATCTCTTCTCTTCTCCTCAGATCTGCTATTGTGGGGCTTACCCAGCTCAAGATATCCACTCACACACTCCCCTGCAACAAGAAGGTAAGATTTTTTTCTAGATTTATGGTAGATTATTGTGTTTCTGTGTGTGCATGTGGGACATAGCTTGTGTGTATGTATTCTTTTGCAAATTTGGCAGTATTTTCTCAAGCGCTTTGTGCTCACATAGGTTGCATGTGAGTACCCTATTCATTAGGCAAAATTTGGACTCACAAAGGGGACCTTGAAGGAGTTTGACTTTACCTCTCTTTACCAAAACGGGCGCATGGATAAATTTTTGCAAACAAACTCCAAAGTTGGCAGAGGTTTGACAGTTAGAATGTCCTCTTCAAGCTCTATCTACTAATATAGCACGCCATGAGATTCCTCATATTTTAGAAGATTCTTTTTTTGATTCATTTAGATTCCGACAGAGTTGTCACATCATAGGTGAATCAAAAAAAGAATCTTCTAAAATATGAGGAATCTCATGGCGTGCTATATATCAGTAGATAGAGCTTGAAGAGGACATTCTAACTGTCAAACCTCCGCCAACTTTGGAGTTTGTTTGCAAAAATTTATCCATGCGCCCGTTTTGGTAGAGAGAGATAAAGTCAAACTCCTTAAAGGGCCCCTTTGTGAGTCCAAATTTTGCCTAATGCTTTTCTTTTCTTGCATATACACACATACATACATAGTCACAACATGCACATAAACATGTAAATAAATAAAAATGCACATATAGTTACACATAATTAAACCCACTACGTGCGCACACACACACACACACATTTTCAAATAGAAACTCAAAAACATTGCATTTTTAAATTTTAAATTTTGACTAAAATGTGATCATTCACAAACAAACATATTGAAATTTGGTAATCAAATTTTTTAAAAAAAATATTGAGTTAGTTTAGATTAGTTTGTACTAATTTTTTTATTTTTATGCAATTTTATTTAAAATTTATGTTGTACTTTTAAGTTGTGGCCTATGGTAGGTGTTGTAAATGTTAGTGTTAGAATACAATCTTAATATGGCGTTAATTTGACCATCTTAATACATTTGGCCATCTTAGTACATTAGGTTAGATTATTAGGGTTAGTGGATTAGGTTTAGGTTTTATTATTAGGATTTTGTCGTCTTTATATGTTTACGTTAAATTATTAGTGTTAATAGTTTAGGTTTAGGACCTAGGTTAAAGTTGTTATAATGTTAGGTTTTGGTTTAGTTATTAGGTTTTTGCTCGTCTTACTACATTAGGTTAGATTATTAGGGTTAGCGGATTTTGGTTTGGCCGCTAGTAGTTGGCAATGCGTATTGTACCAATTAGGGTAAAGCGGCGTTTGCTTTGTCTGCTTGAAGTTGTCTTTGTAAAGGCGCGTAGGGCTGGCCATATAAAGAAACTCTAAACCAATTTAGAAAATCTTTAGTTCGGCCATTTTGGACTACAGTGTCTGGTTGCTTAGGGCTAACTGCTTAGGGCTAGTCGCTTAGGGTTAGCGACTTTTGATTTGGTCGCTCTAAATCGACTTAGTGTCACAGTAGTTTATCCATTTCAATAATCCGCTTACATAATCGGTTGGTCTATTTTAGTTCGCTTAGGGCTAGCTATTTGAGGTTAGCGATTTTTACTTTGCCCGGTCAAAGTTGGCCTTGTAAAGGTGCTTAGGGTTGTCCATATGAAGACGCTCTAAATCAATTTAGAAAATCTTCAATTCGGTCATTTTGGTCTACAATGTTTAGCCGCTTAGGGTTGATCGTGTTTGCTTGCTTAAGCCGCTTAAATTTTAGTAGTTTACACTTTGGCTATTTCAGTCCGCTTAGGGCTTGCCGCTCAGGGTTAGTAGCTTTTGATTTAGCCGTTGTAAATTGTCTTGGTCTTGCATTAGTTTAGCCATTTTAATATTTTGTTTAGGGTTAGCCGCTTAGGATAGACAGTTAGGTAGTTTAAGTTTTCTTAGGGCTAGCTGCTTCGGGTTTGTGACATTTGTTTTGCCTGCTCGTAGTTGGCCTTGTAAAGGCACTTAGGGCTGACCGTATAAAGACACTCTAAACCAATTTAGGAAATCTCAAATTCGACCATTTTAGTATGTGGTGTTAGTCTTAGGGTTGGCCGTGTTTGGTCGTTTAGGACTAGCCACTTAGGTTTTAGTACTTCGCAATTTAAATGGTTCTATCCGCTTAGGGCTAGCCGCTCAAGGCTAGTGGCTTTTGATGTGGCCACTCTAAACCATCTTAGTGTCATAAACATTTAGCCATTTCAATAAACAATTAGGGTTAGCCACTTAGGATAAGCAATTAGGTTGTTTCAGTCTAGTCCGCTAAGGATTAGCTACTTAGGGTTAGCAATGTTTGCTTTGCCAGCTTGTAGTTAGTCTTGTAAAGGTGCTAGGGATGACCGTATAAAGAGGCTCTAAACCAATTTAGAAAATCTTGAGTTCGGCCATTTTGGTCTATAGTGTTTAGTCGCTTAGGGTTGGCCGTGTTTGGCCACTTAGGGCTAGTTGCTTATATGTTTTAGTTATTTTTACTCTGTTTGTTTTCGCTCTCTTAGGACAGCCGCTTATGGCTAGCCACGTATGGCTAGCCGCACAGGATTAGTGGCTTTTGATTTGGCCGCTCTAAATCGACTAGTCGTGTAAATATTATCAGGGTTGGTCGTGTAAAGCCACGTAGAGTATTAAGAGTATTAGGGTTTTCCTCTGCATGCATTGTCATGTAGACATGGGTATGTACTTATGTTTAACCTGCAAATATAGGCATTGACTAATAAAGACGATAATATAACCGGGTAGTCCTAATCTCCGTGCACCTCTTGATCGAGGTGTGTTGGGATCTAGCATGGCTAGATAATGTGAGGTATTTTACACTCTACCAATGTAGAAACTATAAAGAAAAAACAGCTTTTGATAGATTGTAAAGGGAAAACGGTTAACACTGTGCTAGTGTACTTAGTTTTTGCAGCTTTCAATTGACTTAGCTGACCAACAAACTAAACCAACTTAGTTTGGTCAGTAGGAGTTTTAGGTTAGATTGTAGGGTTTATCCTCAAGCTACATACATTGTCATGTAGACATGGGTGTGTAGTTATCTTGCAACCACAAATATAGGTATTGATCAATAAAGGCAAAAGTATAACCCGATGGTCTTGATCTTTGTGCACCTCTAGACCAAGGTGTGCGAGGATCAGACATGGCTAGAGAATCATTGGGATGCTTAGGATCATGAGAGAAAGAATTATATCACGGATGCCATTCACAGAGAGTACAGGCCAGCAGCTGGATACAGTCTAATCTCCAATGACTAGATCTTAGGCATGACTATTGCGATGATGTCACATTGTCGATCAGAGGCACGAGATAGATACAAGAATCATGAGTCAACATCGGTATGGTTGGATGCAAAGGAGTGAGCAAGGATCGCCATGAGAGGTGTTGGAGCATCCAGACAGGTTTCAGCAATAGCAAGATGCAGTTAGAGCACGCTTAGAGTCTGTATGATCTTCTCATCTTGGGAGTGGAGGCTACGAGACTCTTCAAAAAGAGTTTGTAAGTGTCATACACTATTTAAATAGCATATGTACATAGCTTTTTCTTATGGTTGAGATTTTATGTTACAGGAGCTTACCATGAAGCATCCTCCAGTGGGTAGAGAAGAGAAAGATGGATTCAACCATAGACTATCAACTCTTCTCTTGCACCTTTTAGATGAAAGAGAGATCGTTGACTGGGAGGTGTTACCTTAATAAGTATGTTCCATGTATATATTTTCATCGAGATGTGTTGATGTATAGCTAATTATGTTCATGTTGTTGGTTCATGTAACTTTTACACGACGGCCATGGTTCTAGATATATTTAAGTTTGTTCAGTTTTGATTTTGGTTATGATTATGAATATTGTTATGGTGATGTTTATGGTTTTAATTGTGTTATGGTTTTGAATTTGGTTATGGATATGGTTTTGAAATCATGTTATAGTTATAGTTATTGTTATGGTTGTGGTTGTGGTTGTGGTTGTGGTTGTGGTTGTGGTTTGAGAACCATGTTATGGTTATTGTTGTGGTTTGAGAATTGGTTATGGTTAATTATGGCTTTGGAATTCACTTAAGGCTACTATTATGGTTTGAGAATTTGGTTATGGTTATGGTTTTGAAAACCGCTTAAGGTTATGGTTATGGTTTGTTTATGGTTATGGTTTTGGAATCCGCTTAAGCTTATGGTTATGGTTTGAGAGTTTGATTATAGGAATGGTTTTGAAATCCACTTAAGGTTATGGTTATGGTTTGAGAATTTGGTTATGGTTAATTTTAGAATCCTCTTAAGGTTATGGTTATGGTTTTGGAATCAACTTAAGGTTATGGTTATGGTTAATTTTAGAATCCGCTTAAGCTTATGGTTATGGTTTGAGAGTTTGATTATAGGAATGGTTTTGAAATCCACTTAAGGTTATGGTTATGGTTTGAGAATTTGGTTATGGTTAATTTTAGAATCCTCTTAAGGTTATGGTTATGGTTTTGGAATCAACTTAAGGTTATGGTTATGGTTATGGTTTTGGAATCCGCTTAAAGTTATGCTTATTGTTTGAGATTTTGGTTATGGTTATAGTTATGATTTTGGAATCCTCTTAAGGTTATGGTTATGGTTTGAGAATATTAGGAGAAATATGAACTTCTCATGGGCCTTGTAAGAAATCCTAATTTTTATGGATGGCTAATGTTGTGTAGGGTTAAGGGGACAAAGGCATTCAAGAATCTAGTTTTGAGTAGGCTTTTCTAGCCTTTTTTTTAGACACATGTAGGATGTGGACCTAAGAGGTCATTTTCTCTCTCTAGCTTTTTGAAAGTTAAGAGAGTAAAGGGGTGTGGCCACATCAACAAAAACATAGTCACTAAGAGCCAAAATTTGACTTTTTTATTTAAAAAATCATTTTTACTTATTTTTTACTTAAACCTCCCCCCCAATATATATACATATCAAACAATCATTTTTTGACCTTTTTTTTAACCTACAATTACTGAAAGTCCACTTTTTCAAAAAAATATTATCTCCCTCTCCTCTCCCTCCCTGTCCCCTTCTCTCCTCCTCCTCCCCTCTCTCTCCCTCTCCCCCCTACCTCCTTCTCTCCTCCCATCTTCCTCCCTCTCCCTCACCCCTCTCTCTTTTCATCCTTTGCTTCCTCATGCAATAGTTGTCATGGTGCTCACAAACATCACAAATCATGTGCCTCCACCACCACGTACACCACACACCAAAAGCGTACATAGTTCAGTTGTCCACGACGTTTGCACCAAAAATAACATTGTACCATCGGTGAGACGAATGTTGACATTTGAGTGGTTGGCCATTTCTGCCGTTACAATCCTATAAGCTGCTTCCATCCATCCTTTAATAGCCTTTTGATGGTTCTTCAATATCTTGGGAGGGGAGAAGCAGGCTTATTAGGCTATTGCAATCGGTTGTGTATGGGTGCAGGTGCTTCTTTGGATTCGTGGATGCACGAATGTCAAGCTCTTCAGCTCAAAATAGTGGCATTACAAGAAAGTATTACCTCTTTGGAGAGGGAGGTTGAAACTCTCCAACAACAAATGCAAGATTATGATGTCCACATTATGAAATTTGTCAACACCATCACATATTTGAAATAAACACCCCTTGGTGCAAAGGAACAATACACTTCTTACTTTTGGTTGTGTTCTTCTTGTCATAGATTTTGAAGTTTAAGGTGTTGCCTCTATGTAGTGCTTGGCACAAAGGTTGCTTTTGTGTTGAAACTCAATGAGTGTTAAATAGTGAAAGGTCAAAGGTTAGATAGGTCAAGTGTCACTACTTTTTCTCTAAAACAAACTTCATTGTTACATCTTGTAGGTAGATGCTTCAAATCCATGCTTATTTGAGGTGGGTGAAGAAAGAGAGGTAGAAAGATGGATAGAAAAACCTCTCTATCTCTCTCTTTTTACCTAGACTATACATATTCTACGTCTCTTTCTACACCCTTTCTATCTACTTCAATTAGGTAAAAAACTAGAGGTATGTAGATTAGATAACATTAAGGTATAGATAGCGGCATATAGATTAGATAAAAATTAGGTGGTGAGAGAGAGAAAGAGAGATATAGAGAGAGAAAAAGAACATATATGTATGTACAAATATATGTATGCATGCATATATATAGTATGTGTGTATATGTATATGCATATATATGTAGGCACTAAGTAAGGGAGCATATCACCCAATGATTGAATGTTTTCTCTTGGGTATAGTCTCTTTTTTATCATGGGGTTGCGGTCTTTGATCCACTCATGTATGGATTACCATAGCAATCCATTGGTTTTACCACGATTGAAATTGTGATGATATCTTAAGAGGTGTCACTAAATTATTGGCACTACTAGTCCCTACATAAGTCTAATAGTATGGTATTTAATCTTTGTATGTAATTATGAATATGGAGATGCTCCATATATATGTGTCTATGCGAGTGTATGTATATATGCATGTATATGTGTATCTATGCGAGTGTGTATGTATATCCATATATGTAGGCACTAAGTAAGGGAGCCTAGCACCCAATGGTTGAACACTTTCTCTAGGGTATAGTCCCTTTTTAATCCTGGTGTTGTGGTCCTTGATCCACTCATGTGTAGATTACCGCAACGTACTCTTTGTTTTATCTCTATATGTATCTGTGTGTCTATGTATCTATGCTCTCTCTTCACCTAATCTACTACTATTAGGTGTAGACATAGAAAGGTGTGTAGATTAAATATACATATAGAGTAGCAATGTACACACTACAAGAGATTGCTTAATTTTGACGTCAGATTACCGACTTCAATGACAGTCATCGGTATATGTGTAGGTAAATCTGGAAGAAAATCAAGTTTTTTTTTTAAAAAAAATCCAAAATTTCAACCTGTATACCAGCGTCTGTATCGGTGCTTATTACAGCGTCTGTACCAACGCACATACCGGTGCCTGTACCGACAGATTTTGCAAAAACAAAATCCACGGGTTTCTCTTGCGCATTTTGCTCCTTTCTTCTCTTCCTCTCTTGCCCTCCTCCTCATCACTTGCTGCAGATTACTGCCTCACAAATGTCGGATTTGAGATTTTCACTCATACGTTGCTCCCCATCAACAAGGTAAGCTTCTTTACAAGTTTCCTAGTAGATTTGTTAACTTTTGTGTGTGTGTGTGTGTGTGTGTTTGCAGGTTTGAGGACATATTCAATTGTTTCTTGCTCAAATAGGCCGCATGTGAGTGTTTTGTCATTCTTTTTTGTTGCATACACACATATACACACACATTCACATAAACATGCACGCAAGTAAACAAAAATGCACACTAAACAATATAAACACACTATATACAACGCACACATACATTTTTCAATTCAAACAATTAAAAATTTTAAAAATAAAATTTTGTGATTTTGTAAATAATATTAATTAAAATTAATCATTAACAAAGAAAGATAACGACATTTATCATTAAAAGAAAGATTTATTTTGATTTATGTTATTTTATAATTAGTTTTTTATTTTTGTGTACATAAATTTAGAAATTAAAAATTTATTAGAGGTTAGATGCTTAATTAGAGCTAGCTACTACGTATTGAATCGTTTAGCCGAGCTCGCTTAGTCCTACACGCTGCTCAGCTAATTTTGTTATTTAGTCACTTAACGGCTTAGGGCTAGTCGTGTATATTTAATCGATATTCATACGGTCTATTAGAGCTTGTTGCATAAAGGTAGCGGCTTAGGTATTTAGTCTTTTACCGCTCAGGCCGGACTACTCCGTATTTAGGCCGTTGTGAAGGCTACATGTTAAGGGTTAGCCGCTTAGTGTTATCCGCAAACAGACTTGGACAAACGAAGTAAAATAACGCAATCGAACTTCAATAGCGCACAAAAACTTCAAAAACGCAAACAAATTTCAAGATTGTCAAACCCTAATATATAGGCATTGACCAATAAAGACGAAATTATTACCCGGTGGTCCAAATCTCCATGCACCTTTAGACCAAGGTTTGCAGAGATCGGGCATGGCTAGAGAATGTGAGGTTGTTAGAGCTAGCGGAAAATGGTAGAAAAATTGCAAACCGACTTCAAAAACGCAACATTCTTCTAAAACGCAAAACGGACTTTGATAAACAAAGTAAAATAATGCAATCAAACGAGTCAATAGCATACATAGAATTCAAAAATGCAAACAAATTTCAAAAACGGACTTATGTCAAACCCTAATATATAGGCATTGACTAATAAAGACGAGATTTTTACCCGGTGGTCTTGATCTCCGTGCACCTCTAGATCGAGGTGTGCGAGGATCGAGCATGGCTAGAGAATGTGAGGTTATTAGAGCTAGCGAAAAATGGTAGAAAAACTGCAAACGGACTTCAGAAACGCAAGAGTCCTTAGAAATGACTTGTGTACTTCAAAAACGCAAATAGACTTCGACAAACGAAGTAAAATAACGTGATCAGAGTTCAATAGTGCACACAGATTTCAAAAACAGACTTATGCCAAACCCTAATATATAGGCATTGACCAATAAAGACGACATTATTAGGCGGTGGTCCTAATATCCATGCACCTCTAGACCAAGGTGTGCAGGGATCGGGCATTGGCAAATGAATGTGAGGTTGTTAAAGCTAGCGACAAATGGTAGAAAACCCGCAAACGGACTTCAGAAATGCAACAGTCTTCAAAAATGACTTATGTACTCTAAAAATGCAAACGAACTTCGATAAACAAGTAAAATAATGCAATCAGATTTTAATAGTACACATAGACTTCAAAAACCCTAATATATAGTCATTGACCATCAATAAAGAGGATATTATTACCTGGTGGTCCTGATCTCCGTGCACCTCTAGATTGAGGTGTGTGGGGATCGAGCATGGCTAGAGAATGTAAGGTTGTCATGTATTATTATGTAGTTAGTGGTGAGTATTTTATAACAAGAGTGATTTATTCATTTGTTGCATCATTAGTAGATAAAGTATGGATGATAGGATGGTGTGTCCTTGTGCACATTGCAGGCATCAGATCTTTTGAAAACAAAAAGTTTACAATCATCACATACGCAATAATGGTCTCTTTCTCATGGAGCAACTACAAGACCTGCGTTATCGATCTCATGGTCTGGAGGCATTAGATAAACCTTTTCAAGTAGATATTGCTCTAACTTCATCCCAGAGAAGACAATTATCAAACAATCAGCCATCAATGGAGTCCACCCCACCAATAACTGATTCCACATTTTCAAGAAGTAGAGATGGAGCAGATGTTAGACGTGTTCTTTGACATGGATCCCATCATTGAAAACCTAGAAGGCAACAATATTCAAAGCAACATTGTGAACCAATCTCAGTCATTCCGTTTATATCGATGGCATGATAGCAACAATAAAGAGGGAGAGATGATGCAAACTCTTGCAGGTATTTCGCTTTACAATGGTGCAAAAATCTTAGCTCTACGTACTGCTTTGACAATGCTTAATTTGCAGTCTGTCTACGAGTGGTCTGATGCCTCCATCACAGAGCTTTTTAGATAAATACATTGTATCCTAAGCATGGCAAAGTGAAAATTATATTTTAATAATATGATTGTTGTGTTCACTTGTTGATGTAATGACAGGTTGCTCAACGAGAAAATCTCGTCAGAAGGCAATCACATGCCCCATACCTGTCCAACTGCTGCTAGAAAGATTCTTACTAACTTGGGCTTGGATTATCACAAAATACATGCATGCCCTAATGATTTTATACTCTTTCGCAATGAGTATGCAAATTTTGAACAGTGTCCCAATTGTGGATCAAACAGGTATAGAGAGGACACATAAGGAAAATTTATTCATGCAAATGTCCTTCGATACTTTCCTATCATTCCAAGAATAAAGAGCATGTTCAGGTGCAAGTCTATAGCGGCTTTGATGACATGGCACTCAAATGCTAGATCGATAGATGATGTGATGCGGATACCTACTGATTGTTGTGCATATAGAGAAAAGATGGACTACATTTAAGGATGAGCCTCGATGTATCCGTTTTGGTCTGGCAATGGATGGAGTAAACCCATTTTGATTACGGAGTTCATCATGGAGCACGTGGCCTATTTTCTTGATTAATTATAATCTTCCACCATGGATAGCTATTAAGAAGGGCCATCTGTTGTTGTCATTGATCATCCCAAGAAAGTCCAAAGCAAAGAACATGGACGTCTATCTGGCACCACTTATAGAAGAGCTCCAAATCTTGTGGACAGCCTACAAGGATCAATGTGGTTGACATGTCCCAACCAATCGGACGACAAAATGTACATGTGCAAGGCATTCTCATGTGGACCATGCACAATTGGCCAGGATTCGGTGAGTGTTCAGGTAAGTATCTTTGAACCCTCACATATATGCTAATCGTGGCTATGCCAACGCTTTTATATTTTGATTTTATGATTTTTCAGGCTTGAGTTACTCGGGCAATCATGCATGTCCGAAATGTGGTCCTCCACTTGGCTTCCACCGCTCTGATCATTTGAGCAAGACAGTTTTAGAGGAGCATGGTAGATTTTTGCCTAAAGGACATGAGCTACGTGGACCAAACATATCCAAACATGACATGCATCCACTGAAAGTGAGCGATTGGAAAAACATACGGCTTGAGAGGAGAGATTTCATGCCACCCATCATGAAAAGACTTTCTATTTTCCATGAATTTCCATATTGGAGTGACCTGCTTATTAATCATCTGCTCAACCTATATTCAAGAGTCCCACTGTGGGTGCATACGATGTTTGAAAATGGATTTTACTAGAGATGACAATCTTAGTGGTCTTAAGTCCCACGATTGACACAAATTTATACAGTTTATCTTACTAATTTTTATAAAGGATTTTTTGGCAGATGACATTAGAAGAACAATCTATAAAATTAGTGAGTTGGTACATTGGATCAGTTCAAAAGAGATAAGAAAAGAAAACATCGATGCAGCACACTTAAATGCTATTGAAGCAGTGTATATGGTGGAGAAGTACTTTCCAACAAACATTCTTACCATCCAAATGCATCTAGTTGTGCATGTGGTCGATGAAGTTGCAATTGCTGGGGTAGTCCATAGTAGGTGGATGTTCTTCTTGGAGAGATTTGTGAAGACTTTAAAGGGGGTCGTTCATCAAAGGGCTCATCTCGAGGGTAGCATGGCCGAAGGATGGCTTGTACAAGATTCTCTTGTTCTCATTAGTGAATTTTTGGGCTCAATTGATCCGGAGATGTCTCGAATGTGGACTACTGAGGTCAACGTCAAGGTGACAGGGGATGAGCCGCAGGGACAAGGCATAATTAGGAAGATGGATATCACAATGTGAGAATAGATTATGAGATTTTTCCTTCTCAACTCAGACATCATGCAAAAGTGGCTAGAGAGGTATGAAGGAGAAAAGTAACAACGCTTGACAGGTCGCTTGCAATTCAAGTGCAACCGTGCCACTAGAACCTTCCTCTTCCAGATCACCTTTAGAAATTGCTTGACTTTCCAATTGGGCGGTGGCTAGATGCAACAATCTCATAGGCAAATAGGAATGGAGTGTTGATTACTGAAGAGGAAGAGGACATGTCAAGGGGTTGCGATTGGCATGTAAATTTTAACAACTTCCTTTTCCAGGTCCACATGGTCACATTAATTTAGTAAATTTAAGTTTGTTTCAATTTTGTGGCTACAGTATCACAAATATGGAGCTTTGTGGTCACATGGGAGTCACTTTAGAGTGCAACGGATAGACAAAAAGAAGGGTCACCTTTGACAGTGGAAGAAGCTTTGTACAAGAAAGTAGGAGTAGTGCAAGAGATGAGAACACAAAGACTAGTCAGCTTGAGTACTTTGGCTACATCCAAAACATCTTGAAGATTAGCTTTAGGAAGTTTGATACTTTTATCTTTGGTGTCAAGTGGTTCAACGTGATTACCAGTGGCCCTAATGCAATTGTGCATAAAGATAAGAGTGGATTGATTCAAGTGAACTGTAGGCGGGTGTGGACAGACGCGCGGGATATGTTCATACTTTCACAGCATTGTGAACAAGTTGTGATTACAATAGATCCACTATGGAGAGAAAATGATGAAAAATATATGTCTAAACCGTGATGGCTCTATGGTGTTCAAGTTTCTCCATGGAGAACGCAAGTGTGTGAAGGATTGGAAGTTGAGGTCGAAGAGCTTCATGAACAAAGTGCACGGTCGATGGATAATGTAAGTTTGGATTTTGAGTTGGAGGTCAGTGGTGAGCAAATTCCTAAACCTAGAAATGGGATTTCAAATACTCAAGTTGATGTGGAGAGCGATGAAGAAGTGGAGTTTGATGACGAAGATGCAGAAGTACAGATTGAGATAGACATATTTGGTGCATTAGCTCTCATAGAAGATGAGAGATTGACTACTGAATTTTGCTAGAAACTCTTTTGTAAAACTCTTTTAATTAGTCTACAATACTGGATAGATTTAATGAGTTGTGTTGTAGCTTTATTTTTTTGTTATTTGCATTGCTTAAGCTTTTCTCTTGTAAATTAATGCATTGTATCTGTGTTATTTGTGTATCTATAGCCATGGCATGACGATGATACATACTCTCTTAGTTTTAGTTTTCCTGTCACTCTGACCGGCATGTCACCCGAGCAAGTGGACTCCTTTTTGTCACAGTTCACACCAGAGCAGGTTACTTACGCACAAAACCTTTGAGCAGGTGGTTCCTCTAGACCTACTACGACCGCCCCTACGCCTAGGACTAGTGTGCCCCCTACATCGACCGGCCCTACATCTCAGTCGAGTGTTCCCCCTACAACAATGGCTAGTTCATCTTCGAGACAAGGTAGGCATCATTCTGGAGGTGGTGGTTGTTGTGGTAGCTATTCTATCTATACTTCTTCACCACCGAGAGAGCATCCACCACTCTCTTTAGTAGATAGTTCACCAATTGTAATACCACGTACACCTTGAAGATCACACGAGCATGATCCTAGCAAGGTGGTGTACAAGAGCAGGGATGGGGCTATTGTGGAGGACAGGGTCAAAATGGTCATGCGATAGAGGATTTGGAAACTTTGTATAGGCCATTCACAAACAGTATTCCAGCAATAGCGGGTACGATCTAGTCTCGAATGACTGGATTTTGAACATGGCGATTGCCACAATGTCACACCATTGGTCAAAGGCGAGAGACGGGTATAAGGATGGCAGTACAAAGCTGGCATGGTTGGACGCAGAGGAGTGGGCGGGGATTTCATGAGAGACACAAGACAATCCTCAAAGATTTCAACAGCAGAAAGATGCAGTCAAAGCACGTTTGGAGTCTGTTGGAGCGTCACATCTTGGGAGTGGGGGCTACAACAAACTTCGGCATGAATTTGTAAGTATTATATGTATGCTTTAAATATTATGATATATATGTTATTTGAAGATTTATCTTATGATTAATTGTTAATTTTGCAGGAAGTTGCCATGAAGCGCCCTCCGACACGCCAAGAGAAGAAGTATGGGTACAAGCATGGACTTGTGGCCCTTTTGACCTAGTTGTAGGAGGAGGGAGAGGCCGTCCCGACTGGGAGGCATTACCATGAGGGTGACATCCTCCATACATGTTTTTTTTTTTAGTTGTGGTCTTCTTGATACAGTTGTGCTCATTCATTGTATACATGTACAATTTCACGCTTATGTTTATGGTTTTGCATTCTGTTTACGATTATGATTATGGTATGACAATCAAGTTATGATTATGGTATGGCAATCATGGTATGGTTATGGTATGGCACACAGGTTGTGGTTATGGTTATGGTTTGGTAATCAAGTTATGGTTATGGTTTTGTAATGAGATTGCCAAACCATAACCATAACATGATTGCCATACCAAGGTTATGGTTATGGTTTTGCAATGATGGTATGGCTGTTATGGTCATGGTATGATAAGCAGGTTATGGTTATGGTATGACAAGCAGGTTATGGTATGGTTATGGTTATGGTATGGTTATGGTTATGGTATGACAAGCAGGTTATGGTATGGTTATGGTTGTGGTTATGGTTATGGTTATGGTATGACAAACAAGTTATGGTTATGGTTATGGTATGGCAAGCAGATTATGTTTATGTTTTTACAAATACGATTTTGCAATCATGTTATGGTTATGGTTTGGCAATCAGATTATGGTTATGGTTTTGCAATGATGGTATGGCTGTTATGGTTATGGTATGACAAGCAGGTTATGGTTATGGTTATCGTTATGGTTATGGTATGGCATGTAGATTATGTTTATGGTTTTGCAAATACGATTTGGCAATCACGTTATGGTTATATCAGCGGTTTTCAAATCATGTTTTAATTATGGATAGAAAATCTTTATGTCCTTGTGCCTATGGTTTGGGAGTCGAAGTTATGATTATGCTTTTGAAAACTTGTCATTTTTAAGCTTTTGATTTTGTGGTTTTGTCAATTTTGGTAATTTGTACTTACTCTCTCTTCAATGTCAAACTCTAGGTGGAGTGCGGTTGCTTTTGCACTCTTTCTTTGGGTAGAGGGGGTTGTTTTCTCGTGCTGCAGTACGTGCAACATCAATTCCCATCTCTCTACCCAAAAAAAATGCAGGTTTTACCATCGGTATAGGTATCGATATATGCAATCCAATACACCTCGAAATAGGTGTCGATACAGGCATCGATTTACACGTTCTAGTACACTTCAGAATAGGTGTCGATATTATAGAAACTTATTTTTTGATGCCGATTTTAGTGCTATTATCAGCGTAAACTTCATTGCGTATTTCAATGGGGGATATATCGATATCTATACCGGCAATGCGATGTTGATGTATTCCAACACTTATACCAAAGCTTTTTACTTTTAAAACTAACCGTGAGTCATCGGTATCTGCGTCGCTTTTTGCGTGACGTGTTGTACTGACATTAGGTGTAGATTGGGTGTAGACATATAGAGATATATAGATTAAGTATAGGGACATTAGAGAGAGGCTAGTTCCTAATACTTACTTACTAATCTCTTGTAGATGTCGGACGAGAAACCACCTATTGGGGAGCAATCCTTGCATTCTTTCTTTGCTTGGTTCACGTCCTAGATGGACCCCCATCCAAGGTGGACGTCGCCTTCAGTGAACTCAACTCTTGAGGCAGTAAGTCCTAACAATGGATTTAGGTTCATCTATAGCTATTTTTTTGTAAGCATGAGTGTAGATTTCTATCTATTTTTTGCAGGCATGGCCCTCTTACAGCTATGGAGGTGATAGTCCATCTACCCAGATACTTATGCCATCAATAGATCCGGACCTGTAGCATACACTATCTTTACAAGAGGAGTATCTAGTTTGACGCAAAGATTATTTGGCCTCTATACTCCATAGCAGCTTATTTTGGCCTATGGTCTTTCATAATAGATTACAACGTGGAGAGTCAGAAAGGGACTCCATACGTGCAAAGCCTCGCAGGATGGCATCGGCTTCTATGGTACCTTCTTACCAAGCCACTTTCCTTCTATCATAGGGATCCATCCCTTTTCCACTGTAGGGATACACACCATTCCATTCATCTACTACTTCCCTCGAGCCTCATCGAGAGTCCACATGTGGTCAACAAATGTCTTCTAGAAGTGCATGATGATGGTGTTCATCTCAGAGTAGCGAGCACCATGAGAGGTTGAGCGACGGGGGCTCCTATTGGGATGCTTGTTTTGGTGGTGAAGAGAAGATAGAGTCACCTATTTTGGAACGTTTTGTTCCAATCATAGAGAACGAGGATGTAGATGGCTGGCGTGTCACCATGTGGGAACGTGTTCTTAGAAGATGGACAGTGAATCATTTAGTAATTACTACGGTAAACCCGAAGTATATAAATAGGGCCCATTACTTTGACATCGGGGGGGGGCAATTTTTATCACTTGTATTAGTGCTTGGAGCTATAATTGCACTTGAGCATCAGTGGCAGTTTTATCGGCTACACTTTCTCTCTCTGTAATCATATTCACTGTAATCTCAATCATGATATATATATATATATTCTAGTGATACTGACTTCTCAACAGTCTTTTGAATCTGAATCTGAACTTCATTCCAGTCTTTAAGTCTGATTCTCATTTCAGTATTCATATTTCAGTCTAGTCACTGATTTCTATCTAGTCTGCTGTCTGAACTCTTCCTACTCTAAGTAGCTGAAATCCTTCAACACTGGAATTAGCTATCTCAAGAGATCAGCTCCAATTCCATTTTGGTGACACGGTGGCTAGAGCTGAAGATCGTTGACTAAAAGACTCTTCTCCCAGTTGAAGTTTTCAGCAAATGGCACCAAAATCCAATCGTGGCCGGAAATCTACCAATCGTGTGGACCCCATTCCTGAGGAGTCAGGAAGAGAGTTTGACCCCAAGCAAGAGAAAATGACTGACACTGAGGCTCAGGAGGAGCATAGTCAGGCTAATGAGGCGCAGGACTCATAGCACTCCAGTCATTCTCGACGCAGACGGGCAGAACAGGAAGCACGAAAGGCAAAGAGTTCCAAAAGTTCTCAATCTCGCCAGAAAGATGAGCATATCAAAGGCAGAAAGGGAAGTCACCGAACTTCTAGCAGACAAAACAGAGAGGATACTGATACTGAGACAGAGACAGAGATTGACTGGGATGCTGACACTGACAATTGCAAGAAGGTTCCCAAGCGTCAGTCTGAAGCCAAGAAGAGAACTGGCGGGATCAGCAGTAACCGAAATGATTACACCGCTTCCCTGAAGATTTCCTTTCCCATGTTCATAGGAGGGAAAAAGGATGATCCTGATGTTCACATACAACCTTTTGAGCAGTATGCTGAACTCAAAAACATTGATGAAGATGATTCGGGGGAATACTTTCCACAAACCTTGAAGGAAGCAGCAAGGAAATGGTATTACCATTACCCTGCATGCCAACTGAGATCATATAATAAATCACTTAAGGCCTTCAGGTTGGAATATTTCGACAATCGAGGGGATGAGGATATTCTCTGTGAATTGGATCAGATCAAACAGAGGAATTTTTCAGTCCGCAGCTATGTCGAAAAGATCAAAGAACTCACTAGACAGTTGCAAGAACCACCGTCTGAGAAGAGATTAAGGGCATGGTTTCTGAATGGGTTCAAAAGCAAGAAGCTGAGAGAACAAGAAATACCAGCCCCTACAAAGAAATTCACCGACCTGGTCCAGCGAGCATTAAAACTGGAACAGCAGGCTAAGAAAGAAAAGAGCCACAAGAAGCGAAGGACCAGTAGCAGTAGTTCGGCTACTGTAGCAACCGATTCCAGTGAAACATCCAGCAGCTCCGAGAGCAGCTCCGATAATCGGACAAAGGAAAAATCAAAGAAAGGATCATGGACCAAGAGAATTGAAGAAATGGCTAGGCAAATTGCAGAGATTAGCCACACAAGACAACTGGTCTGGAAGATGGAAACTTGGTGTTCAAGATGTAAATCCAAGGACCACATCTCCACGGAATGCCCACAATGTACCTACTGCAAGGCCTTCGGTCACCTATGGAATAATTGTGGCATCCGAATTCATCATTTTAAGAAAGGAAAGGATCTATCAGTGGTTTCCCAAGAAGAAGAACCAGGTACCAGTGCTACTGGTCAAGGATGAGGCAGATACCAACCAGGAATGGGCAGAGGAAGAGGAAGAGGCAACTTCCATACCAGAAGCATGAATTGCTACACCTGTGGGAAGTATGGTCATTTTGCAGCCCAATGTCCAGATGCACCGGTAACAACTGCTAATAAGGCTAAGGCACCAGAGCCAGTCCCAATCAGAGTAGTTACCAGGAGCAAAGGAGTAATCATTGAAGAGATTCCAGACATTTCAGAAGTACCAGCCAACTCCAACAGCAGCAAGTGGGCCCAACAAAGGGAAGTTTGGAAGGCCAAGGGTAAGGAAAACGTGGTAGATGAGTGGCAAGAGCAGCAGAAACTAGCAGGTAAAGTCACAGAGGATTTAGCTAAGAAGCTGTCAGAGCAGCCAGAAAGTTCCGAAGCTAGAGTCATTCGGAAGATACCAGCCCAATCGACTGATAAAGATCAGTCAGTACCGGCCATGACAGAGACCATGCTGGCTGTGGTACATGGACTAGCTGGTTAGATGGAAGAGGAAGGAAAGAGTAGTACTGCTAAAGAAGAATGGCAGTATGAAAACACTAGCTCTTCAAGTTCTGACAATCAGTCTAACCAGGAGCAAGAGGAAATTCAGGTGAAAATTTGTGATAGAATCCAGAAGCTGACTGTAGAGCTGGAGGATATAAGAAAGACCTTACCTGAGGTGGCCAACTTTATCACGAAGCGTAGGAAGACTGAGGCAGAGGCCAAAACAGTAGACCTGACAGCTGTCTGGGATGATGAAGTTCCACTTATTCAGGTAGATTACAAGGTCAGGAAGCAGTGGGAACCTCTCTCAAGCGTCATACTGGATGGAGGAGCAAGAGTCAATATAATGGGAGCCCATCTTCAGCAAAGAATGGGTATTACTAACATGAAACAAGCACCATTCAAAGTAAGAATGGCAGATCATTGAGTCGTACAAGCAACGGGCATGATTGAAAACATGCAGATAAGAGTGGGGAGGGAAAAATTCAAAACTAGTTTCCTAGTTTTGGATGTCCAGGGAGCATATGGAATGCTATTAGGCCGCCCATGGTTAAGAACAGTACATGTTGTTCATGACTACGCCAACCAGACCTTAACCATAGAAGGGGCCAGAGGCAGAATCAAAATCCAGACCAACAACACCAGGAGCTGGAAAAAGGAACTGAGGCCGAAGGAGTTGTATCAGAAATACCGAGCTAAGAAAATTGAGCGAATGCTAGCAGCAATGAACATCTTTCCTTTGGCAGAAATTGATTTGAATGAAGTCCCAATAAACAAAGAACAAGCTGACAAGCAGAAGAGACAATTCCCTGATCAGTTTACTGAAGTCAATACAGGGGAAAGAACCGTATAACTAACTGGAAGAATGGAGGAATCAGCGGATACTGGCCAAATAAAAGAATCAGTATGTTCTGAAGAGGATCCACTAAATCAGAATAATGATTCAGAGATGAATGGACCTTCTTGGGACTACGCTGAAGATTCGACCAAACGAAAAGGAGAAGGACCAAATTGGTTGCTTCCAGATGATCAAGAAGTGGAGGAGTGGAACCTGGGATCAGAGGAAAATCCCAGAATGATCAAAGTCAACAAGCACCTGAAACCGGCAATGAAGGAAAAGGCAAGGAAAATGTTCCAGAACTATAAAGATGTATTTGCCTGGGAACATACAGATTTGAAGGGAGTAGATCCTGAAGTCTGTCAGCACCGAATACCACTGAAACCAGAAGCTAGGCCAGCCAGATTGCAAAGATACCGGATGAACCCCAACTATGCAAAGAAGGTCAAGGAGGAGATAGATAATCTTCTCAAGGCTGGGTTCATTACGGAGGTAGCAAGTAGTGATTGGTTATTTCCAATAGTCGTCGTTCCTAAGAAGAATGGGAAATTAAGTGTTTGTGTTGACTATAGGAAACTAAATGCCCATACCATCAAGGATCCGTTTCCCTTAGCTTTTACTGATATGTTGCTTGATGAGATCGCAGGATATGAGATGTATAGCTTCATGGATGGTTATAGCGGCTATAACCAGTTACAAATTGCTCCGGAAGATAGGGCCAAGACCACTTTCATCACTGAATGGGGAGCATTCATGTATCTGGTGATGCCTTTTGGCCTGTGCAATGCACCAGCTACTTTTCAGCGGTGTATGATGGAGATGTTTAATGAATTTCTTCATTAGTTCCTCGCCATTTTCATGGATGACTTCACTGTCTATTCAGCTGAGGAACAACACCTTCTATTCCTAGAGATGGTTTTTAAATGCTGTCAGGAGAAAAGGATTTACTTGAATCCATTTAAATCAGTATTTCTAGTTTGGAAGAGACAGCTACTGGGACATGTGGTTTCCCGCAATGGAATAGAAATGGCCAATGACAAAATACAATGTGTCCAGCAAGATAAATCTCCTAGAACTGCTTCTGAGTTGAGTTCTTTCCTGGGGTATGTGAATTTTTATAGAAGATTTGTACACAAATTTGCTTCTCAAACAGTACCACTATATGAGCTTACAAAGAAGACCAGTAAGTTCAATTGGACTACTGAATGTGAGGAGAGTTTCCAGAATTTGAAAAAAGCCATTACCAGCAAACCAGTCCTCAGGCAGCCGAATTGGGATATTATTTTTCATGTACACGTAGATGCTTCAGGATCGGCAATGTGGGAAATATTAGCTCAGCCAGATGGCAGGACAGACTATCCGGTCTATTTTGCTAGTCGGAGATTCAGTCAGGCTGAACAAGGCTATACGACTACTGAAAGAGAAGCCCGCGGAATGGTTTTTAGCGCTACAAAGTTCAGGCATTACCTATTGGGGAAGTTATTCCATTTTTATGTGGATCATCAAGCTCTTCTATTTCTGATTAACAAAGTCATTATTCAAGGTAGGCTGATAAGATGGATGATGTTCCTTATGGAATTTGAGTTCAGAATTTTCCATAAGCCTGGCCGAAACCACTGTGGAGCTGACTTCCTTTCCAGAAGTACAGAAGGATATTCAGAATCACCTCTGAGAGATGAACCAATGGATGCTTATTTATTTCAGTTAGAAGCAGAAGAATCAGTGGATCCTGAATGGTATGATATTTATCAATTCCTTTCCCAAGGTGCCTTTCCATAAGATTGGAGACAGAATCAGAAGAAAGCTCTAATCATAAAAAGGCTGAAATTTACCATCATTGGGGGAGTACTTTATCGATTCGGTGTGGATGGTATACTTCGGAGATGTGTTCCAATGGAGGGAAGAATGCAAGTTATCTCAGAGGCACATAATGAAGAGTCTGGTGGACACTTTTCCAACGAAGTAACCCACAAGAAGATTCTGCAAGCAGGTCTGTGGTGGCAAACAGTGATTGCTGATGTCAGAAGCTTTTGTAAAACGTGTGATATATGCCAGAGAATGGGCCGACCAACAGCTACAGACATGACTCCCTTAATGCCAATACAACCATTGGGAGTATTCATGAAATGGGGATTGGATTTTATGGGACCTTTTAAGAAGGTGACTCCCAGGAAGAACAAGTACATCGTGATGGCTACTTGTTATGTTACCAAGTGGGTTGAAGCTAAGGCTCTTCCTGACAACACAGCCAAGTCAACTACAAGATTTCTGTTTGAGAATATTGTCTGCCGATATGGATGTCCAGTGGAAATTGTGACCGATCAAGGGACACATTTCATCAATGATACTATGGAAATCCTATTGGATATGCTTTCAGTCAAGCATCGTAAATCTACTCCTTACTATCCCAGATGCAATGGACAGGCTGAAAGTAGCAATAAGACAATTAAGACTATTCTCACTAAGGTGGTACAAAAGAAACCAGACCAGTGGGTTTTTAAGCTTCAGACTGCTCTCTGGACTTATAGGACAGCTTATAAGGTAACTACTAGAATGACACCATTCAAAATGGTGTATGGAACTGAAGCTGTGGTTCCTATGGAGTTTATAATCCCTAGTCTGAGAATGGCTGTAAAGTATGGACTAGACTTCAACCATAATCTTGAGAAAAGACTGGATGAACTGATGCAGTTAGATGAACTCGGGGAAAGAGCTATATTGGAACAGGAAATTGTTCAACAAAGAAGGAAGCACTGGCATGATCGTCGAATTAAAGTCCGAGAATTCTAGAAAGGAGACTTAGTGCTTCTATATCAACCAAGATTGGGTCCAAAGAAGCCGAATTTGAAGATTGCCTGGGTAGGACCTTTTGAGGTTGATTGGGTCTTCTCGATTGGCACAGTCAGATTAAAAGACTTATCGGGACTAATGTTGCCGGGAGTATATAATGGGGCAAAGATCAAACTTTATTACTTAGAGACCAAAGAAACTGGGTTAGAAGAAGTCACTAAGGAACTGGAGGTTGTTGATCAAGAGATACCATAATCAAATATTTTTGGTCTTTTCCATGTGCAACCAGTTCCAGCTTCAGAACCAGTACCTGAAGAATCAGATCAGGCTGATTTAAGAACCAGTACCAGTATGGTCCAGCCAGAGTGGGAATCAGTTCAGAACCAGTATGAACACATTTTCCAAATTTTAAGTGGCCAACGGTCAAATGGTATGCCAGTGATAATTATTACAAGGATGGGTTGCAGTCTTGTCCAATGCATGTTTGCCACATCAGCAACGGCGCACACAAGTCTAGGTGCGGCGAGTGGTGGAACTTTTATGGCGTGAACACGTATAACAGTCAGGAGAGTTAGCATTTTTCCTCATAAATCTCCTGCGCGATGTTTTCCTCCTGTCAACCATTCGCCATCGCCAAGCTCCGAGGTTTCTTCACTACAGCCGCAAACTTCAACCTCTGACGAGACAGCTGACTGTCAGACAACCTTACCAGCGACACCAGCCAACGGCTTTAACACAAGTAAGTCCTCTTCGCCTTCGCATGTTTCATCGTCGTCGACTCACAGTGTATGGGTAGAAGGAAATGTTCAGAGAAGATGCAGGAAACTCTTGAAGAAACCCAGGCTATCATTGCAGAGGCAAAGGCAAGCCTTCCTGTTCTTCCATACAATAAAATCCAACGATATGTCTTTACTGATCATGCAATGACTCTGCTACAACTCTGGGATCTGCGAGTTGTATTGCAAGCGACAAGGATTGCTTTTGATGCAGGGATCATCAAACAAGTTCTTGATTCCTTTGATGCAGAAAACAGCAGTGCTATGATAAATAATAGGAGGGTGTCAGTGACACCAGAAGCCATTGCATTTGCATTTCGGATGCCCAATGAGCCTAAACCATCGGTGGCAACTGCGCAGCAAATAAGTATTGCTCTAAAGGAGGATGAAGCAGCTCGAAAGAAGCGCATGGCAAGTGCTCAAGGAGTTCCAATAGCAGGACTGGAAGCCTCCGCTGCTTACAGGTTTGTAGCCGAAGCAGTCAGTCTTAAGAATAACCCTACTTATGTGTCAGAAAAATTATTTGCTATGCTGTTGGCCAAGATAGTGGATCCACAAGTCCATATCAACCTATGTCAAATACTCTCGCATAATGTACTTCAACAGACTGCCAAGTTGAAATCTCAAACTGTTTTCAAGGCATGGTATGTCTGGCAATTTCTATATTGGGCTACTGCTGCAGATGTTAATGAGTAGGTAAAGCTGGCTTGGAGTGAACAGCCTATTTTTGAACCTAAGAAAATTGACCTGTCCTCAGACGACGAGGAAACAGACAGTCAAACAACTTCCAAGGACCTGAAAAGGAAAGCTACTGTAGAGGAAGCTAGTAGTTCAAAGAAACCAAGAATTACACTAACCAAAAGCAGTGAATTCTTGAAGCAAATCGAAAGCCAGGTAAAGGCAGTGAGCACTGAGACAACTGTACCTAATCAGACACTTGTCAAACATATAGTTGCTGCTGGTGCTACTGGGAATATCAGGTAAAGCTAGTCACTGAGGCAAAGGTACCAGACCAGTCAGGGGACAAAGGCAAGAATCAACTGGATAAGGGGAAAGGTCCAGCGTCCTTAACTATGTCTGAAACAGTTCCTGTCAATTCTCAAAACCCTCTGCAAATGGTTAAAAAGGATAAGCTGTAACAACTGCAAACTCAGAAATTGAGAGGGCATCTCTTACTCACCAAAACTGATTATGCATCTCTACCTTATGTGGCTCCTGTGGCAATATATGAACCAGTTGATTTTGATCCAACAACGGTCAAAGACAGATGTTCAGTACTGATACAGTCCTCTTAGAATACCATTGTCAACTGTATGGGACAATTGGTGGAGGCTGCTGGATCAGAAGATGAAGTTAAAAAGCTTAAAGCTGACTTGGCAGAAGCACAGCATCAGATTGCCACACTCCAGAAAGCCCAGGAAGTGCAGAACATACAACACAGGGTATTGGAAGCTTAATCAGAAAGAGCTCAGGAGTTGTTGAACAAAAAGTTAGATAAAGGTGAGTTTGAAATTATGATCATAAAGAGTCAAAGGAATGAAGCATCGAGAGCTGCCGAGCGAGCTGAAATGGGGCTCAGAACGAAGCGGGCAGAATTTAGAAAGCTGCTATTACACCATACAGATCTGAAGCGTTCGCTGACGGACAGATACATCTACAATAGCTTGTCTGAAATTTTGAACCCCGCAGGCAATGTTGTTTTTTATTTAGAAAATTTTAAGTCCTTGATGGAAAGTCTGCAAAGTGATTTGCAGTAAAAGGTGAGTGAGTTCAACAATGCTCTGATGAACCAAGCCATCATGGATTATATTGAGCAGCAGACATCCCCAGAGGAGGATGAAGAAGATGAAGAAGATGAAGCTGATAAGGAGGAGGATGATCAAGAAGCCGGGCATACACAGGATGATGATGATGCCCCACTACCATCTCCAACCCCAAGACCTGGTACTGGTGGGACAGGGCCAGATGAAGGAGGCCAGTCACAGCCAGACCAACCAGACCAGACTGAGGAACAGCAGGAAAGACAGGAAACATAACAATAGTCGGGTCATCAGCAGACTGAAGAACAGCAGCCCAGTAACACTCGAGATGAGCCAACTAATCAGTTCCATCACAGCAGAGAGTCTAAAGGGAAAATGAAGGTTAAGGATGAAGGACCAGTGAATGATCATCAGCATTCACTGCAGCTCATTACCTTGAATAAGCAGCTGAGACATCAACAAGCCTCCATCACCAGACAATATCTGGAGGATGATGCTCTATGGACTGATTTATAAAGGTTCCAAAGATTATATGTGGGAGCCAGGGAAATGGTGGAACATTGGAAATCTGCTACTTTCCATGATAAAGAAGCCTGCAGACTACCTGCGTATCCCAGTACAGTTCAGCTGTTGGAACGAGTTCCATAGTTGATACTCAATGCTGATGAGAAAGTGGTAAACCCGCACTGGCAAAGACAGTCTACTGCAGATTCTCACTCTTTAGCTCTAGAACTGGAACTTCTGCTGGGTAACAAACCAACTTACCGTTGCATGAAGGATGTTAGGGTCCAACTTAAGGATGTTCTGGTACAACTGCAAACTGCCAGAGGTGTTTTGGACCACAGAGTGAAAGCTATCCTGGAGGACCACACAGCCACTAGAAGAGGACCCCAAACACGAATGTCAGTAGGAGTACAGGCAACTGCTCTCCGAACCCTATTCCAACCCTATTCTAGCTAGTAAGAATTACTAGGAAGATGATGCAACAAGAGAACCAGGCAGTTCTGAATTTCCTGGAATTTGTGTCTGATTCTCCAGTTCTCTTGTATGTTGTTCCAGCAAGAGAAACTGAGTTGCCAAGATTTTTTCGAGCGCTATATCCTCAACATCAAGAACCAGTTGATCGACTCACATATTTCAAAATAACTGATGAGCTTAGGGATTGGTATGAGCGATCAATTGTGGAATGGAAGACTTGGCAGACATTGCTCAATGATGCTCTTCAAATCAATGACATCCAGGCAATGAAGGAAGAGCTACACAGGATTCAACTGTGTATGGGCCAGTGGAAGATTCAGGTCAGAGGATTGACTAAGATTACTAATCAGCTACTACAGCTCACCGTCGAATCTTCCAAACTGCTTGAGAAAGACATTGCAGCAACGCGGGGTTTAGCACCGCAGTACAGGGAGATGGCTGAGATTCTTTTCGAAGCTCGCGTCAAAACCAATGAGCCTCTTCCCAAAGGATGGATCCATACTGCTTCGCATTGTCATAAATTGGCCAGAACCAAATTGAGCAAGGGCATGCGTACACTCTATGATCCTGACACCAAAACCTATCATTCTCTCACACCTTATGAGGTAGAGATGACCACAGACCGGCGGGATCAGCTTGAGCAGAAGGCCATTTACCGACTGATTCAGAAGGAGAATGCTGATGCTGGGACTTCTCAGGCACCAACATGGTCAAAGAGCAAGGGCAAAAGGAAGACGGTCCAATGGAAGGATACTGGGTAGTTCTATCTCAGAATTCAGGGGCGACTTTTCTTCTCAGCAGGCAGGGAGAGATGACAGCTCCACCTTGGCCTTTTCAGCTGCCTCTCGAAAAGATAGTGCTCTTTTCTAGAGCTCTGCATCCTTCACCATCTTCTTAATGTCAGACTCTGACAATCCACCAAAAGATGGATTGTGAACATCAGAACCAGACGATGGATTTTTCAGTTCCACATCAAAACCAGAAAATGGATTTTTCAAAAATTTTGGAATCTTGCCAAAATTCAAGAAAGAAGGGAAGGATGTAGACGTGTGGCACGTCACCATGTGGGAACGTGTTCTTAGAAGATGGGCAGTGAATCATTTAGTAATTACTAGAGTAATTACTATGGTAAACCCGAAGTATATAAATAGGGCCCATTACTTTGACATCGGGGGGGCAATTGTTATCACTTGTATTAGCGCTTGGAGCTATAACTGCACTTGAGCATCAGTGGCAGTATTATCGGCTACACTTTCTCTCTCTGTAATCATATTCACTGTAATCTCATTCATGATATATATATATATTCTAGTGATACTGACTTCTCAACAGTCTTTTGAATCTGAATCTGAACTTTATTCCAGTCTTTAAGTCTGATTCTCATTTCAGTATTCATATTTCAGTCTAGTCACTGATTTCTGTCTAGTCTGCTGTCTGAACTCTTCCTACTCTAAGTAGCTGAAATCCTTCAACACTGGAATTAGCTATCTCAAGAGATCAGCTCCAATTCCAGAGGACACTGACACGTCCATGTTAGACACGCATGGATGCTACTAGAGGGTCAAGTATGATGGCGAGATTGACTTGTCCATCTGCAGACTCTTATACGCTCAACATATAGGAATTGTTTTATTAAATTCAAACACCAAGTATCCGATCATACACCCTACATTGAGGAAGCATTGCATGCTCGATTTTTGAAAGTTTCTAATGAGCGTTTCTTGGCACAATGGCTGAAGGGGTATATCAAAAAAAAAAAACAAGCAATCAAGTGTACTACACATAGCCGTCAATCAAGTCATAAATTCTGACAAGAGCTATCGTGGCGGACACATGGCAGATGCAGAGTGGGAGTGAACCATGCAAGAGAAGAGTGAGGAAGTTGCAATGGGCTCATCCCACAGTCAATAGCACACAAACTCCCACGCTGTCGTGCTATGACATGTACATAGTGGGAACACATGCTACAAGAGTTATCTTGTAACTTTTTAGATACATAATTATATTTCCTATAATGTACATATGCATATGTAAGTATAAAAATAAGCTTTCTATCTCATCTTATTATTTATCTCAAGGGTAATGTATTCTTACTTTACCATCAAAAAAATACTATGGGAAAAGTGTCAATAGCTCCACCTCTTTAACTTGGGACAAAAAGCATTGATTCTTTCTTTCTACCATCTCATTATTATCTCACACCCTATCTAGATCCTATATCTAGATTAATTTCCAATCTATATATATTCTATGTATTTTTCATATTTTTCTTATATTTCTTTTTAAATAGCTACTAGGAGGGAATCAAATCCTAGAGGGACACTAGGTGGCATGATTTCAAAGATACACTTATTTTAATACATTATTGCAAGCATGATTACAAAACTTTGTCAAGGAGCAATGTCATGCTTTCATATGGCATGAGGTGTCCTTTGGAATCAAATGAAAGTCTAGGCTAAGGGGACCACATGAAGACTTTTGCTCCCAGAAATGGACCCTATTTTGATGAATTTTTTACACAAGGTTCCAATCCGAATTGGAAAATGATTTTAAAATGAAAATCGTAGCTAATGAGCTGAAGTTTTTGCCCATATTTTTACTTTTTTATTTGGAGCTACGGTTGAGGAGATATGATCAAAATACTGGACCTCAGTCTGCCCACATCATGCAGGGACAGCTCATTTCCAACTTTTCCAATTCCTGTTCACACTGGCTCCTCTCTTCTTGTGTAAACCCTTGTGGGTTCCCTTCACCTATAAAAGGGGACCTCTTCTTCCTTGGAATGGACGGAAGCATTCAAGCCATTGATGAGAGGAATTCTTGAGGGAGTGAGTAGTAATGCCTAATTGTACTTAGCCCCATTAACATAAGCCCAAGCCTACACTTTCTCCTAGAGGAAAACTAGCCATTCTTGTACGCCATCCTTGGAGGATCAACTCTAATCAAAGAAGGTGTTGTACTTGGCGTATCAATCAAAGTGGAATTATCCACTCTTCTTCTCTCTCCATCAATAATGGTGCCGAAGGGTTTCAAGTAAGATGTGTTCTACATTGATGTTTTCTTGATTTCTTGTTGTTTTCATTTTCATCTCTAATCCAACATATATATATGTATCTAATCTCATCTCCTTAGCCAAACCTATCTCTCTCATTCATTCATCCTCTCTAGGTTCTCTTTGCTACAGGTACATCTCTCCCCGCAGTATCCTTATTGCCTACGGGCAAGAATAGGGCTTGGGAGGGAAACTTCTCATCTCTTCACTTCTCTCATATCTACATTTCTCACATACTATCCTAGATGAATAACCCACATGATGATCATTTCTATCGCTTTCACTCTGTACGATCTATTAGAATTAACGTATGGATTAGCCGTAAAATACACTTTCAACAACGTATAGTGTTTCTCTTCGGCCCTGAAAGGCTCAATGAAATACTTCTATCACCGGATCCCATCATACTACCTCTCATAGACTATAATTTTTCTTTTGATGTAAGCGTAGTTATCTTGCTATGAACCAAGAGGATTTGTACACACAATTAATCCCAATCACTAGACAAAATATATATATTATGGTAAGCACAAAGCTACAATTCCAAAGAACAATTCGTAGCCTATTTGGTCAGCCAAGATTGAATGCCATTAACTCATCCATTAACCCTTTCATATTACCCATGATACGATATGACCATAGCCTTGATGTTTTCATCTTCGTATTGTTTTGACATTCTCTTTTGCGTTCTTTCTTTGTGTGTGTGAGTGCAAGAGAGAAAGAGTGATTCTTCTTTGATTGCATTTCTTTCCAAACCCTAGTCTTCATGGCATCTATGGTTTAACTCCTTCATATAGTTTTTGTTGAGTTCTCTCACAAACTCTCACAGCCATAAGCCCGGTGCTTTCCTGGCAAAACCGCAAATTTCTCGACATATTTTTGGTGAACCCGACGCGAATCTGCTAGGGTGAGAGTTTGTGGGTAACCATGGGTGATCATGTTGAGCAACAGGGTATGCATTTTGACCCAGCAACAATGCAAATGTTTCAAGCATTTGCAATGTTCATGCAACAACAACATGCTACTGAAAGAAGGGAGATTTCAGCAACGAAGGCCATACAAGCGGTCGTCAACAGAATGGATCAGTTCAATGGCAAAGATGTAACCAAGTACTTACGCGAGTATGTGAAGGAGATGGAGCTGCATCGCGTGTCAGAAGGTGAGATGATTCAAAGCTTTGAGCTAGTTGTTGCTCCAGAAATTAGGGAGCATGTTAGGGCAATTCAAGATGGGCATGGGAGAAATTGGGAAGAACTCAAAGTAGCTTTAAAGGAGGAATATTTCATGGAGGACTCTGAGAGAGTGACCAAAAGGACATTCTTAGAATGGGTAGTCAAGCCAAAGCAAGGACTATCAATAACAGAGCTACTTAGAGAATTTGAGCGGCGCTATGCACAACTCACTAGGACAGAAAGGGCCACACTAGATGCAGAGAAGACAGATCTTTTCTTACAAGCTGCAGGTAAAGAGTTTCAAGAAAATTTGGAGCTTCTTCTTGAAGATAAAGATGCTGAGCAAGGACTAAAGACCGACTGGAATGAGGTTGAAGGTGCTGTCTCACTGCTTGCCAAACGACAAAGAAGAAGGGACAAGATGGTAGTAAACACTACAAGTCCTTCCACCTCAACTTCTGACAAAATGGTAAAGCCTACTTTTATCGCTCCTAAGTTTGATGAGTCCATGCTAGATGAGCTTGTGAAGGGAATGCGTGACTTGAAGGTGAAGTTTGCAAAGCTTGAAGAAAAATGCCAACCATCAGGGCCACTTCCTAGGCAAAGACAACAGCCCAAAGAAGGGTTTGTTAATAGATGTATTTGGTGTGATAGTACAAACCATGTAAGAAGGGATTGTGATGATTTTAGTGATGCTTTGTCAAAAGATGTTGTCTTTTTTAAGGATGGTAAAATCCACTTAAGAGAGACAGGTCTACCCTTGAGAACTAACTTTGGGAAGGGGGGAATGCAAACCTTAGTTGAAGATATGGCAACCAAGCATGCCACCTCTTCAGTTGAGGCAGCTACTTATGGAGTAAAAATTGAACATTTTTGTGATGAAGAAGTGAGTGACCATCATGGTCAAATTTGGCCAAATGTCATGCAATTAGCTAAAAAGGGAAAGCTTACAAAAGAGATTCTACATGAAGCAGGTGATTGCATACGTCTAGAAACAGGATGGAATGATCCAGTGGACTCATTGTCATTGCATGCCTACATTACAAAATGCCAACAAAATGAGGCAATTGTAGAAGAGAAGCGCAGACGTGAGAATGCTGATGAAGGACCATCAAAAAGAGCTTCTAGAAGTGGGGGAAGAAGCGACTCAATGCCTTCTCAAACACCCTCAACACAAGGAGCATCTCCACCTGAAGTACTCATGGAGGAGTCTACAACAGGAAAGAAGAAAGAGCCAACGAAAGGTAAGACAAAAGGCCCAACTTATAAACTACAATCTGATATTGAGGTTGCTACAGATTTAAAGAAAGTCTTGGAGGAAAGGATCTTGAATAGCAAGATTGAGTTTACTCTGGGAGAAGTTCTTGGCATTGCAAAGCGTGAATTCCATGAGGAGATCATTGACATCATCAAGAGAAAGAGGCAAACCCTTGCTGAAGTTTCTCGTCCACAAGTTGAAGGGGAAACCTCAAAGACACAAGGGATGCAACTGCAAAATAAGGAGAATGATGGAGCTGTGGTAGGATGCAACCAATCTAGTGGGAGAGTGAAGCAAGTGTATTTCTCAAATGATGATGAAGAAGTTGAAGATATTCCTAGGAGTTACTATTCACGAAGTCATTGGGCAAGGGCTACTACAGAAACTTTGGTCAAGGTAGGTGATCTTGAAGAGCCATTCGTTGCCTTGATTGACCATGGTTCAAAAATAAACATAATGTCAAAGAGTCTCTACAACAAGTGCAAATGGCCGATGAACACAGATCATGGCTGGATGGTAAAAGTGGCAAACAATTCATCCGGTGAATTGTATGCAGCATGTCCAGGTGTGAAGGTAACAATAGGTGATGTAAAGATTGACCAAAACTTCTTTGTACAGGATACGTCTTCATATCATCTCATCCTTGGACAGCCCTACATTGTGGGAGTTCGAATGGAAACAAAGGTAATGGACGATGGTTCAGCATATGCTAGGATACGTAGTAAAGATGGTAAACGTGCTGTCCAATTTCTCACAGTTTGTGTAAACCATGAAAGAAATCGTGACAACCTCAGAGAACATCCTCTACCAAAGGTGAGCAAAGAGTTTCATGATCATAGAGAAATGATGGGTTTTGGCCAAGTACCATTGTAAAGCGGGATTGCAGTGGTACAGAAAGAAAAAGGGTCTCGCCTGATCCAAAAATAGGTGAAGCATTTTCAACGAGCTCCTTGGTAACAAAGAATGGATCAGTATGTTTTACAAAACTTGAAGATTTGAAGAGATGTGAGAAGCAATATGTGCATAATGTACAAATAGGCATGAAAAAGAGTGGGTTGCTAGAGCCTACTGAAAATGTTTTGGGTTTGTGTGAACAAGTTTCTTTTGTAGATACTATGGGTGAGCTTGATGCTATAATGAGGTCTAGTTTGCATCTTGAAAATGAAGTTGTGGAAGTTTGCTCTATGGAAATGTATCAAGTAATAGAAGCCTTTAAAGAAAGCCAAACAGTAGGCCCAGAAGTCCATGTTGAAACTAAATACAAGAGTGTAGCAAAGAAGGTGAAACCAGTAGCTTCACCCTTACCACCCAACAACAGGGAAAAGATTGAACAGGCTTCTTTACAACCAAGTTTGCGGAATCCTAAAAAGATCGGGCATACCTTCACAAAGGAGTCTTTTCAAGAGTTGCAGATTGGTTGCGAGGAGTTTCTAACACAGGAGGAGACAAAGTGCTTCAAAGAAATGCTTTCAAAGCATGGTAAGGCTTTTGCATTTGAGCCACATGAGATAGGATGTGTTGATCCTTATATTGTAGCTCCTATGGTAACTTTCACAATACCTCATGTGCCTTGGAATATGCGGCCTATTCCGGTTCCAAAGGCTCATTTGCCAAAGTTAGTAGAGCTATTGAATGAGAAAATCAAAATGGGAATCTTGGAGCCTTCTTGTGCTCCATACTCAAACAGGTGGTTCACAGTTCCAAAGAAGAATGGTTCTCTACGCTTCATCCAAGATATGCAACCAGTGAACAAGGTGACAATTAGAAATGTAGGTACAGGTCCAATTGTGGATGAATTTGCAGAGGCGTTTGCAGGGAGAGCAATCTACTCAATGGGGGATCTCTACTCAGGGTATGATCAATTTCAGCTTGCAATCGAAAGCAGAGACTTGACAACCATGAGGACACCTTTGGGTTTGGTAAGGATGTGTACCTTGCCACAGGGAGCAACCAACTCGGTTGCACATATGATGAATGGGATGAATAAGGTCTTACGTGACTTTATTCCTCACATCACAATGCCTTTCATTGATGATTTGCCTATCAAAGGATGTGAAGAAAGTGACAAAGTTGAAGCTTTGGATCTCAAGGGATGTCGCAGGTTTGTGGTAAATCACATAAATGATTGTGATAAAATTTTGTCTAGGTTGGAAGAAGTGAATCTTACATTGTCAGGGAAAAAGTCTATGTTTGGTGTCAATGAAGTGCTCATTGTGGGGCACATGTGCGGGCCATATGGTAGGAAACCTTGTCCATCAAAGGTAGATGCCATCCAAAGAATGAAAGAAACATGCACTAGCATCACTGAGGTTAGAAGGTTTCTGGGAGCATGTGTTTTCTATGTTATTTGGATTCCACATTATGCACATGTAGCTGATCCTCTTTATCAGCTGCTTAGAAAGAATCAAAAGTTTAAATGGACAGAAGCACATGTAAAATCCATGAAAAAGCTAAAGGAGTTACTCCAGTCAGCAACGACTTTGAGAAAGGTAGACTATGAGTGTCAAAGGCCAGTGATTGTGACAGTAGATACCAGTCCTACAGGGATTGGATGGGCAATAGGGCAAGATGACAAAGAAGGACACAGGTATGTGGTAAGATTTGGAGCAAAGGTACTAAGTGCTCACCAAAGAAACTATCCACAGATAAAGAGAGAGTTATGGGGTATGGTTACAGCCTTGAAAAGTGGAAAATAGTACCTAATTGGTGCATGTGTGGTTGTAGAAACAGATTGTCTACCACTTCTTGGGATGATTACAAGCTGCTCAACACCAGACATTGCTATGTTGCGGTGGATTGCCTACATTAAGTCCTTAAATCCCGAGTTTAAGCACATTGCAGGTAAAGACAATACAGTGGCAGATATGCTATCAAGGGCAAGGTATGAAGATGAGTCACAAATGATTGATGAGGGAGATGATGTAGGCACAAAATTCTATTCTATCTCTCATGTCAAAGGTAACAATGTCTGCATGACTAATTCACTTGAATTGTTCTTGAAAGATCTTTATGAAGGTGATTGGCTTTCTATTGGAAGGTACATGAGTACTCTAACAAAACAGGATGATTGGTCTGAACAAGAATTCAAGAGGATACGCAGGAAAGCATATGGGTACTTTTTAAGGGATGGTTACTTGTGGAAGCATCCTAAGCAAAAGGGTGCTACACCACAACGGGTTATATGTAAAAAAGAGACTCAAGTAAAGCTCATGCAAGAGTTTCATGAGAGTCTATGGGCTGGACACAGGGGTGTGTGGGCAACCTTCTCCAAGTTGAAAGAAAAATACTGGTGGAAGGGTATGTATAAAGATGTATCTCAGTTTGTAGAGTCATGTGTAACTTGTCAAATGTATTCAAATGTTCGACATCGTGATGGATTGCACCCTACA
The DNA here is from genome assembly GCF_014529385.1 of Adiantum capillus-veneris. Lineage (NCBI taxonomy): Eukaryota > Viridiplantae > Streptophyta > Polypodiopsida > Polypodiales > Pteridaceae > Adiantum > Adiantum capillus-veneris. The sequence goes on from NC_140935.1 coordinate 25,583,171, forward strand.
TATCCACTAGCCATGCACTATAAATGGGTTGTGGATCTAGTCACGATGCCTTTAGGACTCTGGCAGATGAGGTACTTGGTTCTTGCACGAGAGGACCTAACTAATCAGGTTGAAGGAAGAGCATTAAGAGCTAAAACCACAGAAGCTGTGTGCAAATTCCTTCTTGATGAGGTGATTTGCCGTTATGGTTGTGTGGGAAAGATCACTGCAGACAGAGGTGAACTGGATGCCGAAGAAGCAAGGGAGTTCTTTTCTAGATTAGGAATCAAGCTTTCTCTTACTACAGCTTACAACCCTGAAGGCAATGGAAAGAGTGAAAGAGGGCACCCTCCTATCATCAAAGCTTTGGCCAAGGCTTGCGAAGGAAGAGTTGGTGAGTGGCCAAAACTGTTACCATACGCTTTATGGGCTGATCGTACAACACATAGCTCAGTAACTGGCTACATGCTTGCGGAGCTAATGCATGGTCAAAAGCCAGTGATGCCGATTGAGGATACAATTCCCACATGGAATGTACTACCTTGGCAAGAGGGGCTTAGTAGGGAAGATCTCCTTGCATTGCGCATAAGGCAACTAGAGAGAAGACCTGGAGACATTGAGGCTGCAAAAGAACGACTCAAAAATGCAAGATTGAAAAACAAGGACTACTTTGATAAGCGACATCGGCTCAGGAGCAAAGCAATTGGCAAAGGTGACTGGGTTTTAGTGTATGATAGTAGCCTTGATAACCAACACACAGTCATGCGTAAGTTTTCAAAAAGATGGTTTGGACCATATGTTGTAAAACATGTGCATGAAAATGCTACTTACAGCTTGTCTGAACTAGATGGCACAGAAGTAAAGATTCCCATTGCAGGAAAAAGGATCAAAATGTTTAAGAGAAGAGGAGACAATGATCCAGAAAATGTTGATGAGGAAGAAGAGCAAAACACAGGTGAAGATCAAAGTAAAAATGAAGCTCTGGAATCATCCAGTGAAGATGAAAGCAAGGAAGATGTACAAGAGGGCTGATCTTACAAAGAAATAATTTGGCACATACCGAAGGATGTGCAGGTTTAGAGGGGGTGGATGTCGTGTTGTGACATGTACATAGTGGGAACACATGCTACAAGAGTTATCTTGTAACTTTTTAGATACATAATTATATTTCCTATAATGTACATATGCATATGTAAGTATAAAAATAAGCTTTCTATCTCATCTTATTATTTATCTCAAGGGTAATGTATTCTTACTTTACCATCAAAAAAATACTATGGGAAAAGTGTCAATAGCTCCACCTCTTTAACTTGGGGCAAAAAGCATTGATTCTTTCTTTCTACCATCTCATTATTATCTCACACCCTATCTAGATCCTATATCTAGAGTAATTTCCAATCTATATATATTCTATGTATTTTTCATATTTTTCTTATATTTCTTTTTAAATAGCTACTAGGAGGGAATCAAATCCTAGTGGGACACTAGGTGGCATGATTTCAAAGATACACTTATTTTAATGCATTATTGCAAGCATGATTACAAAACTTTGTCAAGGAGCAATGTCATGCTTTCATATGGCATGAGGTGTCCTTTGGAATCAAATGAAAGTATAGGCTAAGGGGACCACATGAAGACTTTTGCTCCCAGAAATGGACCCTATTTTGATGAATTTTTTACACAAGGTTCCAATCCGAATTGGAAAATGATTTTAAAATGAAAATCGTAGCTAATGAGCTGAAGTTTCTGCCCATATTTTTACTTTTTTATTTGGAGCTACGGTTGAGGAGATATGATCAAAATACTGGACCCCAGTCTGCCCACATCATGCAGGGACAGCTCATTTCCAACTTTTCCAATTCTTGTTCACACTGGCTCCTCTCTTCTTGTGTAAACCCTTGTGGGTTCCCTTCACCTATAAAAGGGGACCTCTTCTTCCTTGGAATGGACGGAAGCATTCAAGCCATTGATGAGAGGAATTCTTGAGGGAGTGAGTAGTAATGCCTAATTGTACTTAGCCCCATTAACATAAGCCCAAGCCTACACTTTCTCCTAGAGGAAAACTAGCCATTCTTGTACGCCATCCTTGGAGGATCAACTCTAATCAAAGAAGGTGTTGTACTTGGCGTATCAATCAAAGTGGAATTATCCACTCTTCTTCTCTCTCCATCAATAATGGTGCCGAAGGGTTTCAAGTAAGATGTGTTCTACATTGATGTTTTCTTGATTTTTTGTTGTTTTCATTTTCATCTCTAATCCAACATATATATATGTATCTAATCTCATCTCCTTAGCCAAACCTATCTCTCTCATTCATTCATCCTCTCTAGGTTCTCTTTGCTACAGGTACATCTCTCCCCGCAGTATCCTTATTGCCTACGGGCAAGAATAGGGCTTGGGAGGGAAACTTCTCATCTCTTCACTTCTCTCATATCTACATTTCTCACATACTATCCTAGATGAATAACCCACATGATGATCATTTCTATCGCTTTCACTCTGTACGATCTATTAGAATTAACGTATGGATTAGCCGTAAAATACACTTTCAACAACGTATAGTGTTTCTCTTCGGCCCTGAAAGGCTCAATGAAATACTTCTATCACCGGATCCCATCATACTACCTCTCATAGACTATAATTTTTCTTTTGATGTAAGCGTAGTTATCTTGCTATGAACCAAGAGGATTTGTACACACAATTAATCCCAATCACTAGACAAAATATATATATTATGGTAAGCACAAAGCTACAATTCCAAAGAACAATTCGTAGCCTATTTGGTCAGCCAAGATTGAATGCCATTAACTCATCCATTAACCCTTTCATATTACCCATGATACGATATGACCATAGCCTTGATGTTTTCATCTTCGTATTGTTTTGACATTCTCTTTTGCGTTCTTTCTTTGTGTGTGTGAGTGCAAGAGAGAAAGAGTGATTCTTCTTTGATTGCATTTCTTTCCAAACCCTAGTCTTCATGGCATCTATGGTTTAACTCCTTCATATAGTTTTTGTTGAGTTCTCTCACAAACTCTCACAGCCATAAGCCCGGTGCTTTCCTGGCAAGACCGCAAATTTCTCGACATATTTTTGGTGAACCCGACGCGAATCTGCTAGGGTGAGAGTTTGTGGGTAACCATGGGTGATCATGTTGAGCAACAGGGTATGCATTTTGACCCAGCAACAATGCAAATGTTTCAAGCATTTGCAATGTTCATGCAACAACAACATGCTACTGAAAGAAGGGAGATTTCAGCAACGAAGGCCATACAAGCGGTCGTCAACAGAATGGATCAGTTCAATGGCAAAGATGTAACCAAGTACTTACGCGAGTATGTGAAGGAGATGGAGCTGCATCGCGTGTCAGAAGGTGAGATGATTCAAAGCTTTGAGCTAGTTGTTGCTCCAGAAATTAGGGAGCATGTTAGGGCAATTCAAGATGGGCATGGGAGAAATTGGGAAGAACTCAAAGTAGCTTTAAAGGAGGAATATTTCATGGAGGACTCTGAGAGAGTGACCAAAAGGACATTCTTAGAATGGGTAGTCAAGCCAAAGCAAGGACTATCAATAACAGAGCTACTTAGAGAATTTGAGCGGCGCTATGCACAACTCACTAGGACAGAAAGGGCCACACTAGATGCAGAGAAGACAGATCTTTTCTTACAAGCTGCAGGTAAAGAGTTTCAAGAAAATTTGGAGCTTCTTCTTGAAGATAAAGATGCTGAGCAAGGACTAAAGACCGACTGGAATGAGGTTGAAGGTGCTGTCTCACTGCTTGCCAAACGACAAAGAAGAAGGGACAAGATGGTAGTAAACACTACAAGTCCTTCCACCTCAACTTCTGACAAAATGGTAAAGCCTACTTTTATCGCTCCTAAGTTTGATGAGTCCATGCTAGATGAGCTTGTGAAGGGAATGCGTGACTTGAAGGTGAAGTTTGCAAAGCTTGAAGAAAAATGCCAACCATCAGGGCCACTTCCTAGGCAAAGACAACAGCCCAAAGAAGGGTTTGTTAATAGATGTATTTGGTGTGATAGTACAAACCATGTAAGAAGGGATTGTGATGATTTTAGTGATGCTTTGTCAAAAGATGTTGTCTTTTTTAAGGATGGTAAAATCCACTTAAGAGAGACAGGTCTACCCTTGAGAACTAACTTTGGGAAGGGGGGAATGCAAACCTTAGTTGAAGATATGGCAACCAAGCATGCCACCTCTTCAGTTGAGGCAGCTACTTATGGAGTAAAAATTGAACATTTTTGTGATGAAGAAGTGAGTGACCATCATGGTCAAATTTGGCCAAATGTCATGCAATTAGCTAAAAAGGGAAAGCTTACAAAAGAGATTCTACATGAAGCAGGTGATTGCATACGTCTAGAAACAGGATGGAATGATCCAGTGGACTCATTGTCATTGCATGCCTACATTACAAAATGCCAACAAAATGAGGCAATTGTAGAAGAGAAGCGCAGACGTGAGAATGCTGATGAAGGACCATCAAAAAGAGCTTCTAGAAGTGGGGGAAGAAGCGACTCAATGCCTTCTCAAACACCCTCAACACAAGGAGCATCTCCACCTGAAGTACTCATGGAGGAGTCTACAACAGGAAAGAAGAAAGAGCCAACGAAAGGTAAGACAAAAGGCCCAACTTATAAACTACAATCTGATATTGAGGTTGCTACAGATTTAAAGAAAGTCTTGGAGGAAAGGATCTTGAATAGCAAGATTGAGTTTACTCTGGGAGAAGTTCTTGGCATTGCAAAGCGTGAATTCCATGAGGAGATCATTGACATCATCAAGAGAAAGAGGCAAACCCTTGCTGAAGTTTCTCGTCCACAAGTTGAAGGGGAAACCTCAAAGACACAAGGGATGCAACTGCAAAATAAGGAGAATGATGGAGCTGTGGTAGGATGCTACCAATCTAGTGGGAGAGTGAAGCAAGTGTATTTCTCAAATGATGATGAAGAAGTTGAAGATATTCCTAGGAGTTACTATTCACGAAGTCATTGGGCAAGGGCTACTACAGAAACTTTGGTCAAGGTAGGTGATCTTGAAGAGCCATTCGTTGCCTTGATTGACCATGGTTCAAAAATAAACATAATGTCAAAGAGTCTCTACAACAAGTGCAAATGGCCGATGAACACAGATCATGGCTGGATGGTAAAAGTGGCAAACAATTCATCCGGTGAATTGTATGCAGCATGTCCAGGTGTGAAGGTAACAATAGGTGATGTAAAGATTGACCAAAACTTCTTTGTACAGGATACGTCTTCATATCATCTCATCCTTGGACAGCCCTACATTGTGGGAGTTCGAATGGAAACAAAGGTAATGGACGATGGTTCAGCATATGCTAGGATACGTAGTAAAGATGGTAAACGTGCTGTCCAATTTCTCACAGTTTGTGTAAACCATGAAAGAAATCGTGACAACCTCAGAGAACATCCTCTACCAAAGGTGAGCAAAGAGTTTCATGATCATAGAGAAATGATGGGTTTTGGCCAAGTACCATTGTAAAGCGGGATTGCAGTGGTACAGAAAGAAAAAGGGTCTCGCCTGATCCAAAAATAGGTGAAGCATTTTCAACGAGCTCCTTGGTAACAAAGAATGGATCAGTATGTTTTACAAAACTTGAAGATTTGAAGAGATGTGAGAAGCAATATGTGCATAATGTACAAATAGGCATGAAAAAGAGTGGGTTGCTAGAGCCTACTGAAAATGTTTTGGGTTTGTGTGAACAAGTTTCTTTTGTAGATACTATGGGTGAGCTTGATGCTATAATGAGGTCTAGTTTGCATCTTGAAAATGAAGTTGTGGAAGTTTGCTCTATGGAAATGTATCAAGTAATAGAAGCCTTTAAAGAAAGCCAAACAGTAGGCCCAGAAGTCCATGTTGAAACTAAATACAAGAGTGTAGCAAAGAAGGTGAAACCAGTAGCTTCACCCTTACCACCCAACAACAGGGAAAAGATTGAACAGGCTTCTTTACAACCAAGTTTGCGGAATCCTAAAAAGATCGGGCATACCTTCACAAAGGAGTCTTTTCAAGAGTTGCAGATTGGTTGCGAGGAGTTTCTAACACAGGAGGAGACAAAGTGCTTCAAAGAAATGCTTTCAAAGCATGGTAAGGCTTTTGCATTTGAGCCACATGAGATAGGATGTGTTGATCCTTATATTGTAGCTCCTATGGTAACTTTCACAATACCTCATGTGCCTTGGAATATGCGGCCTATTCCGGTTCCAAAGGCTCATTTGCCAAAGTTAGTAGAGCTATTGAATGAGAAAATCAAAATGGGAATCTTGGAGCCTTCTTGTGCTCCATACTCAAACAGGTGGTTCACAGTTCCAAAGAAGAATGGTTCTCTACGCTTCATCCAAGATATGCAACCAGTGAACAAGGTGACAATTAGAAATGCAGGTACAGGTCCAATTGTGGATGAATTTGCAGAGGCGTTTGCAGGGAGAGCAATCTACTCAATGGGGGATCTCTACTCAGGGTATGATCAATTTCAGCTTGCAATCGAAAGCAGAGACTTGACAACCATGAGGACACCTTTGGGTTTGGTAAGGATGTGTACCTTGCCACAGGGAGCAACCAACTCGGTTGCACATATGATGAATGGGATGAATAAGGTCTTACGTGACTTTATTCCTCACATCACAATGCCTTTCATTGATGATTTGCCTATCAAAGGATGTGAAGAAAGTGACAAAGTTGAAGCTTTGGATCTCAAGGGATGTCGCAGGTTTGTGGTAAATCACATAAATGATTGTGATAAAATTTTGTCTAGGTTGGAAGAAGTGAATCTTACATTGTCAGGGAAAAAGTCTATGTTTGGTGTCAATGAAGTGCTCATTGTGGGGCACATGTGCGGGCCATATGGTAGGAAACCTTGTCCATCAAAGGTAGATGCCATCCAAAGAATGAAAGAAACATGCACTAGCATCACTGAGGTTAGAAGGTTTCTGGGAGCATGTGTTTTCTATGTTATTTGGATTCCACATTATGCACATGTAGCTGATCCTCTTTATCAGCTGCTTAGAAAGAATCAAAAGTTTAAATGGACAGAAGCACATGTAAAATCCATGAAAAAGCTAAAGGAGTTACTCCAGTCAGCAACGACTTTGAGAAAGGTAGACTATGAGTGTCAAAGGCCAGTGATTGTGACAGTAGATACCAGTCCTACAGGGATTGGATGGGCAATAGGGCAAGATGACAAAGAAGGACACAGGTATGTGGTAAGATTTGGAGCAAAGGTACTAAGTGCTCGCCAAAGAAACTATCCACAGATAAAGAGAGAGTTATGGGGTATGGTTACAGCCTTGAAAAGTGGAAAAGAGTACTTAATTGGTGCATGTGTGGTTGTAGAAACAGATTGTCTACCACTTCTTGGGATGATTACAAGCTGCTCAACACCAGACATTGCTATGTTGCGGTGGATTGCCTACATTAAGTCCTTAAATCCCGAGTTTAAGCACATTGCAGGTAAAGACAATACAGTGGCAGATATGCTATCAAGGGCAAGGTATGAAGATGAGTCACAAATGATTGATGAGGGAGATGATGTAGGCACAAAATTCTATTCTATCTCTCATGTCAAAGGTAACAATGTCTGCATGACTAATTCACTTGAATTGTTCTTGAAAGATCTTTATGAAGGTGATTGGCTTTCTATTGGAAGGTACATGAGTACTCTAACAAAACAGGATGATTGGTCTGAACAAGAATTCAAGAGGATACGCAGGAAAGCATATGGGTACTTTTTAAGGGATGGTTACTTGTGGAAGCATCCTAAGCAAAAGGGTGCTACACCACAACGGGTTATATGTAAAAAAGAGACTCAAGTAAAGCTCATGCAAGAGTTTCATGAGAGTCTATGGGCTGGACACAGGGGTGTGTGGGCAACCTTCTCCAAGTTGAAAGAAAAATACTGGTGGAAGGGTATGTATAAAGATGTATCTCAGTTTGTAGAGTCATGTGTAACTTGTCAAATGTATTCAAATGTTCGACATCGTGATGGATTGCACCCTACATATCCACTAGCCATGCACTATAAATGGGTTGTGGATCTAGTCACGATGCCTTTAGGACTCTGGCAGATGAGGTACTTGGTTCTTGCACGAGAGGACCTAACTAATCAGGTTGAAGGAAGAGCATTAAGAGCTAAAACCACAGAAGCTGTGTGCAAATTCCTTCTTGATGAGGTGATTTGCCGTTATGGTTGTGTGGGAAAGATCACTGCAGACAGAGGTGAACTGGATGCCGAAGAAGCAAGGGAGTTCTTTTCTAGATTAGGAATCAAGCTTTCTCTTACTACAGCTTACAACCCTGAAGGCAATGGAAAGAGTGAAAGAGGGCACCCTCCTATCATCAAAGCTTTGGCCAAGGCTTGCGAAGGAAGAGTTGGTGAGTGGCCAAAACTGTTACCATACGCTTTATGGGCTGATCGTACAACACATAGCTCAGTAACTGGCTACATGCTTGCGGAGCTAATGCATGGTCAAAAGCCAGTGATGCCGATTGAGGATACAATTCCCACATGGAATGTACTACCTTGGCAAGAGGGGCTTAGTAGGGAAGATCTCCTTGCATTGCGCATAAGGCAACTAGAGAGAAGACCTGGAGACATTGAGGCTGCAAAAGAACGACTCAAAAATGCAAGATTGAAAAACAAGGACTACTTTGATAAGCGACATCGGCTCAGGAGCAAAGCAATTGGCAAAGGTGACTGGGTTTTAGTGTATGATAGTAGCCTTGATAACCAACACACAGTCATGCGTAAGTTTTCAAAAAGATGGTTTGGACCATATGTTGTAAAACATGTGCATGAAAATGCTACTTACAGCTTGTCTGAACTAGATGGCACAGAAGTAAAGATTCCCATTGCAGGAAAAAGGATCAAAATGTTTAAGAGAAGAGGAGACAATGATCCAGAAAATGTTGATGAGGAAGAAGAGCAAAACACAGGTGAAGATCAAAGTAAAAATGAAGCTCTGGAATCATCCAGTGAAGATGAAAGCAAGGAAGATGTACAAGAGGGCTGATCTTACAAAGAAATAATTTGGCACATACCGAAGGATGTGCAGGTTTAGAGGGGGTGGATGTCGTGCTGTGACATGTACATAGTGGGAACACATGCTACAAGAGTTATCTTGTAACTTTTTAGATACATAATTATATTTCCTATAATGTACATATGCATATGTAAGTATAAAAATAATCTTTCTATCTCATCTTATTATTTATCTCAAGGGTAATGTATTCTTACTTTACCATCAAAAAAATACTATGGGAAAAGTGTCAATAGCTCCACCTCTTTAACTTGGGGCAAAAAGCATTGATTCTTTCTTTCTACCATCTCATTATTATCTCACACCCTATCTAGATCCTATATCTAGAGTAATTTCCAATCTATATATATTCTATGTATTTTTCATATTTTTCTTATATTTCTTTTTAAATAGCTACTATGAGGGAATCAAATCCTAGTGGGACACTAGGTGGCATGATTTCAAAGATACACTTATTTTAATGCATTATTGCAAGCATGATTACAAAACTTTGTCAAGGAGCAATGTCATGCTTTCATATGGCATGAGGTGTCCTTTGGAATCAAATGAAAGTCTAAGCTAAGGGGACCACATGAAGACTTTTGCTGCCAGAAATGGACCCTATTTTGATGAATTTTTTACACAAGGTTCCAATTCGAATTGGAAAATGATTTTAAAATAAAAATCGTAGCTAATGAGCTGAAGTTTCTGCCCATATTTTTACTTTTTTATTTGGAGCTACGGTTGAGGAGATATGATCAAAATACTGGACCCCAGTCTGCCCACATCATGCAGGGACAGCTCATTTCCAACTTTTCCAATTCCTGTTCACACTGGCTCCTCTCTTCTTGTGTAAACCCTTGTGGGTTCCCTTCACCTATAAAAGGGGACCTCTTCTTCCTTGGAATGGACGGAAGCATTCAAGCCATTGATGAGAGGAATTCTTGAGGGAGTGAGTAGTAATGCCTAATTGTACTTAGCCCCATTAACATAAGCCCAAGCCTACACTTTCTCCTAGAGGAAAACTAGCCATTCTTGTACGCCATCCTTGGAGGATCAACTCTAATCAAAGAAGGTGTTGTACTTGGCGTATCAATCAAAGTGGAATTATCCACTCTTCTTCTCTCTCCATCAATAATGGTGCCGAAGGGTTTCAAGTAAGATGTGTTCTACATTGATGTTTTCTTGATTTCTTGTTGTTTTCATTTTCATCTCTAATCCAACATATATATATGTCTCTAATCTCATCTCCTTAACCAAACCTATCTCTCTCATTCATTCATCCTCTCTAGGTTCTCTTTGCTACAGGTACATCTCTCCCCGCAGTATCCTTATTGCCTACGGGCAAGAATAGGGCTTGGGAGGGAAACTTCTCATCTCTTCACTTCTCTCATATCTACATTTCTCACATACTATCTTAGATGAATAACCCACATGATGATCATTTCTATCGCTTTCACTCTGTACGATCTATTAGAATTAACGTATGGATTAGCCGTAAAATACACTTTCAACAACGTATAGTGTTTCTCTTCGGCCCTGAAAGGCTCAATGAAATACTTCTATCACCGGATCCCATCATACTACCTCTCATAGACTATAATTTTTCTTTTGATGTAAGCGTAGTTATCTTGCTATGAACCAAGAGGATTTGTACACACAATTAATCCCAATCACTAGACAAAATATATATATTATGGTAAGCACAAAGCTACAATTCCAAAGAACAATTCGTAGCCTATTTGGTCAGCCAAGATTGAATGCCATTAACTCATCCATTAACCCTTTCATATTACCCATGATACGATATGACCATAGCCTTGATGTTTTCATCTTCGTATTGTTTTGACATTCTCTTTTGCGTTCTTTCTTTGTGTGTGTGAGTGCAAGAGAGAAAGAGTGATTCTTCTTTGATTGCATTTCTTTCCAAACCCTAGTCTTCATGGCATCTATGGTTTAACTCCTTCATATAGTTTTTGTTGAGTTCTCTCACAAACTCTCACAGCCATAAGCCCGGTGCTTTCCTGGCAAGACCGCAAATTTCTCGACAACGCATTGTAGTTTGGGAAGGAAAGCAGCTTGGAAAGATAAATATGTAAATAATTTTTAATTCTGTAAGTTTTGTACAGAAGATGTTTTAGCTTACAGAACGTTTTTGTTTATTATTAACTTAGAAAAATATCACTTTGTCATTCCTACTGCAGATCGATATTGTTAAGTATCGAGAGGGGTACACAGAGTTCGATACTTAGCGATAGTTATTGAAAAGCCATCATATCTATCACAAGTAATTGGACTCCGTATTAGGATCTCTACAAGATATCTAGGTTGCATTTATATGCTCGTATAACAAAATTTATATGTTAAACACGTTATTAAACGTGTTTTTCCATATCATACGTATACCAAGCATATAATCTCCACAAAAAAATATTTGAAACGCTTTTCGATCAAAAAATTTGATGATTAAATGCTCTGTAGACGTATTATGCCAAATATAGTATAAACAAGTGAGTTCAAGCAAAAAAAAGTGTTTGATCAAAAAGCATTTTGATCGAAATATTGTTTTCGATCGAAATACGCAAAAATTAAATGATACGCTCATTTTGATGACCTGAAAGCGTATTATACATTGTTTATTTAGAGTTATCATATAATTATACGCCTATTAGATACGTATTTTATGTTTTTTGTTTAACATATAACACTACAAGAGGTAGTGTGCTCTTGTGACGCTGTTAGCGATGGAAATACACTAGGTTTTTATAACCCCGGGCGTCGCTAAAACCGTCGCTACGAGAGCGTCGCTATGAGCGACGCTATAAGCGTCGCTATATGCGTCGCAAAATAGCGACGCCCATAGCGATGCTACAGAGCCATAAATAGCGACGGTTATAGCGACGCCCGAGAGAATTTTTTTTTGGTGGCAGGGCATTGAATGCCCTGCCACCCATCAACCATATTGTACTTGATTCACTTTTTAAAAAAAGTGCAAGGGTAGATAATAGACCCAAAATAGTCACCCACAAGACGCATTGTTTGCAAAATTGACAATTGTACACATCATAGGCAAAATGAATTGATTGGCAAATGTAATAATGACAATTGTACAACATCATAGGCATAAAGAATTGCTTGGCAAAAGGAACTGCGGTGACAAATGTAATAATATACATGGTTCAAAAAGACGTATAAAATCCGTCTCATGATACATAAGCTATGAGAAACCCTAAACTAATGCTATCTAGCTACGGTTAAACTGACGTCGTCTAGTCAGACGTCTCATCGTGTCCAAGCGGCGTATCTGTCAGATTCTGCAAAAAAAGACAATAAGACAGCTTTCAGTAAGTATAAACATATAACGACATTTATAAACCAATACAAAAAATAAAAAAGAGTAAACCCTAATACTAACCATGCCGCCGCAAGAACTGAGAATGTCCATCAGGGCGTTTAAGCCCTTCCTGCCTGCGTACTCGCGCTCGTACGGTGTGGGATCACGTCCTGTCATCGACCACTATCAAAACATACAAAGATTTCATTATGTTAGATTTAAAAAACTCATAAACCCTAAACTATCGAACATGCATAAAGAGCAATGTGAAAACACTTACAAAATCGGCCTCAAATGATGCCCATCCACCGCTCCCCAAGTGGTGCGAGCTCCCTGCCTCTACTCGCGCTCTGGCTGCATCCTTTTGTTGCTTCCACTTGTCGGGATTCTCGCACGCTGCTTTCTTCGCATTCTTCCAATCTTCTTTGGCCAGCCAATCTGGCCTGTTCCACCCATTCTTGATTGCTTTTTGCACTTCGGAACGCTTGTGTTTGCAGTATTCGCGCATTCGAATCTTCATAAGGTCTTCATTGAAGCGCTGATCCCATGTTGGAACGGGAAAGTCATCATGAAGTATGCTGATGACTCTGTTTTTTAAATCACTTGGTACTTCACTCCATTTGTTTAGTATGTAGTGTCTAAACAGCTGAGAGCAAAGACCACGCATGCGCGAGATCACCTTCTTGCCGTCATCATCCATGATGATGCCGCCGCTGATGTCGACGGAGTAAGGCAAGCACTCTGGCCGGTGACGCGTGAACCTGGGTGTCCCGGCAGGGGTCTCTAGCGGCGTGTCGATGGGGGTACGGACGTTAGGTGTCTCCACCGGCGTCTGGGCCCCGAAGCGAGGAGTGTCGAGTGGGGTGGCTCCTGGCGGAGTAGGTAGAGGTGTGTAGCTTCTAGGAACAGTCAACCGTGCAAAACCTGGCGTAGATGGCGATGCTGTGGCTGGTGTGGGGGCGGGCAAAGAAGGGGAGGGTAAAGAGCCTCGTCGAACACGAGGCGGTGTGGAGGCATCGGTGGCGGAATCCCCACAACAACCGCCACCGCCACCACTAGAGCGCCGGTGTCTAGACGAGTGTGAAGCTCGTCTCATCGACGCCGAAGCTTCGGAGCGCGCCGAATGCTCCGAAAGAGAGGGAGATGCGGATGCAGTAGGAACGCGCGATGATGCGCCAGAGCGATGACGCTCCACGTACCACTGTCTCTACTGCGGTGACAAAGAAGAAAGAAACTCCTCATCATCCATACCTGCATTAAACACACGAATATTTAAACTTAATATTGAATGAATAGAGTAGACAATGACGCAAAGACCATTAAATACAATGATGTAATGACGCATATAAATACAATGACGCAATGAATTGAGTGATAGAAGAGGCAAGTCAAAAACTCAGAATTTTCAATCAAAAGATGTGAGCGCGAGTAGAAAAGAGCGTTATACACCATGGAAGGTACTTAGAGAGCCAGAGCTTTTACAACACGGAGCAAAATTGTTCAAATACAATATTTGTGGCTTTAAGAGATCTCTCTCTCATCCTCGCATAACTCAGCATAACTTCCTATATCTATATAGAGCTCTCCGTTTAAACACATATCCTCTGTTTCATTTTGTAGGTCCTCTGCATGCACCCCATATAGAGTAGTAGCATCTTGATGCTCGTCTGGCACCACCGCAGCGGCTTCTGATTGAGCATCTTCTCTGATCTCCTCCATTGATGCCGTTGTGATTGGCACATGGTAGCCTTCATACGTCCTTGCACTACGAGGGGCTACCTCTATGACGTACCACCAGTTTGATGTAGACTTTGTAGGATGAAATATTACCTGCCAGAGCCACATAACTTGTAAAAGGGGGATGTTAACAATTTACATACTTACTTGTTCACAATGCTCGGGTAGTACGAAAGTGTCTCTTAGGTCAGTTCATTTCTTAGTAGAATCCACCTCAAGAAAACCAGACTCTCCTCTACGCACAGTAGCGTTGCGACCCTCCATGATTATCTTGAACCATTGCACGTCGAACAAGTCGACAAAAAATCTTCTGTAATCGATCCTCAAAATCTCTTGCAGCGTGCCGAAATAAGTGAGTTCCGCCACCACAGGATCTGCATCAGAGGAACGTCGTCGACTAGACTGTTCAAATTTTGCCATGATTCCACAATCTTGAGTAAAACGCTTTTTGTCGATTCGTTCCACCCTAAAATGTCGACCTTTACACCATGCTGTTGTGTATGACTTATACTACAACGAATAGTATGGAGTCTACGTTTGGCGAATGGTATGGAGTCTACGTTGATCTCCTTTTGTGAGATACATTGCACCAGCTTTGCAAGTTTGTAGATTGTGTTACGGATGTCGAGAGACAAACATCCCTCAATGGCAACCGGTAAAATAAACTGTAAAGTATGTGCAGCAATGATATTAAATTCCACATTTTATGCAATGATATTAAAGTCCACTATGAACGTACCTGACACATTTTATGCCAATCGTGTGACTTCAAACCGGTAAGCTTTCCTTCTTTAGTAAAACACGTTCGGAGCGAGTGCATTACACCAGTGGGGGTCCGCAAACATCGAATGGTCTCTTTTACTTTGCGTTCTTGGGCTCCTGTGAAAATCCATGGTGGTTTAGGGAGTTTTATCGATCCATCAGACGCTGTTTGCGGCCAATATTGCTCCATGCGATCCACATTTCTAAGGTCAACTCTGGCTCCCAAAGTATCTTTCTTGCCGGTCAGATGGTCCCATAGTATATTACCCACATTCTTGAATATGTGCATTGGATCGAGCAAGTGTTGATCATGAGTCGGGGCCAGTATGGTAACTCGTACCATAGAGATAGTCTCTTCATCCCTGGAGGCAATCCGTCATCGCACATCTCCTTCTGCTCTAACCATGCTTGTGCAGACATCCTTGGTGGCTCTCTTCCCAAAAAGCCGTCGCGTAACACATGATTCTCTAGAAGATAGGCTTGATGACCTTCGTAGATTTGCTTCTTCAGTGAGGGTTCCCTACGTGCATTCAGTCTAGGTCCACATGTGACACATGCTCTGTATCCGCTTGTTTGAAGCCCTGCATGTATACACATGATAATAGATCAACTATGGGAAAAAACAAGATTTACAGTGTCTGAGTGAGGAGTGTCAATAGATCACCTGAGCATTCTGTTAGCCCGGGATAGTCATGCATGGTCCACATTAGAATGCCTCTGATCAAAGCATTCCGTCGTCCTGTGTGTCGGCTCATATCCACCACCTCTATGCCAATCCACAATTGTTGTAGCTCTTCCAATAGTGGACGAAGATACACATCCATATTCCCCACTTTATATCGCCCTGGCACAATCAGGCTTAGCCATAAGTGCCCCTTCTTCTTAATCAACCACGGGGGAATGTTGTAGTTGACGATGACAACGGGCCATACACTGTAAGATGTTGATCTTTGACCAAATGGATTTACGCCATCCATAGCCAGGCCTAAGCGCAAATTTCGAGCTTCCCTGGCAAAATCCGACCATGTTCCATCTATATGTTTCCAAGCTATGCAATCTGCAGGAATTCGTAGCACACCATCCGAAGATTTATTCTCCTCATGCCATGATGCTAGGGCGGCCATGGACTTACATTCGAAGAAATGCTTGATGCGAGGAAGCAGAGGGAAATGTCGCAAAACCTTTTGTGGAATTTTTGTCCCGTGGAGATCTACTCGATATCTCTCGGAATCACATTTCGGACACTTCTCCATGTCTATGTATTCCCCTCTGAAAAGAATACAGTCATTAGGACAAGCGTGGATAGAATTGTAATCCATCCCCAAGTTTCGCAAAATCTTTCTTGCTTCATCTCGGGAATCTGGCATCACATTGTTAGCTGGTAGTATGTGCTCTTTCAGCAATCTACACAACATAAAAATATGATACAGTCGTGTAAAAATCTATCAGATCATTATACATTTAGAGTTCTATTAAAGTAAACTAATTGTAATAGATCACCTGAAAAGCGCTGTGACGCTAGTGTCACTCCATCCAAACTTTGCCTGCATGTTGAGAAGAACCAGGAGTGCTTTCAATCTAGACATACGTGCTCCATTATACAATGGCGTATCGGCTTCACTTTTCATATCATCATAGATAAGCCTTTCTGAATCCATGATCGTCTCGATCATTTCATCAATCTCGGGCTCAAACATTGCCTCGTTGGGAATGTGCTCTGCATGATCATCCCCCGAGCTGTCAGAGGCTACATCTTGTGGCCTCACATATGCTGCTTGACCAAAGCGCCTGCGAACACGTCTATTGGGTTGCAAGATTGTTGCTTGTTGGCCAGCGTCAGAGTCCGACGAGTTATAATTGGCAACAACTCGATCTATAATAGATGGATCGAACTCGCCAAATTCGCGAACGTGCTGCAAAGAAACACGTCTTGTCCGTCGCACAGCATGCTTGCATTGATTACAAGGACATAAGACCCTCGTTGAGAGATAGGTGTTTCGGTTGGACGATCCCACATCCTCGTCACTACTCATAATGAGGATAAAAAACTTATAACCTGGACAACAAATTTAATATTCTATTGGCATTCTTCGTCTTATCTCTCTCTCTCTCTCTCTCTCTCTCTCTCTCTCTCTCTCTCTCTCTCTCTCTCTCTCTCTCTCTCTCTCTCTCTCTCTCTCTTTACCTCACATTCTCTAGTCATGTCCAATCCCCGCACACCTCGGTCTAGAGGTGCACGGAGATCAGAACCACAGGGTTATAATCTCGTCTTTATTGGTCAATACCTATATTTGTGGTACAAGAAATCTACACACCCACGTCTACATGATACTGCATGTAGTGGACAAAACCCCTTTGCCTCTTCTCTAGCTGTAGCACTTCACAGCATCTTAACATCTTTTCACAGTAGATCTTTTCACTGTTCGTCTAACTCTAAACCCTAAACCGTAAGTAATTCTTGCGTGGACTCGATCTAATGTAAATAAGTGTAAATCGAAATAAAAGTAAATCTAACTAAAAATAAACCTAAATCTAATTTAACGTAAGTCTACATCTAACCTAATCTTTAACGTCTTTTGGGATAGTTTCCTACGACGTTAAAACTCTCTTCTTCTTGTGTGTGTGTGTGTGTGTGTGTGTGTGTGTGTGTGTGTGTGTGTGTGTGTGTGTGTGTGTGTGTGTGTGTGTGTGTGTGTGTGTGTGGGTAAACCTAAATAAACCTAGGTCTAATCTAATATAACATAAATCTAAATCTAACGTAATTAATGTCATATTAAAAACAAAGAGCTAAACTAACAGGGATTATAAGAACCTTAAAACTGATTTAACACATAATTTTTCACATAGCTCGGCAAGAGTTGGCATTCTCATCACTAAAGATGTGAGACTTAACTTCCGGCGGTGACGCTGCCTCATCTCTATCCACATCTGACGACAGCAATTGGCCCTTTAGACCGTTCTTGCTCTTGTTACTAACTTTGAAGTTGCTGTTGAATGACTAGAGGTTGTCTAGATGGTCATTGTGTCGGGGATGTAGTGACTCTTGCCGCCCTGAAGATCCACCTTCTTCCCTATCTTCTGAAGACATTTCACCACTACTTTTGGATCAACGGAGCCCACCATGAGTGAAGGCAGCAATACCCTATATTCCATTGAGGGCTTTCTTCACCCGCTTCATGCAGGCATCGCAGTCGATGGAGGCCTAAATCTAATCTAATATAACGTAAATCTAAATCTAGCGTAAATAAACGTAAATCTAGTTAAAAATAAACCTAAATCTAATTTAATGTAAGTCTACATATAACCTAATCTTTAACGTCTTTTAAGATAGTTTCCTACGACGTTATAACTCTCTTCTTCTTGTGTGTGTGCGCGTGTGTGGATGTGTGTGCCAATAAAAATAGATAAATGGTATAACCTTTCTATCACCCATGCCAAGTATGATAGATTGATTATGCCATTTCCCTCTTGAATAATAGGTCTTGAGTTCAACTCCTCGTCGGCTAGATCTTTAGGTCTTTTAATTTTAATTAGTTTCCTACGACGTTAAATTAGTTTCTCTCTCTTTCTCTCTCAATGTGTGTGCATTTTTTTGGATCGTATGCATGTTTTCTCTCTCTTTTCCTCTCTCAATGTGTGCGTTCTTTGTTTATGCATGTTCTCTCTCTCTTTTCCTCTCTCAATGCGTGTGGTTTTTGTTTATGCATGCTCTCTCTCTCTTTTCCTCTCTCAATGTGTGTGTGCATTCTTTGTTTATGTATGTGTGTGTGCGTTTTTGTTTTTGTTTGTACTCTCTCTCTCTCTCTCTCTCTCTCTCTCTCTCAAAAACACTATGTGTGTGTGTGTATGTGTGTGTGAGAGAGAGAGAGAGAGGGAGAGAGAAAGAGGGGAAGGGAACATGAGAATGAGGAGAGGGAAGGAGCATACCTGGCTCTCCTTCCTCTCCTCGTGTGTGTGTGTGTGTATGTGTGTGTGTGTGTGTGTGTGTGTGTGTGTGTGTGTGTGGAGAAGAAAAAGAGAGAGAGAGAGAGAGAGGGAGAGCGTTACCTGCTCCTTGCTTGAGGGCGCCGAAAAACTCAGATCTGAGATCTGAGTTTTTGGGCGCGCTCGGTTTTTTTTTTAGCCCAGCCGGCGTCGCTATGAGCGTCTCTATGAGCGTCGCAAATTTCTTTGTAAATTTGCGACGCTCATAGCGACACCGGGAAAATTTTTTTTGAGCGTCGCTGTGTGAGCGTCGCTAATATGAATAGCCTCTTGTAGTGTAATACAATATAGCAAGCGGTAAGTGTAGAAAATGAATATTGTATTAATCGTTTTGGGTTATTTATTTATCTAGCTTGCTTTTTGTTGTTGTAGAGTGAGAGCAATCAAACGTATGTACCTCTAGATGAGAACAAGGAGGACGAGGAAGAGAACCACGATAAATAGATATTTTTTTGTAGTCCTCTTTTGCAAGTGCAAATATTGGACAACAAACCTTCATGACCTGTATATGAAACTCATTTGAAATTTTGGCTTTATTTGTAATTAAATTTAAGTATTATTCATTTGTGCTTCAAATTATAACGGTAAGGTATGGCTTGCAATTTCAAAGTTTTTTTTTTGCACTTTTCAAAATGCAATTGATATTTGATATATGTATTATGCTAGTAAAAAAATTAACCCAAATGAGCATTTTTTTTTTGAAAAAACGTATAGCAATAATACATGCAGTAATAGTGGCGGTAATTGACGCGATCATAGTCGCGAATATATTTTTGCAGCTATTATAGCGTATATTACTGACAAACAACCACTACAACAAAAACAAGTGTTATCGACGCATATATCGACGCTGCCCGTCGCTATGCGCGTCGTTGTGAAACCAGTCGCTATTAGCGACGCGGATAGCGACGGGCATAGCGACGCATATAGCGACGACCATAGCAGAAAAAACATTTCTTGGGCAGAGGGCAGGTAGCCTGGCCTGTGCCCAGTTAAAAGATGGACACAACCACAGCCAGACTTCCTGCCGTCTGCCCAAGAAAGCGAGCAGCACCAAAATATCAACCATGCTCCCGCGCGCAAAAATTTCGGCAGAGTTCCCTTTGTTTTTACATAAACTTTTCAAAAAAAACCATATCATGTATACGCCTCCTACATGCTATCCATGTAGGATCTCACATGAGATTTAAGGCCAATGAAAGACAACCGTACCAACTGAAAAGCATAGCCATAACTTAAAAGCATAACCATAACTTAAAAGCATAACCATAACTTAAAACCATAACCAGCTATAACCACTTTGATCAAAACCATAATGCAGATAACCATAACCATAAACAAAATTAACAATAACCATAAGCATAACCAGAAAGAGAAACAATAACTGTCTATACAATGACAATGACAATAATCATAACCATAAGGGAAACAATAACTATCTGAACACTAACTGTTTGTACAAAAAAGAGACACAGAAGCGTGTCTGTGTCTCACAAAGCATATAGATGAAATCTGGTCCACTAATGACTAGGCGTCGCAACCTGCA
Organism: Adiantum capillus-veneris; assembly: GCF_014529385.1. NCBI lineage: Eukaryota > Viridiplantae > Streptophyta > Polypodiopsida > Polypodiales > Pteridaceae > Adiantum > Adiantum capillus-veneris. The sequence goes on from NC_140935.1 coordinate 25,603,563, forward strand.
CATAGGACAACTCACAAAATTAGTATTGATATTACTTCACATATACTGACTTAATTAAATCAACTCACACATATTAACACTAGAATGGTAACAGGACACTTTTATGTCCTTGGACACTTTTGTGTCTTGTTAAGTGACCATTTTGCTTGAATTATTTGAAGAGTATGAAAATGAATTTCTATGTGGTATATATCCACAAAGTTGCCTTATGAGCCGAAAAAAACTTAGCATTTTTTTTTTAATATCGATCTCACCATTAACCTTACTCTTGCACAACATTTTTGAACCTAAACTGTGTGAAAAAACGGGTACTGTTTTTGGCCTTTTTTCAATTTTTCGCAACTATACCACTCTAAACTTCATGTTTGTGAGTTTTAGATGGCTAGAGGTTAGGCCTTCATAGTTCTCAACATGTTTTGATGCTTGTAGGGAGAGCTAAGTGTTAAAATTGAAAGTTATTACCAATTTATAAGAATTGCATAATCCTGTTTTTTGGCCAAAATTAGCACTTTTATGATTTTTTGGTGACTTTCTTGATATCCAAATTCAATTTTGATTGTGTAAGTGTAATGTATAACATAAATATAATCTTCCTTGAGTTTTGGGGGACCTAATATGCTATATAGCATAGTATATGATGATGGTTGAGTTTTTTGATTGCTGAAGAATACGATACATTTTAGAGTAGCAAGTATAACTTTCTGAATATTGCTAGTTTCTTAAGCCAATTGTGTGTATTCTGTAGGTAGTAACCATATCTAATGATAGACTACAAACTTGGCTAGATATTGAGTAGTTTTTATGGGTTTCTAGCACTACAAGAGGTTGTGTGCTCTTGTGACGCTGTTCGCGACGGAAATACACTGGGTTTTTATAACCCCCGACGTCGCTAAAACCGTCGCTAAGAGCATCGCTACGAGAGCATCGCTATAAGGGTCGCTATATAGCGACGCATATAGCGACGTTTACACAGAAGACTATAGCGACGCTACAGAGCCATAAATAGCGACGGTTATAGCGATGCCCGAGAGAATTTTTTTTTGGTGGTAGGGCATCCATCAACCATATTGTACTTGATTCACTTTTTAAAAAAAGCGCAAGGGTAGATAATAGACCCAAAATAGTCACCCACAAGACGCATTGTTTGCAAAATTGACAATTGTACACATCATAGGCAAAATGAATTGATTGGCAAATGTAATAATGACAAGTGTACAACATCATAGGCATAAAGAATTGATTGGCAAAAGGAACTGCGGTGACAAATGTAATAATATACATGGTTCAAAAAGACGTATAAAATCCGTCTCATGATACATAAGCTATGAGAAACCCTAAACTAATGCTATCTAGCTACGGCTAAACTGACGTCGTTTAGTCAGACGTCTCATCGCGTCCAAGCGGCGTATCTGTCGGATTCTGCAAAAAAAGACAATAAGACAGCTTTCAGTAAGTATAAACATATAACGACATTTATAAAACAATACAAAAAATAAAAAAGAGTAAACCCTAATACTAACCATGCCGCCGCGAGAACTGAGAATGTCCATCAGGGCGTTTAAGCCCTTCCTGCCTGCGTACTCGCGCTCGTACGGTGTGGGATCACGTCCTGTCATCGACCACTGTCAAAACATACAAAGATTTCATTATGTTAGATTTAAAAAACTCATAAACCCTAAACTATCGAACATGCATAAAGAGCAATGTGAAAACACTTACAAAATCGGCCTCAAATGATGCCCATCCACCGCTCCCCAAGTGGTGCGAGCTCCCTGCCTCTACTCGCGCTCTGGCTGCATCCTTTTGTTGCTTCCACTTGTCGGGATTCTCGCACGCTGCTTTCTTCGCATTCTTCCAATCTTCTTTGGCCAGCCAATCTGGCCTGTTCCACCCATTCTTGATTGCTTTTTGCACTTCGGAACGCTTGTGTTTGCAGTATTCGCGCATTCGAATCTTCATCAGGTCTTCATTGAAGCGCTGATCCCGTGTTGGAACAGAAAACTCATCATGAAGTATGTTGATGACTCTGTTTTTTAAATCACTTGGTACTTCACTCCATTTGTTTAGTATGTAGTGTCTAAACAGCTGAGAGCTAAGACCACGCATGCGCGAGATCACCTTCTTGCCGTCATCATCCATGATGATGCCGCCGCTGATGTCGACGGAGTAAGGCAAGCACTCTGGCCGGTGACGCGTGAACCTGGGTGTCCTGGCAGGGGTCTCTAGCGGCGTGTCGATGGGGGTACGGACGTCAGGTGTCTCCACCGGCGTCTGGGCCCCGAAGCGAGGAGTGTCGAGTGGGGTGGCTCCTGGCGGAGTAGGTAGAGGTGTGTAGCTTCTAGGAACAGTCAACCGTGCAAAACGTGGCGTAGATGGCGATGCTGTGGCTGGTGTGGGGGCGGGCAAAGAAGGGGAGGGTAAAGAGCCTCGTCGAACACGAGGCGGTGTGGAGGCATCGGTGGCGGAATCCCCACAATAACCGCCACCGCCACCACTAGAGCGCCGGTGTCTAGACGAGTGTGAAGCTCGTCTCATCGACGCCGAAGCTTCGGAGCGCGCCGAATGCTCCGAAAGAGAGGGAGATGTGGATGGAGTAGGAACGCGCGATGATGCGCCAGAGCGATGACGCTCCACGTACCACTGTCTCTACTGCGGTGACAAAGAAGAAAGAAACTCCTCATCATCCATACCTGCATTAAACACATGAATATTTAAACTTAATATTGAATGAATAGAGTAGACAATGACGCAAAGACCATTAAATACAATGACGTAATGACGCATATAAATAGAATGACGCAATGAATTGAGTGATAAAAGAGGCAAGTCGAAAACTCAGAATTTTCAATCAAAAGATGTGAGCGCGAGTAGAAAAGAGCGTTATACACCATGGAAGGTACTTAGAGAGCCAGAGCTTTTACAACACGGAGCAAAATTGTTCAAATACAATATTTGTGGTTTTAAGAGATCTCTCTCTCATCCTCGCATAACTCAGCATAACTTTCTATATCTATATAGAGCTCTCCGTTTAAACACATATCCTCTGTTTCATTTTGTAGCTCCTCTGCATGCATCCCATATAGAGTAGTAGCATCTTGATGCTTGTCTAGCACCACCGTAGCGGCTTTTGATTGAGCATCTTCTCTGATCTCCTCCATTGATGTCGTTGTGATTGGCACATGGTAGCCTTCATACGTCCTTGCACTACGAGGGGCTACCTCTATGACATACCACCAGTTTGATGTAGACTTTGTAGGATGAAATATTACCTGCCAGAGCCACATAACTTACATGAGAGCCTTCAAGCACATAACTTGTAAAAGGGGGATGTTAACTATTTACATACTTACTTGTTCACAATGCTCGGGTAGTACGAAAGTGTCTCTTAGGTCATTCCATTTCTTAGTAGAATCCACCTCAAGAAAACCAGACTCTCCTCTACGCACAGTAGCGTTGCGACCCTCCATGATTATCTTGAACCATTGCACGTCGAACAAGTCGACAAAAAATCCTCTGTAATCGATCCCCAAAATCTCTTGCAGCGTGCCGAAGTAAGTGAGTTCCGCCACCACAGGATCTGCATCAGAGGAACGTCGTCGACTAGACTGTTCAAATTTTGCCATGATTCCACAATCTTGAGTAAAACGCTTTTTGTCGATTCGTTCCACCCTAAAATGTCGACCTTTATACCATGTTGCTGTGTATGACTTATACTACAACGAACAAAGATTATGAGTGGCCGTTCAAACGTTTATAAATAAAGTCACTTGCTAGTCGTACATTGCAAACTTACCTTGGTCGCGCAACCCCGAGGGTACTCCCACTCTTCTTCAGTCACTTCGTCGCCGCATTGTTGTGCGCTTTTCAATTGGTTGTGCAACCATCTTAAGCTCATGAAGGTTGGTAGGCTCTCCAGAACCGCTCGATAGTGCATCGGTGGTCGTCTTCCCCGTCTCCACTCGATTCGTGCCCTTCGTCACTCTTGCTTTGCATCCTCATATTGTGAAATCCACTTTTGCATCACTGGATTGTGAAGCATGCAAAATCGGTTGATTTTAGCCTCTAGATCTTCCGTCATCTTCTTCTCAACACCGAGATTGCACATGACAATCACAGATATGCGCTCATCATCTATGGTTCGCCATAGCGTGTCCCGGGATTTATCAAATCCGTCTAGCCACTCTCCAATGTACACTAGGGACTCTGATACCAACCAACCTTCTGCCATGCTACCCTCCGGACGTGCCTTTTGACGCACATATCCCTTAAGCGTTTTCATGAAACGCTCTAAGAAGAACATCCATCTGGAATGAACTGTGCCAGCTATTTCCACCTCATCAACTATGTGAACAAGAAGATGCACCTGAATGGTTAGCATTGTAGTAGGAAAATGTTTCTCAAACATGCACACAAGCTCCGCAGCATTTAGTTTGACGAATGGTATGGAGTCTACGTTGATCTCCTTTTGTGAGATCCATTGCACCAGCTTTGCAAGTTTGTAGATTGTGTTACGGATGTCGAGAGACAAACATCCCTCAATGGAAACCGGTAAAATAAACTGTAAAGTATGTGCAGCAATGATATTAAAGTCCACTATCAACGTACCTGACACATTTTATGCCAATCGTGTGACTTCAAACCGGTAAGCTTTCCTTCTTTAGTAAAACACGTTCGGAGCGAGTGCATTAGGCCAGTGGGGGTCCGCAAAGATCGAATGGTCTCTTTTACTTTGCGTTCTTGGGCTCCTGTGAAAATCCATGGTGCTTTAGGGAGTTTTATCGATCCATCAGACGCTGTTTGCGGCCAATATTGCTCCATACGATCCACATTTCTAAGGTCAACTCTGGCTCCCAAAGTATCTTTCTTGCCGGTCAAATGGTCCCATAGTAGATTACCCACATTCTTGAATATGTGCATTGGATCGAGCAAGTGATTGATCATGAGTCGGGGCCAGTATGGTAACTCGTACCATAGAGATAGTCTCTTCATCCCTGGAGGCAATCCGTCATCGCACATCTCCTTCTGCTCTAACCATGCTTGTGCAGACATCCTTGGTGGCTCTCTTCCCAAAAAGCCGTCGCGTAACACATGATTCTCTGGAAGATACGCTTGATGACCTTCGTAGATTTGCTTCTTCAGTGAGGGTGCCCTACGTGCATTCAGTCTAGGTCCACATGTGACACATGCTCTGTATCCGCTTGTTTGAAGCCCTGCATGTATACACATGATAATAGATCAACTATGGGAAAAAACAAGATTTACAGTGTCTGAGTGAGGAGTGTCAATAGATCACCTGAGCATTCTGTTAGCCCGGGATAGTCATGCATGGTCCACATTAGAATGCCTCTGATCAAAGCATTCCGTCGTCCTGTGTGTCGGCTCATATCCACCACCTCTATGCCAATCCACAATTGTTGTAGCTCTTCCAATAGTGGACGAAGATACACATCCATATTCCCCACTTTATATCGCCCTGGCACAATCAGGCTTAGCCATAGGTGCCCCTTCTTCTTAATCAACCACGGGGGAATGTTGTAGTTGACGATGACAACGGGCCATACACTGTAAGATGTTGATCTTTGACCAAATGGATTTACGCCATCCATAGCCAGGCCTAAGCGCAAATTTCGAGCTTCCCTGGCAAAATCCGACCATGTTCCATCTATAAGTTTCCACGCTACGCAATCTGCAGGAATTCGTAGCACACCATCCGAAGATTTATTCTCCTCATGCCATGATGCTAGGGCGGCCATGGACTTACATTCGAAGAAATGCTTGATGCGAGGAAGCAGAGGGAAATGTCGCAAAACCTTTTGTGGAATTTTTGTTCCGTGGAGATCTACTCGATATCTTTCGGAATCACATTTCGGACACTTCTCCATGTCTATGTATTCCCCTCTGAAAAGAATGCAGTCATTAGGACAAGCGTGGATAGAATTGTAATACATCCCCAAGTTTCGCAAAATCTTTCTTACTTCATCTCGGGAATCTGGCATCACATTGTCAGCTGGTAGTATGTGCTCTTTCAGCAATCTACACAACATAAAAATATGATACAGTCCTGTAAAAATCTATCAGATCATTATACATTTAGAGTTCTATTAAAGTAAACTAATTGTAATAGATCACCTGAAAAGCGCTGTGACGCTAGTGTCACTCCTTCCAAACTTTGCCTGCATGTTGAGAAGAACCAGGAGTGCTTTCAATCTAGACATACGTGCTTCATTATACAATGGCGTATCGGCGTCACTTTTCATATCATCATAGATAAGCCTTTCTGAATCCATGATCGTCTCGATCATTTCATCAATCTCGGGCTCAAACATTGCCTCGTTGGGAATGTGCTCTGCATGATCATCCCCCGAGCTGTCAGAGGCTACATCTTGTGGCAACAACTCGATCTATAATAGATGGATCGAACTCGCCAAATTCGCGAACGTGCTGCAAAGAAACACGTCTTATCCGTCGCACAGCATGCTTGCATTGATTACAAGGACATAAGACCCTCGTTGAGAGATAGGTGTTTCGGTTGGACGGTCCCACATCCTCGTCGCTACTCATAATGAGGATTAAAAACTTATAACCTGGACAAAAAATTTAATATTCTATTGGCATTCTTCGTCTTATCTCTCTCTCTCTCTCTCTCTCTCTCTCTCTCTCTCTCTCTCTCTCTCTCTTTACCTCACATTCTCTAGTCATGTCCAATCCCCGCACAACTCGGTCTAGAGGTGCACAGAGATCAGAACCACCGGGTTATAATCTCGTCTCTATTGGTCAATACCTATATTTGTGGGTACAAGAAATCTACACACCCACTTCTACATGATACTGCATGTAGTGGACAAAACCCCTTTGCCTCTTCTCTAGCTGTAGCACTTCACTTCATCTTAACATCTTTTCACAGTAGATCTTTTCACTGTTCGTCTAACTCTAAACCCTAAACCGTAAGTAATTCTTGCGTGGACTCGATCTAACGTAAATAAGCGTAAATCTAAATAAACGTAAATCTAACTAAAAATAAAGCTAAATCTAATTTAACGTAAGTCTAATGACTAGAGGTTGTCTAGATGGTCATTGTGTCGGGGATGTAGTGACTCTTGCCGCCCTGAAGATCCACCTTCTTCCCTATCTTCTGAAGACATTTCACCACTACTTTTGGATCGACGGAGCCCACCATGAGTGAAGGCAGCAATACCCTATATTCCATTGAGGGCTTTCTTCACCCGCTTCATGCAGGCATCGCAGTCTATGCCGACCTAAATCTAATCTAATATAACGTAAATCTAAATCTAGCTTAAATAAACGTAAATCTAGTTAAAAATAAACCTAAATCTAATTTAATGTAAGTCTACATATAACCTAATCTTAACGTCTTTTAAGATAGTTTCCTACGACGTTATAACTCTCTTCTTCTTGTGTGTGTGCGCGTGTGTGGATGTGTGTGCCAATAAAAAGAGATAAATGGTATAACATTTCTATCACCCATGCCAAGTATGATAGATTGATTATGCCATTTCCCTCTTGAATAATAGGTCTTGAGTTCAACTCCTCGTCGGCTAGATCTTTAGGTCTTTTAATTTTAATTAGTTTCCTACGACGTTAAATTAGTTTCTCTCTCTTTCTCTCTCAATGTGTGTGCGTTTTTTTGGATCGTATGCATGTTTTCTCTCTCTTTTCCTCTCTCAATGTGTGCGTTCTTTGTTTATGCATGTTCTCTCTCTCTTTTCCTCTCTCAATGCGTGTGGTTTTTGTTTATGCATGCTCTCTCTCTCTCTTTTTCTCTCTCAATGTGTGTGTGCATTCTTTGTTTATGTATGTGTGTGTGCATTTTTGTTTTTGTTTGTACTCTCTCTCTCTCTCTCTCTCAAAAACACTATGTGTGTGTGTGTATGTGTGTGTGTGTGTGAGAGAGAGAGAGGGAGAGAGAAAGAGGGAAAGGGAACATGAGAATGAGGAGAGGGAAGGAGCATACCTGGCTCTCCTTCCTCTCCTCGTGTGTGTGTGTGTGTGTGTGTGTGTGTGTGTGTGTGGAGAAGAAAGAGAGAGAGAGAGAGAGAGAGAGAGTGAGGGAGAGCGTTACCTGCTCCTTGCTTGAGGGCGTCGAAAAACTCAGATCTGAGATCTGAGTTTTTGGGCGCGGTCGGTTATTTGTTTACCCCAGCCGGCGTCACTATGACCGTCGCTATAAGCGTCGCTATGGGCGTCGCAAATTTACAAAGAAATTTGCGACGCTCATAGCGACGCCGGGAAAGTTTTTTTTGAGCGTCGCTGTGTGAGCGTCGCTAATATGAAGAGCCTCTTGTAGTGTAGAGGTCATAATGCTAAACCGAGTTTTTTCATGTTTGCTGTATTTAGCACTTTATCATTGCCCCCAAGGTTCCAATTGTAAGAGATCCAATCCTTTTGACATGCTCCATGGCTCCTTTTGAATCCAAAGGCCCAACGGAAACTAAGAAAACGTGTATATAGTATCTGTATTGAGCGTGACTATAGAAACTTTGATGATAGGTCTGCAGAATGGTAAAAATGTAACTTTTTTGTACCTTTTTTTTTTACCAAAAAAAAAATAGTGAGGTAAAAGCAACCATATGTTTTGGTCACCAACCCATTGATGTTAACGGGGCATTTTATCTCATGTTATACAAAAATCCCCGGTCTTATTTATATGCAATCAACCGTAAGAAATTGCTGTTTTCGGCAAAATGCACTGGTCCATCAACTTTGGAGGCTTGTAGTGACGAAGGGATGAGAAAAATTACAAGTTTCTCATTTTTTCCATATGTAGTAGTTATTGAACTATAAGCTCATGAAAGGATTTTTCACAATGAGTGGATCTACTATGGTTTTGGAATTTTTTCCCAAAACCCTGAAAGGACACTTTTATGTCCTGTTAGGTTACCATTCTAGTGTTAACGTCTCACCTCAAGCGATCAGCGAGACTGTAAGGCCTCCCAGTCTACAGGCTCTCCTGAAGCTTCAAGACCATTCAGTACTTCATAGATACCTCTGCGATATCCATCTGACTCCTCCTCGCGTGATGGAGCTCGATGCATCGCAAGATTCTGCGTTTATACAAAAATCAAAGTAATAAGAATACATGATTCATCGCGTTTTAAAAAACGCCATGGTTAAGATTGGATTCAAAACTCACAAACTCATAGCGAAAGGTGTCGAAGCCTCCTGCCAAGATGAGATGTCCCCCTAGTCTTCTGTCGTACCTGCGCGGCCTCACGCTGCTGTCTGAACCGCGTGGCCGCTGTCCGCTCATCCTCCCTGATCTGCAGCCACGTCTCGTGTAGAATGCCCGAAGGCTTCGGTGAGCCGGTCCTGAAAGCCTTCCGAGCTGCATCTCGTCGATGTTTGATGGTGTCCCGTGCATCACCCTTGATCCACCGCGCCGAAACAACAGAAGAACCCGGAGCAGGCTGGTACTCTCTCAGGATGGTCTCCACTACGTAAGTGACTTTTTCCTTGTCTTGTTGATCCCAAGACGTCAGAATGCTGGTCGAAAACTGCAGCTCCACGAGCTGGCGAATCCGCTGTCGCATCTCAGTCCCGACTCTATCCATGTCAACAGAACCATCTCCCCGTACAGTATAGAGCTTGGAGGCACTAGGATCGTGTGCCCCCCAAGGTGTCCGAGGTGTGCCAAGAGGTGTGTCGAGAGGTGTGCCTGGGTAAGACGGGGGTCGTGAGCGAGGAGGGGTCGAAGTATCTGTGGACCCTCCTCCACAGCAACCACCACCTCCACCTGACGATCGCCGAGATCGGCGAGTGCGCCTCTGCTGCGCAGATAAGGAGTACCCGCCTCTGCCCCACCCCTAGGTGTCGAAGCGGCCGTGATGGGAGAAGATGGCGTCGTACCCATAGGTGTCCTGAACCCCGTAGGTGTCCCCTCCCTAGGCGTCGGTCCCTCGGGTGTGAAGCCCGGAGGCGTAGTACCCGTGCCTCTGGCTACCCAGTACTAAGAAGCCTCTGCCATCTGAGCAGGCGTCATCCATGTAATGAATCCCATGAATGCATCTGCACTCATGGAAGCGGGATCTGGAATCTCGTCTGCCATACTAAAGTCCTGCACAAAGAAAGTAAAATAAAGCGTCAGAACACAGTTTTTTAAATTAACTTTAAGCTTAATTTTAAATCAAAGTCTTCACACAAACACTTACAGGCCTAGGCCTCGACGAGTGAGGCATATTGATAAGATCTTGCACCGTATCATCGTCTATCTCTAATTGCAAACATAACTCTGCCCCAACTCGTTCTGGCAGATTTTCTTCATCCATTGCATCTTCATCTACAAGTGTCAATTCTGGCTCATCTGCGTCATCCCTCGTATATCTGTCAGCTTCCTCTGCCATACCTTCGTCCATCTCATCTAATGTCACAGTAGTATGGACGTCGTCTGACTGACTTTCCTCCAGGAGATCTTGCCCTTCAAATACTTGTTTATTTCTTGGAGCAACCTGAACCACAAACCACCATTGTCGCTCTCGAGGGTCCGGTACAAAGACCACTTGCTCTCAATGTTCGGAGAGAGCAAATGTGTCGCTCACATTTGTCCAAGTCTTAGTAGAATCTATTTGCACAAGCTTGTTTCCATCTCTACGTACCGTTGCATTGCGACCAGAAGTAATCACCTTGAACCACTTCACATCCAACAAAAACATCTCAAACCACCTGAAGCTTACTTTCAGGATATCTGACACCAGACCACAATAATCCAGGTTGCTAGTGCTCTCATTCGTGTCTCTAGCACTGGCCCTGCTCTTTTGCATGAAACTAACCATTACCCCACTATCAAACGTGTTTCTTCTGCTGTCAATTGTTGTGTTCTAAAATGCTTTCCATGCGACCACAGTGCCATGTATGTATGATACTTCCAGTCACATCCAATAGCCAGCTGGCCTAGAGGGGGGCATTTCATTGCCAGCCGGGAGAAGTTTCTCCCGTAATAACCTGTTTAAGCCACATTAAATTAAAAAGCTCTCCGAGCACATCATCGTTGCAATTGAAAAATCTCTTTTGTAAATTACATACCTAAACAAAGCAGTGACGCTTGCATCTGACCACCTGTACACTGAGTGAAGATTCAAAAACGCCAGACAAGTACGAAGCACAGATATTTTGGTGCCTTCATACATTGGTTGACGTGCCAACTTCCTCAACATGTCTTCAGGAGATAGGCGCACGACTTCTGGTGCTGCTTTGTTCGCGTTCTCCTCGCTTGTATGGAAGAAGGCATCCAGCATCTCCTCCATGCCGTCGTCTTCTATCTGTAAGCCCTTTTCTGCTTCCATCTGTGGCTCTATATTGGTCGGACCTTCACGCATAATCTTTTTCCTCTCTCTCTCTCAGATGTAGGTGCTATGTCGCGGAAATCAATGCCCATTCCGTAGGAGTCGTATCACAGATTCTGTACGGTTTCTCTAGCAAACTCTCCGTACTTGTGCACATTCTCATTACATATCCTACGCTTGCGCAGGATTTGATACTTGCAGAGCGTGCACGAGCATAAGCATGTTAGTTGATGACGTTGCCATCTACAATGATTATGAATGTTGTTTTAATATATATATATATATACTCCTCACAATGTAAACTACCTCGCATTCTCTAGTCTTGCCCAATCTTCGTACACCTCGGTCCAGAGGTGTACGGAGATCAGGACCACCGGGTCAAAATCTCGTCTTTATTGGTCAAATCCTATATGGGTAGACACATACGTGCACTCCCAGGTGTACATGGCAATGCATGTAGCAGACAAAACCCCTTTGCCTCTTTTAGTTCCATAGTTTCTTCTCTGTCTACGAACCCACCTGCCTCCATTCCGAGGTAGCCTGTCAGAGAAAGCTTTCCAATGCCGCACTTGATGAAAGCACAAGCCATGGAAGTTCTCAGCCCAATGAAAGTTTTCTACCTGATTGTAAACCGGACGGGGCCTCCATGTCCAAGCCAGAAGATAATGTGGAGATGGATGAGCAACTTGAGAAAGATTCAGAAGCCTTGCATGGTTCTTGCTCAAAAAAGCGATCTCGATCTCTCTTTCTCTGTCGATCTCACTCTTGCTCTCTCTCTCTCGCTATCTCTCTTTCTCTATCTCTCTATTTCCTATCTCTCTCTCTCTCTCTCTCTCTCTCTCTCTCTCTCTCTCTCTCTCTCTCTCTCTCTCTCTCTCTCTCTCTCTCTCTACTTCCCTATCTCTCTACTGATCGAACGAGCGACTGAGCTAGGGAGATCTAGACGTCCACGACTGCGGAGGACTACACAACATCGACAGAGGCTGCATCAGAGGATCTAGCTAGGTCACTTTGGCTCGACATGCATAACGCCTGGTCAGACTACTGACCATGGAGGAGATTGATGAGATCCACCAGCGACAGCTGCTGGATCTCCTATGATCTACCTATCCCAGCTAGCTGGTTTAACCGATTAGTCCATACCCAGCAGTTTAGGATTCCATAATATTTTGTTTTGTCATCTTCTTACTCTGACTTTGTATCAGATCCATCACATTGTAACTTTCTTGTCTCATGTCTCATAGGTCACTTTGGCCTTTCGAAGACATTAATATAACATTTCATTTCATTTCTCTCTTTAATTATTTTTCTTTAATTTTAATTTCCTAAGCATACATTAATTCTCTCTCTCTCTCTCTCTCTCTCTCTCTCTCTCTCTCTCTCTCTCTCTCTCTCTCTCTCTTTCCTACACACACACACACGATGTAGAGAGAGAGAGAGGGGTTGGGGGGGGGCATAATACCTGCGCAGCAGGTGGAGGCCAAGATTTGAGCAGAGCGCAGGCGAAAATGGCCCCTGTTGCTCGCGGGTTTCGGTTTTTTTCCCCAATTTTTTTGCGTCGATATACGCGTCGCTATAGGTGTCGATATACGCGTGGAAAGTAAAGCCTTTCCACGCGTATATCGACGTACATTGAGACGTGTATATCGACGCGTATAGAGACGCCCGCTAATTTCGTCGATATACGCGCATCGATATCTCCATGTTGTGTTGTAGTGAACTATCGAGTGCTTTAGCACCACCGCTCAAGTAAATTTTTCTCTTTCTATTTTCCTTTGTTAATCTACGACAATCTAGTAGTTTTGGACTTAGACTCTTATAGTGTATACAGCAAAGTGTGGATAAAAGGAGATGAAAAGAGCATCTCAAAAGATCCACTTAAAGGCATCACAAAAGAAGAAGCTTATGATAATTAGCATTATTTAAGTGAAAATTCTTTATCTAATTTTTCTCTAGGAGAGAGAGAATGTTAAAAATAATAATTTTATATTAAAACTGAAGCGGTGCAACAAGGAAACGGTGCAACACTCCCATGCTTATAAATATAATCGAATATACGTCAATATAAATGAGTTCAATCGCCTGCAATCAACAAATCTCTCTCTCTCTCTCTCTCTCTCTCTCTCTCTCTCTCTCTATATATATATATATATATATATATATATATATATATATATATATATATCTAAAAAACTATGTCTCTATGTGTATAACACCATTTACACCTCCTCACTCACCCTTCAATAGACCGTAGAAAATAAGGATTAGACATAAAGACAACTCTAAAATATACCAAGACTCTAGTTAAAGAGGAGGGCGAGCCACACGCTATATCACACGAGGTCTTTAATGATGCCTCAGAGATGAAATTGATGGCAGACACAAATTTGCACAGATCTCGAGGGAGATGAGCGGCCCATAAAATGTCAACAACGTAGACTTCCTCTTTTCCCAACGGGATCTCAAACATGTGACCTCCACGTTGGTAGGCTAGTGTGCTAACCACATGCCGGATGAATTTGGTTGTCCAAAACTCCAATTCGAAGCATGATAAAGTGAACATGTGCAAGCAAAAGTAAACTCAACTCTAAACAATAAACTAGGATGTCATGTAAGTTCAACGGATGCTCGTTGTCACAAAAACTGTGCCCGTATTTACCATCATCGATCCCACCTCCAAGACATCATTCAAGACCTCGTGTGATATAGTTTCGAGGGAGGGTGAGTACTGAAGAGCGAGACTCCAGTTAAAGAGGGCAAGTACTGAAGATCCAAGCTCAAGAAATACAAGGTTGTCCTTGTATTTCTTGAGGGCAAGTACTGAAGATCCACCTCCAAGCTCAAGAAATACAAGGTTGTCATTGTCCTTCACTGCCCTTCCACAAGAAAGTGGCGCATATCTATGGACAGACGACACCCCTGCCAAACACTCTGTGTTGTTATGGCTAATCATGCATAAGGCTGTCTGGACACAACATAGAATGAGGGTTGCAAGCATGGGAGCAGGGAATTGTAAGTGATGTAACCAAAGTGAAGAAGATATACCTCATCTTTTCATTAATTGTCCTGCTAACAAAGATATTTTGGCCCCTTTGACTAGTGGCCATGGATTAATGTTCACCCCCAACTAGAACAACTAGAAACAACTGCTAATTGGAGACTCGGTTACTCTCTTCCCTTCTCAATAGTATGAAATAGGATCAGGGGAGAATTTTTCTGGATCGTTTGGAAAGAACAGAACAGTTGTTATTTTGATAAGGCTTACCAGACTAAAGTCTAAGAGTATTGTTTCTCATTTTTCAGTGCAGGTCAACCAACTCAAATTGGAACAATGCAAGATCTACCGAGCAAATTACAAAGTGCTAATGGACTACATGAGCTACTACAATAGCGCCAATATAAACAAACAACAGGAGATACTACTGGAAGGCTCTTATTCGCATCTGCAGAGAATGATTGATGAATGCAAATCTGATGAAGAGAAGTTGAAGAGACAGTTCGAAAATGGGATAAGACTAATCACCCACTTGCAGGAAGTCATAAGTGCTTTCCCGAGGGGTAGCAGTTTGGGTGGCAGTCCCTGAAGGTGCAAGCTAGATCACAAAGAAGTCATCAGCTCGTTCCCGTGGAGTCGAAGTGTGGGTGGCAGTCCCTGAAGCGATGAATTATGTAGCCCTGTCCTCGACAATAGCCCTATGTAATGTTATGAACGATTTTGTAAAAGTCACTGATAGCTCGGAGTTACCATCAGAGAATACATCAGTTCAATGTAATTTTGTTCTCTTCCTCGCCCTTTATGGCAAAAAAAAAACAAAGGCATACTCTAGCAACGATTGACACCTTGCATCACCAACATTAACGTCTGCTAGAGACTAAAACCACGGCCAAGCAGGAGATAGAGCACACCCACCAGCTTGTAGGTGAAATGATCCGGATAATGCCAGAAACAGAGCGCAGGCAAGAACGTTAAAAGCTTGCATTGACGATGTCAATGGAAAGGAATAAGTCTGATATTGAGCAGCAGCAAATAGCTTCACACACTAGAAATCACCACAAGCTCTTCAAGACATCATTAATTTACAAGCGTTCTACTCCCCAACAAATTGTAGGCTCTTCTCTTTTGTGAAGACAAAATCTAATAACGTAACAACTCTTCTTAGTTCAGCAGTAACCTCTAAGTGAATGAACCTTCAATGGAACAGACTTCCACCACGTCAAATCACTGCGCTATGACAAATCTTTCCTTTTTTTTGTGGAAAAACGAAAAGGAAGAAAAGGGGTCGTGCGTGGTTGTGAACGCTCCAATGTTGTTTGTTCCGTTCCGAATGCCTTGTACCTGTAAACTTGAATTGTCTGAAAACGATCAAATTTGTTAATTGACACTCATAAAGATATGATTATGATTATATTGCTGCAGTGGATCAATGAGTTCATGATCTTTGTTTCGCAGTCAGAGTTGCAAGATATCCCGCTATAATGTACTAACAACCGCAGTGGGAGCTTAGGAGCAGAATCTAGCCACAAAGGACATAGATGGCACAGAAAAGAGCAGCAAAATAGGAGGGTCCGAAGCTTGTGAGGACTGCTTGATCTGAACCATCCACGTCTGAAGCAGTTTCGGATGCCAGGGGCGAAAATGGGAAGCTGGGAGAGTTGGGGTTCATATTATCATTGCCAGAATTGACGCCTTGTTGGTTTGGCAAGCCCGGTTGAGCTGCTCCGGGAGCGTTGCTCGTACTATTGTTTGTGCCAGGCACTTGCGCAGGAGGTGAAGCAAGACGAGTCTCGTTGCCATTCGATGGAGTGCTATTAAAGGCTGGAGGAGCTGGCATTTCTGGAACATGCCCACCCAAGCTCTTCCCATAGAAGGTCGCGTTGAAAATTCCATCGATCCCGTGCACCGCAATGGTTTCATCTAGGTAAAGATCGGGAGCAATCACAGCAACATTGTCCAAAGTGATTTTGTAGGGACTCTGTTTTGCAGTCACTATGATAGTGTAGCCTGGACGTAATGTGTAGAGTATGGAACCTTCGCTGAATTCGCAGAGCTGGTTGAAAGCGTAGCGCTGAATTACTGTATGATACTGATAGAGCGGCAACGGGTCTATGTCAGCACCCTTGACCATCTGATAGGCAGAATCCGTCGGTATGAAGATTGTCACAAACTGCGGAAGCATCCACAAATTCATCGCCTCTATAACCCCTGCAATGGCTGCAAACAGGCCCGATTGCCGCAGAGTTTGCACCACTTTACGGATCTGCTCCTTTTCTTTCGTCTCGCCCAGTCCAATGAGCGAGCCTTGATGCTTAGGAGAGCGCCCCTCGTCCGGCTGTTTGTTTGCTGACGCCGTGCCATGCAAAGGAGCTAACCCTGCATTTTCTTCTGACTTACTTCCCAGGTGATCCGCAAGGCCAAGATGATGCTTCTTTTCAGCTGTTTCAAATAGCTCTAGGGGCTTCACTCTGATTAGACCATGCGAAACCAAATTGTGACCCTTCTTGAGAACAGTCTCCCCATCCGCAACGGCCTCCTCCGTGCTCTGCAAGCGACGCTTCAGTTTCATGTATCCATCAGATATCAGACTTTGGATTCTTTTCTGAAGCTTTGCATAAGGAAGCTTATCCCGTTTCATGTCAGCAGTCCCAGTGGCAACACTATCTCTAAAAGATCCAGCTCCAGTACTGATTCCCTGAGATTGCCTTTCCGTAATGCAAGGATCATCCACATCAGGCATGCCTTCTACAGTAATCCTGCTAGCTGATTGAGATGGTGTGCAGTCCGATGATGCAGATGATATGATTTTAGGCTCGGAAATGACTTTAGCTCTCTCAGTCCTCTCAGCTGATGACATGATTTTAGCCCTTTCAGTCTTTGCATCAACCTTAAAGTTTCTTGAAGGAACTTGAACAAACGATTTGTAGGACGGGCTCAATCCCCTCAGAGTCTCAAAATCTTTGGCATTAATAGCTGCAACACGTGAGCCAGCAACAGGGACCAAGGAGAACATCAAACAAAGAGTAACGAGCATAGCCAAGCACCTGTAGGTCTCCTTCTCCAAACTTGCCATTCTGAAATTACATAAAAAACCATTCATTTGAATCAAGCTTGCTGTCTCATCCTTGATATTGTTGAAATAAGAAAGATTCAGAAGCACTGATGCTGGCACGTGCCTGCACGGGTGCCTTCTAAGTAAGTTCATGCTATTGCTGTACTGGCTTTAGCATGTGTAGGAATACAGAATGTAAGTACATTGAGCACTCCTAAGATATTCTTCTTTTTGTGAGGATCACAATTCACAGATATGTGCAAAATCATTCGTTCAAAGTGCCCAACCTCAGGAGAGGAATGTTGAGATCATGCATGTAATTTGCGGTCTCCTGGACTGCAGACGCTGGAAACTTTCCAAGATTTTACCAATATTTTGGTGAAACTTACACAGATGAACAACTAGAAGCATCATTGCTATCAACGACAAGAAGAACAAGCACGATCAGCAAACGGCTATCTGCGATAGTTGCATGCCTTTTGGCAGGTCTTCAAGAACAAAAAACAAGCAAAGGAGATTCACGAGAAGTGAAAATGAAGCAGTTCTAGATCATGAGCTAGCGCATAGCGCTCGGTTAGAATCAAATACGGTCGAAAAGCTTGATCAAAATCTGCGAGAGGACGCACCTGCAAAGGCCAGTTGATCCGACGAAGCCAAACTGCACGATCTTTGACCGTATCAAAACGCGGAGCTCAAATGTTTCAGCGATGGAGAAGAGTGGACTCGCGATTGATCTGCAGAAGGTGCTCATGACGCGCGTGCAGGCGGAGAGGGGGATGCACGAGCAGGCAGAATAAGTGGAGATTTCAAATCTTAGAATTCCCGCCAATGTGACTGACCAACATCAATGCTCGAAATTGACTCGAAAGTTAGAAATACAGACGTGTAGAAAATAGTAAAGGTACAACGGTTAGCCTTAAGGTTTTCACAATTTTGGGCGATTTTGAACGTACGAGCTCACGCGACCCGTCTCTGGCAGGTCTCGTTTGCTCTCACCAACGAGTCATTCCTATACAATTTTTCAAGCTCAGACATATGAGTATGCGCGAACATACCTAAGTATGTATATAATGTGTGTGTGTGTGTGTGTGAGCGCGCGCGCATGCGTGTGGCTATTTTGATATTATATATCTTCATAGGACACACATCTCTCTCTCTCTCTCTCTCTCTCTCTCTCTCTCTCTCTCTCTGGCCTCCACACACACACACACACTTGGGTAGCATTTTAAATTTTCTTATGGATGTACCAATGATTAATTTCTCTTGCTAAATTCCACTACAAATTGTGGCAACATGGGTGACACACATCCTATCAAAAGAGCACATATCAAATCACTTTTGTTAAATATGCACTATTTCACCCTACTCGCCCAATGCTTGATATCTTTAATGCATTCTACAAGATCACCCATATGTATATCCCAAGAAAGGAGGCTATGAAGCCCCTAACCTCTCTATGTATGCACGTGATTTCCTTATCCTTGCCCATCATCCTTTCTAGCCTAGGTGAAGACAATGAGAGTTATCACATGGGATACAAACTTTCCCGTCTCTCTTAGATTCTTGCAAGAAATACGTTGATATCAACATGCAGACTTGGGCATTGGAATAGGTAGGAGAGGTAGATGAATTTCATGGGGTAGCTAATGTTTTCATAACCAAAAGTTGTAGAGTAGTTTTCAAGCTAAGTAGGGAGGGATAGCAAAAGAGAGCTCTACATCTTGCTCAATAGAGATAGAGAAAGAGAGCCTTGCAAGTTAATATGCACTTGGCATGTAGAGAGAGAGAGAGAGAGAGAGAGTGATCTTAGTTGAAATCCCTAGCCTCCATCAATAGTACCACCTCAATCCTTGAGGCCATCGTTGTTAGAAAATATGACGTAGCTAAATAGATATTTGAGTAGCTTACTTAATGGAGAGATAATTTTCACACACGAGATATTATAGAGTAAACAAAGAGAGAGAGAGAGAGAGAGAGAGAGAGAGAGAGAGAGAGGAGCACATGATATATGTGGTTCACCCAATGTGGGCTACATCCACGGAAAATCAGCCACTCAATGGCTTTAGTACTTCAAACAAAAAGTAAGTTACAAAGGGGTTATACCCTTAATAGAGCTCCCGCCTTGCTTCACTCTCACCACCTCACACCCACCTTGTTGCATCAACTTCACACTCTAAAATGTGTAGAAATGACCTCCTTTTATAGGCCAAAAGGATTGGTCTCTCTCATGAGAGGCAGTCGTGTGTAGCCGCCCTTGTGTAGACAAATCCAAATGGGACCCTTCAATCCGCCCATGTGTGGCCGCTCTTGAGAAGACAAGTCCGCTTTTGAATTCGGCCATCGGCCATTGACTTCCGACCGTCCGCCAACCGACCGGTCGTTTTCCGACCACTTTTTGGTCGCCGGCTGACCATAATATTCCAGCGAAGCCAGTCTCGAGCTTTCACTGGCCGTGAAAATTTTGGTTTCCGACGAGTGATTTTTCTTCACGCGTGATGGCTTCTCCTCATAATGGGGACCTTACAAATGTCCGTTTTTAAAACAACTCGAAACTGGCCGTGAAAATTTTGGTTTCCGGCCTGTGATTTTTCTTCACGCACAATGGCTTCTCCTCATAATGGGGGCCTTACAAATGTGCGTTTTTAATACAGAAAATTACAAGGGGTAAATCAGGCTCCATACTTAACAATCTCCCACTTGGAGACTGATCTCTAAACCAAACTTCTGACTGCTTTCCTTCCTGGCTTCTTATCCTTGATCGCCGATTGAAGATGAGAAAAAGCTCAACTTCTCCTTGTTGACCACCTTTGTAAACATGTCTGCAGGATTTTCAGTTGTATGTACCCTTCCTAGCTTTAGTTGTCCCTCTTCCAAAAGAGTGTGTATAAAGTGATATTTCACCTCCATGTGCTTTGTCCTTGAATGAAATGCTGAGTTATTTGCAAGATGGATAGCGCTTTGGCTATCACTGTACAAGACACAATTATCTTGTTTGAATCCAAGCTCTTCTAAGAATCTGTGAAGCCATAGAATTTATTTGCTTGCCTCCATCATTGCTACATACTCTGCTTCCATGGTAGAAAGTGAGACCACTTTCTGCAGCTTTGAAGCCTAGCTTACTGTTGTGCCTCCAACCGTGAAGACATAGCCAGTAGTGCTCCTTCAAGTATCTTTGTCACCTGCCATATCTGCATCAGCATAGCTTTGAACAAAAATATTAGTTTCTCCAAAATACAAAGCATTTGTTGTTGTCCCTTTCAGATATCTAAGTATCCACTTCACAGCTTGCGAGTGCTCTTTACCTAGGTTGTCCATGAACCTACTTACAACTCCCACTGCATGTGCAATGTCTGGCCTTGTCCAAATTATAGCATACATAAGAGAACCTACCACTGCAGCATATGGAACTTTAGACATATAGGCTATCTCGTTTTATGTCTTTGGACACATATCCTTGGTTGGTTTAAAGTGACCAGCCAAAGGTGTAGAAACCATTTTTGCATTTTGCATTGCAAACCTTTCTAGTACCTTCTTGATGTGATCCTCTTGAGATAGCTTTATTGTCTTCTTTGTCCTTTCGCTTGATATCTTCATATCAAGTATCTTCTTTGCAGCACCTAAATCTTTCATTGAAAAAGATTTAGACAGCTCTGCTTTTAGGTCTTTGATGTCCTGCATGTTAGCACTTGCAATCAACATGTCATCAGCATACAACAATAGGATGATGAACTTCTCATCTCCCTAATTCTTCATGTAGACACAATGATCTGAGTTGCACCTTCTGAATCCATGATCCAGCATCCATCGATCGAACTTCAAGTACCATTGTCTTGATGCTTTCTTTAAACCATACAAGCTCTTCTTTAATCTGCAAACCATTTTCTCCTTACCTTTTACTTCATACCCCTTTGGTTGAAGCATGTAAATTTCCTCCTCTAAGTCACCGTTAGGGAATGCTGTATTTACATCCATTTGCTCAAGATTCTAATCACGAGCAGCTACAAGGCTTAAGAAAAGCTTAATTGAGTTCATTTTTACAACAAGAGAAAATATTTCATTGAAGTCAATAACCTTTCTTTTGAGAAAACCCTTTTAACACAATCTTAAACTTGTACCTTTTCTTCCCACCTTCTTCCTTCAGCTTATACACCCATTTGTTCTACAGTGCCCGTTTACCTGTAGGCAACTCAACCAACTCCCATGTTTGGTTGTGATATAATGAGTCCATCTCCACTTGCATGCTCTTCATCCATTCTACTTTGGATTCGTGATGCATAGCTTCTTCGTATGATTCCCGCTCTCCAGAATCTGAGATCAAGAGATGGTTGAAGGAAGGAATGAACCTTTCTGGAGGTCTACTTGCTCTTGTAGACCTTGGGGAATAGGTTGAGGCTCCTTATTTGGTTGACGTTGTTGCACATTGTCATCGTTTGTAGTCCTTGAATCTTCATCATCCTCAAGCCCCATCTACTCATCACCTGTTTCTTTTGTTTGTTTTCTTTCCAAGTAATCTTTGTACATATTTTGTTCGTTAAAAATTACGTCCCTACTCCTAAATATTTTACCAGCTTCAGGATTCCATAGGTGATACCCAAAGTCACCTTCTCCATATTGAATGAAGAAACACTTTTTGGACTTTACATCTAGCTTTGATCTTAGGCTTCTATCTATGTGCATGAACACCTCACACCCAAACACTTTGAGAAATGCATAATTCACCGGTTTACCTGTCCATGCCTCTTCTGGAACTCCCCCATCCATGCCGTTGAGGGTGACCGGTTGATTAAGTACACAGACGTTCTTACAGCTTTTGCCCAAAGCTCAAGCGGTAGGCTTGCATGTAGCCGCATGCTTCGTGCTCACTCCATGATTGTCCTATTCATCCTTTCTAAAATCCCATTATCGGTGGTGTTAGGGATGATGGAATAAGGTTTACTGTAAATAAATTGCCTCTTCTGGAACTCCCCCATCCATGCCGTTGAGGGTGACCGGTTGATTAAGTACACAGACGTTCTTACAGCTTTTGCCCAAAGCTCAAGCGGTAGGCTTGCATGTAGCCGCATGCTTCGTGCTCACTCCATGATTGTCCTATTCATCCTTTCTAAAATCCCATTTTGTTGAGGTGTCCTTGGGGTTCTCTTTTGCCTCCGAATGCCATTGCTAGCACAAACACTTTCAAAAGCTTGGCTACAATGTTCACTTCATTGTCGGATCTGAGTCATTTAACCTTGGTACCTACTTCATTCTCCACAAAGGCTTTCCACCTTTGAGTTATGGAAAACACATCGGATTTATTATTCATGACATAAACCCATTGTTTTCCTAGTCGCATATTCTATGAATGTTATATAATACAATAAGTCACCAAGTGATGGTGTACTTGCAGGACCCCAAACATCAGAATGAACCAACTCAAGTTTTTTTCTTCCATTTCCTGATTTTTGAAATTTTACCCTCTTTTGTTTACCATAAACACAATCTTCACAAATCTCCAAGTCCACTTCTTTCAAACCTGGTAGAAGCTTCTTTGTTTGAAATATTTGCGTTCCTTTGGCACTCATATACCCAAGCCGGTAGTGCCACACCACACTATCGACTTCTGTAGTTGTTGCACAAGTTGAAGATTGCAAGTTGACAGTACACAAATAAAGTGTAGACAAGTTTAAATCGGACCCTCCAATCCACCCATGTGTGGCCGCCCTTGAGAAGACAAGTTCGCTTTTGAATTCGGCCACCGGCCACCGACCATTGACTTTCGACCATCGGCCACCAACCATTGACTACCGGCCACCGACATCGACCGGTCGTTTTCCTACAACTTTTTGATCGCCGTTTGGCCATAATATTTTGGCGAAGCGAGACTAGCCGTGAAAATTTTGGTTTTCAGCGAGTGATTTTTCTTCAAGCACGATGGCTTTTCCTCATAATGGATGCCTTACAAATGTGCGTTTTTAATACAAAAAATTACAAGGGGTAAATCATGCTCCATACTTAACAATCGTGAGCAGCTTTGTCTTTGCCGCAACACCACTATTAGCTTGCAAATGTGAATGTGTGTAATTCTCTTGTCAATGATTACTTTTCATCAAGCACTACTGGTGTCACGTATGGAGATATTGCTACCAACAATCAGGTTGTCTTTGTTGCAATGTTGAACACATAGCCATTGGCCTTGTTGAAGTTGGTTTAACTTGTCCATAACTGCACACCAAGCTATACTTTATTATACTTCTCAAACCGAGCTCCAAGCTCATGGGCAAGGAGATTGGAGTTGTAAACTGGTCTTGGAAAGGCTAATTCATAGACAGGCTTCAGATGTGGCATGTCTATGTTGAGAGAGAGAGTTGTGCCAGACATGGTAAACGCAGCCTCTTTCATGTAACAATGCAAGAGCCTGCCTCATCTCTCTCTCTCTCTCTCTCTCTCTCTCTCTCTCTCTCTCTCTCTCTCTCTCTTTGAGCTGCGGCATAGGGGAAGGGCCACTCTCATTACCTGAGTTACAATTTCACATTGGTCCTGTAATTTATACCTCTTTGTTTAAAAACTCTCTTCTAAACAATAGCTTAGTTCACAAAACCAATAATAGATTTGCAAAGGCCTTGTGTGCAGGAGCAAATGGCATGAGCAATTTTGTGTACCAAGGGTTTATCCATCTATATTGGACAACCCTTGGGCATGTGTATATGTAGTTTTCTATCAGCTTGAGAAAAATATCTACATGACGACGATGACTTGCAGACATAAGTTGCGCCAGCTCGCCTAATGTGGCAGTTGAATTGCAGTATCTTTTGTTGAGTTGCAGCTTGGTCGTGGGATGCGTGCAACCTTATACTCCAGAGTAGTAGATGCGGGGGGAGAGAGAGAGAGAGAGAGAGAGAGAGAGAGAGAGTACATGCAGGTGTACTGGGACAAAGAAATAGTCTATGTGCACTCTCTCTCTCTCTCTCTCTCTCTCTCTCTCTCTCTCTCTCTCTCTCTCTCTCTCTCTCTCTCTCTCTCTCTCTCTCTCTGTTCGTCTTCCACCAAGCCTCTAGTTGCATGTTCGCCTCCCATCAGCCCTCCAAGCTCTTGGGTCTCGGCACCCTCTTGACACCTTTGGCTCACGTTCTCCACCATCCACATGTCCTGCCTAAATTTTGGCTTCCATAATAGAGCAGAACAGATGAAACCACTATAAGCAGAATATTTAATGACCATGCAATGGTACCTTGCAGACATAGTACATCAACAAAGGTCTTTAAGTATGGCCATACATCAAATCGTGAAATCCACTATTGCAAAATGCCTTTCTCACTTCTAAATGGAACTCATGAAATTTTCAAGTAATGTGTTCCACTAATCTTCTCAATACGCTAGTTGTGCAAGTTGTCCCTCTGGCTTCAGTTACATATCCTAAATCTGAGTGTTGGCTTTTTGCATCTATGCTTTCATGTGCACTCCTAAAGTAGCTATACATAGCACCTTCCTTGTTTAAGTCCAGAGGGAAGAAATGTGGTTGACAGTAACCAGATGATTAAGACCAGAAAAGAGTGGGTTTGTGAGAGGGATAACCTCTATCCAAATTTCTCATGCAGAGTCTCCCCTAGAAGCAGATACAGATGCTCCCGAGTCCTCTGCTTTGAGAAGTGTTGCATGAAGCTTTTGTAGGTTTGGTATTCTGTCATTCACCATGAGTGTCTGAAGTGGCATGGTGAAGTCTTTGCCAGAAAATACAAAAATACCTCTCTCTCTCTCTCTCTCTCTCTCTCTCTCTCTCTCTCTCTCTCTCTCTCTCTCTCTCTCTCTCTCTCTCTCTCTCTCTCTCTCTCTCTCTCTCTCTCTCTCTCTCTCTCTCTCTCTCTCTCTCTCTCTCTCTCTCTAAGCCTCTGGTTGTCTATTCGCCTCCCATCGACCCTCCAAGCTCTCAGATCTTGGCACTCTCATGAAGTCTTCGGCTTACGTTCTGCACCAGCCAGATGTCCTGCTTGAATTTTGGCTTCCATAATAGAGTAGAGTAGATAGATTGTACTGCAAATGGGAGAGCAATCGTTGTGATTAAATGTATGTATACATAACTGAACAACCGCTACGTGTATACAACACTAGTCCATTTATTGCTTCTTCCAACTTCTTCCTGAGCTAAGGTAGGATTGGCACAGCCTTTGTGCAAGCAGAAGGTTGGCCTTTGCGCGTTGGCTGGGGTTGGGTGTGCTCACTGCCATGTGCACGTAATACCACACTATTTCAAAAACACCTAAGCGGAGCCAACTTTTGAAACCTGCCACAACTGGCTTTCGCAAGCACCGTTGGTTGAAACGAAGATTGAAATCTCAACTTTGACAAAATTGGCAATGGAGATTGGCGAGCAAGGTTCTACACTACCAATCCTGGCAGCGCGTGCGAAAGCAGTGCTTTTCAGTTGGGCAGGGGTAAATGCTACCCTAAGCGAATGCACTCTAAGTCATAGATAACAAAAAAGAAATCTAGGAAAAATTACCAAAATACGCCTCTAATTTCAAAAGTTCCCAAAATACCCTTGTATCTATTTTGGTTGGATTGTTCAAGATTTATAATCTTTATTCTTTTTTGAAAATTAAGATCCATTTTGAGTCCTTAGCATATAATTTGTCACAAATTACCTCCCAAGAAAGGCAATTATGTTTAAAAATAATGAAGCAATTCATCTCCAAAACCCACGTAACCAACTCAAATTCTAGTTTAGCATATTGTATGATAGACAATTAGTCTTCTTATAAAAAGTTGCACAAAATTCTATTTTTGGAGAAATTTACTCTCATAACCAAGGGTATTTGGGGAATTTGGAAAATGTGAAGGGCATTTTAGGAATTTATGACAAAATATTGGGGTATTTTGGGAATTTCCATAAATTAGAGGGGTATTTTGGTAATTTTCCCAAAAATAATTCTCTCTCTCTCTCTCTCTCTCTCTCTCTCTCTCTCTCTCTCTCTCTCTCTCTCTTTGGTTGAAGTGCCAGAAACACACTATCTCTACGCTGCTGGACTCGAAACCTCGGTCTACAGTGGCAATTTTAGAAGCGTGAAAGGCTCAGGTCATCCATCACGATCTGGTGAAAAGCTAAAATATCGACTCTATTGTCCAATGCATGCTCTCTCTCTCTCTCTCTCTCTCTCTCTCTCTCTCTCTCTCTCTCTCTCTCTCTCTCTCTCTCTCTCTCTCTCTCTCTCTCTCTCTCTCTCCGCCACTATTGTATGGTGTGTGTAGTGTGCAGCACTGAGCACAGTCGGAAGCTCCCACTATCCTCGCCATAGCTTTTCAAGTTTCCATTCCTGCTTCTTGATGATGCTTCTGCTCCCCCTTCTTGCCGACACACCTTCTCAGGGTCAAGGCTGGAGACGGGATGGGTTGCCACCTGGCAGCTTGAATCTTCTCCCACGTAATAGGATACATAAATAGATATTGTTGGCAGCAATGGTCTCTCTCGCACTCTCACGCACTCTTTCTCTCACTTGATTGCCACTTTGGATGTCAATCTAACCATACATCCGTGCTAGTTCTCTGGAGTGGCATGGAGAGGGTCTACACAGAGGAGCCATACCTTTATGGCTTGTTTTCTTGAGTTCTTGTGTCATCCCAAGGGCTTGTATATCGAGTTTGGATGTGGGACAACTCCCATTTTGTTAGGCTTCACTCCAAAACGTGCGAAAGGGAGGAGACATCTATGTCGCCGAATGTGGTAGACAAGGGAGATAGAAATATGGGTGGGAACCCTTTTGATAATTTGTGAGATTCGCACCCTAGACTCACTATATTAAATTTATAAGTTTTTTTTTTGAGTGGTGTGCTCTAGCATTTATTGTTAGTTATCTGCTTCTTATGTTTTATGATATTCTATGATTCATTAATGTCTATTGAGTTATGTCATTGTCATACTCTTCTACCATCTCTTTGTCATACTCTATTCACAAAAAAAATTATTGTGGGGCTTGCTCGTTTTTTTCATCGCTCAAAAATACTCGCTCGCCATCTTGTAAGACCCTTAGAAAACCCCTTTACTTACATGCTTTAGGAATAAAATGACCCATTTTTTCTTCATAAACTTACACTACAAGAGGTTATTCATATTAGCGACGCTCACACAGCGACGCTCAAAAAAAAAAATCCCGACGTCGCTATGAGCGTCGCAAATTTACAAAGAAATTTGCGACGCTCATAGCGACGCCGGCTGGGCTAAAAAAATAACCGAGCGCGCCCAAAAACTCAAATCTCAGATCTGAGTTTTTCTGCGCCCTCAAGCAAGGAGCAGGTAATGCTCTCCCTCACTCTCTCTCTCTCTCTCTCTCTCTCTCTCTTTTTCTTCTCCACACACACACACACACACACACGAGGAGAGGAAGGAGAGCCAGGTATGCTCCTTCCCTCTCCTCATTCTCATGTTCCCTTCCCCTCTTTCTCTCTCCCTCTCTCTCTCTCTCTCTCTCTCTCTCTCTCTCTCTCTCTTTTTCTTCTCCACACACACACACACACACACACACACGAGGAGAGGAAGGAGAGCCAGGTATGCTCCTTCCCTCTCCTCATTCTCATGTTCCCTTCCCCTCTTTCTCTCTCCCTCTCTCTCTCTCTCTCTCTCTCTCTCTTTTTCTTCTCCACACACACACACACACACACACACACGAGGAGAGGAAGGAGAGCCAGGTATGCTCCTTCCCTCTCCTCATTCTCATGTTCCCTTCCCCTCTTTCTCTCTCCCTCTCTCTCTCTCACACACACACATACACACACACACACATAGTGTTTTTGAGAGAGAGAGAGAGAGAGAGAGAGAGAGAGAGAGAGAGTACAAACAAAAACAAAAACGCACACACACATACATAAACAAAGAGTGCACACACACATTGAAAGAGAAAAAGAGAGAGAGAGCATGCATAAACAAAAAACGCACGCATTGAAAGAGGAAAAGAGAGAGAGAACATGCATAAACAAAAAACGCACACATTGAGAGAGGAAAAGAGAGAGAAAACATGCATACGATCCAAAAAAACGCACACACATTGAGAGAGAAAGAGAGAGAAACTAATTTAACGTCGCAGGAAACTAATTAAAATTAAAAGAACTAAAGATCTAGCCGACGAGGAGTTGAACTCAAGACCTATTATTCAAGAGGGAAATGGCATAATCAATCTATCATACTTGGCATGGGTGATAGAAAGGTTATACCATTTATCTCTTTTTATTGGCACACACATCCACACACGCGCACACACACAAGAAGAAGAGAGTTATAACGTCGTAGGAAACTATCTTAAAAGACGTTAAAGATTAGGTTATATGTAGACTTACATTAAATTAGATTTAGGTTTATTTTTAACTAGATTTACGTTTATTTACGCTAGATTTAGATTTACGTTATATTAGATTAGATTTAGGTCTCCATAGACTGCGATGCCTGCATGAAGCGGGTGAAGAAAGCCCTCAATGGAATATAGGGTATTGCTGCCTTCACTCATGGTGGGCTCCGTTGATCCAAAAGTACTGGTGAAATGTCTTCAGAAGATAGGGAAGAAGGTGGATCTTCAGGGCGGCAAGAGTCACTACATCCCCGAGACAATGACCATCTAGACAACCTCTAGTCATTCAACAGCAACTTCAAAGTTAGTAACAAGAGCAAGAACGGTCTAAAGGGCCAATTTCTGTCGTCAGATGTGGATGGAGATGAGGCAGCGTCACCGCCGGAAGTTAAGTCTCACATCTTTAGTGATGAGAATGCCAACTCTTGCCGAGTTATGTGAAAAATTATGTGTTAAATCAGTTTTAAGGTTCTTATAATCCCTGTTAGTTTAGTTATTTGTTTTTAATATAACATAATTTACGTTAGATTTAGATTTATGTTATATTAGATTAGACTTAGGTTTATTTAGGTTTACCCACACACACACACACACACACACACACACACAAGAAGAAGAGAGTTTTAACGTCGTAGGAAACTATCCCAAAAGACGTTAAAGATTAGGTTAGATGTAGACTTACGTTAAATTAGATTTAGGTTTATTTTTAGTTAGATTTACGTTTATTTAGATTTACGCTTATTTACGTTAGATCGAGTCCACGCAAGAATTACTTACGGTTTAGGGTTTAGAGTTAGACGAACAGTGAAAAGATCTACTGTGAAAAGATGTTAAGATGCTGTGAAGTGCTACAGCTAGAGAAGAGGCAAAGGGGTTTTGTCCACTACATGCAGTATCATGTAGACGTGGGTGTGTAGATTTCTTGTACCCACAAATATAGGTATTGACCAATAAAGACGAGATTATAACCTGGTGGTTCTGATCTCCGTGCACCTCTAGACCGAGGTGTGCGGGGATTGGACATGACTAGAGAATGTGAGGTAGAGAGAGAGAGAGAGAGAGAGAGAGAGAGAGATAAGACGAAGAATGCCAATAGAATATTAAATTTGTTGTCCAGGTTATAAGTTTTTTATCCTCATTATGAGTAGTGACGAGTATGTGGGACCGTCCAACCGAAACACCTATCTCTCAACGAGGGTCTTATGTCCTTGTAATCAATGCAAGCATGCTGTGCGACGGACAAGACGTGTTTCTTTGCAGCACATTCGCGAATTTGGCGAGTTTGATCCATCTATTATAGATCGAGTTGTTGCCAATTATAACTCGTCGGACTCTGACGCTGGCCAACAAGCAACAATCTTGCAACCCAATAGACGTGTTCGCAGGCGCTTTGGTCAAGCAGCATATGTGAGGCCACAAGATGTAGCCTCTGACAGCTCGGGGGATGATCATGCAGAGCGCATTCCCAACGAGGCAATGTTTGAGCCCGAGATTGATGAAATGATCGAGACGATCATGGATTCAGAAAGGCTTATCTATGATGATATGAAAAGTGAAGCCGATACACCATTGTATAATGGAGCACGTATGTCTAGATTGAAAGCACTCCTGGTTCTTCTCAACATGCAAGCAAAGTTTGGATGGAGTGACACTAGCGTCACAGCGCTTTTCAGGTGATCTATTACAATTAGTTTACTTTAATAAAACTCTAAATGTATAATGATCTGATAGATTTTTACACGACTGTATCATATTTTTATGTTGTGTAGATTGCTGAAAGAGCATATACTACCAGCTGACAATGTGATGCCAGATTCCCGAGATGAAGCAAGAAAGATTTTGCGAAACTTGGGGATGGATTACAATTCTATCCACGCTTGTCCTAATGACTGCATTCTCTTCAGAGGGGAATACATAGACATGGAGAAGTGTCCGAAATGTGATTCCGAAAGATATCGAGTAGATCTCCACGGGACAAAAATTCCACAAAAGGTTTTGCGACATTTCCCTCTGCTTCCTCGCATCAAGCATTTCATCGAATGTAAGTCCATGGCCGCCCTAGCATCATGGCATGAGGAGAATAAATCTTCGGAAGGTGTGCTACGAATTCCTGCAGATTGCGTAGCGTGGAAACATATAGATGGAACATGGTCGGATTTTGCCAGGGAAGCTCGAAATTTGTGCTTAGGCCTGGCTATGGATGGCGTAAATCCATTTGGTCAAAGATCAACATCTTACAGTGTATGGCCCGTTGTCATCGTCAACTACAACATTCCCCCGTGGTTGACTACGAAGAAGGGGCACCTATGGCTAAGCTTGATTGTGCCAGGGCGATATAAAGTGGGGAATATGGATGTGTATCTTCGTCCACTATTGGAAGAGCTACAACAATTGTGGATTGGCATAGAGGAGGTGGATATGAGCCGACACACAGGACGACGGAATGCTTTGATCAGAGGCATTCTAATGTGGACATGCATGACTATCCCGGGCTAATAGAATGCTCAGGTGATCTATTGACACTCCTCACTCAGACACTGTAAATCTTGTTTTTTCCCATAGTTGATCTATTATCATGTGTATACATGCAGGGCTTCAAACAAGCGGATACAGAGCATGTGTCACATGTGGACCTAGACTGAATGCACGTAGGGCACCCTCACTGAAGAAGAAAATCTACGAAGGTCATCAAGCGTATCTTCCAGAGAATCATGTGTTACGCGATGGCTTTTTGGGAAGAGAGCCACCAAGGATGTCTGCACAAGCATGGTTAGAGCAGAAGGAGATGTGCGATGACGGATTGCCTCCAGGGATGAAGAGACTATCTCTATGGTACGAGTTACCATATTGGCCCGACTCATGATCAATCACTTGCTCGATCCAATGCACATATTCAAGAATGTGGGTAATCTACTATGGGACCATCTGACCGGCAAGAAAGATACTTTGGGAGCCAGAGTTGACCTTAGAAATGTGGATCGTATGGAGCAATATTGGCCGCAAACAGCGTCTGATGGATCGATAAAACTCCCTAAAGCACCATGGATTTTCACAGGAGCCCAAGAACGCAAAGTAAAAGAGACCATTCGATCTTTGCGGACCCCCACTGGCGTAATGCACTCGCTCCGAACGTGTTTTATTAAAGAAGGAAAGCTTACCGGTTTGAAGTCACACGATTGGCATAAAATGTGTCAGGTACGTTCATAGTGGACTTTAATATCATTGCATAAAATGTGGACTTTAATATCATTGCTGCACATACTTTACAGTTTATTTTACCGGTTGCCATTGAGGGATGTTTGTCTCTCGACATCCGTAACACAATCTACAAACTTGCAAAGCTGGTGCAATGGATCTCACAAAAGGAGATCAACGTAGACTCCATACCATTCGCCAAACTAAATGCTGCGAAGCTTGTGTGCATGTTTGAGAAACATTTTCCTACTACAATGCTAACCATTCAGGTGCATCTTCTTGTTCACATAGTTGATGAGGTGGAAATAGCTGGCACAGTTCATTCCAGATGGATGTTCTTCTTAGAGCGTTTCATGAAAACGCTTAAGGGATATGTGCGTCAAAAGGCACATCCGGAGGGTAGCATGGCAGAAGGTTGGTTGGTATCAGAGTCCCTAGTGTACATTGGAGAGTGGCTAGACGGATTTGATAAATCCCGGGACACGCTATGGCGAACCATAGATGATGAGCGCATATCTGGGATTGTCATGTGCAATCTCGGTGTTGAGAAGAAGATGACGGAAGATCTAGAGGCTAAAATCAACCGATTTTGCATGCTTCACAATCCAGTGATGCAAAAGTGGATTTCACAATATGAGGATGCAAAGCAAGAGCGACAAAGGGCACGAATCGAGTGGAGACGGGGAAGACGACCACCGATGCACTATCCAGCTGTTCCGGAGAGCCTACCAACCTTCATGAGCTTAAGATGGTTGCACAACCAATTGAAAAGCGCACAACAATGCGGTGACGAAGTGGCTGAAGAAGAGTGGGAGTACTCTCGGGGTTGCACGACCAAGGTAAGTTTGCAATGTACGACTAGCATAAGTCATACACAGCAGCATGGTGTAAAGGTCGACATTTTAGGGTGGAACGAATCGACAAAAAGCGTTTTACTCAAGATTGTGGAATCATGGCAAAATTTGAACAGTCTAGTCGACGACGTTCCTCTGATGCAGATCCTGTGGTGGTGGAACTCACTTACTTCGGCACGCTGCAAGAGATTTTGAGGATCGATTACAGAGGATTTTTTGTCGACTTGTTCGACGTGCAATGGTTCAAGATAATCATGGAGGGTCGCAACGCTACTGTGCGTAGAGGAGAGTCTAGTTTTCTTGAGGTGGATTCTACTAAGAAATGGACTGACCTAAGAGACACTTTCGTACTACCCGAGCATTGTGAACAAGTAAGTATGTAAATAGTTAACATCCCCCTTTTACAAGTTATGTACTTGAAAGCTCTCATGTAAGTTATGTGGCTCTGGCAGGTAATATTTCATCCTACAAAGTCTACATCAAACTGGTGGTACGTCATAGAGGTAGCCCCTCGTAGTGCAAGAACGTATGAAGGCTACCATGTGCCAATCACAACGACATCAATGGAGGAGATCAGCGAAGATGCTCAATCAGAAGCCGCTGTGGTGGTGCCAGACGAGCATCAAGATGCTACTACTCTATATGGGGTGCATGCAGAGGAGCTACAAAATGAAACAGAGGATATGTGTTTAAACGGAGAGCTCTATATAGATATAGGAAGTTATGCTGAGTTATGCGAGGATGAGAGAGAGATCTCTTAAAGCCACAAATATTGTATTTGAACAATTTTGCTCCGTGTTGTAAAAGCTCTGGCTCTCTAAGTACCTTCCATGGTGTATAACGCTCTTTTCTACTTGCGCTCACATCTTTTGATTGAAAATTCTGAGTTTTCGACTTGCCTCTTCTATCACTCAATTCATTGCATCATTGTATTTATATGCGTCATTACGTCATTGTATTTAATGGTCTTTGCATCATTGTCTACTCTATTCATTCAATATTAAGTTTAAATATTCGTGTGTTTGATGCAGGTATGGATGATGAGGAGTTTCTTTCTTCTTTGTCACCGCAGCAGAGACAGTGGTACGTGGAGCGTCATCGCGCGTTCCTACTCCATCCGCATCTCCCTCTCTTTCGGAGCATTCGGCGCGCTCCGAAGCTTCGGCGTCGACGAGACGAGCTTCACACTCGTCTAGACACCGGCGCTCCAGTGGTGGCGGTGGCGGTGGCGGTTGTTGTGGGGATTCCGCCACCGGTGCCTCCACACCGCCTCGTGTTCGACGAGGCTCTTTACCCTCCCCTTCTTTGCCCGCCCCCACACCAGCCACAGCATCGCCATCTACGCCAGGTTTTGCACGGCTGACTGTTCCTAGAAGCTACACACCTCTACCTACTCCGCCAGGAGCCACCCCACTCGACACTCCTCGCTTCGAGGCCCAGACGCCGGTGAAAACACCTGACGTCCGTACCCCCATCGACACGCCGCTAGAGACCCCTTCCGGGACACCCAGGTTCACGCGTCACCGGCCAGAGGGCTTGCTTACTCCGTCGACATCAGCGGCGGCATCATCATGGATGATGACGGCAAGAAGGTGATCTCGCGCATGCGTGGTCTTTGCTCTCAACTGTTTAGACACTACATACTAAACAAATGGAGTGAAGTACCAAGTGATTTAAAAAACAGAGTCATCAGCATACTTCATGATGACTTTCCCGTTCCAACACGGGATCAGCGCTTCAATGAAGACCTGATGAAGATTCGAATGCGCGAATACTGCAAACACAAGCGTTCCGAAGTGCAAAAAGCAATCAAGAATGGGTGGAACAGGCCAGATTGGCTGGCCAAAGAAGATTGGAAGAATGCGAAGAAAGCAGCACGCGAGAATCCCGACAAGTGGAAGCAACAAAAGGATGCAGCCAGAGCGCGAGTAGAGGCAGGGAGCTCGCACCACTTGGGGAGCGGTGGATGGGCATCATTTGAGGCCGATTTCGTAAGTGTTTTCACATTGCTCTTTATGTTCGATAGTTTAGGGTTTATGAGTTTTTTAATTCTAACATAATGAAATCTTTGTATGATCCCACACCGTACGAGCGCGAGTACGCAGGCAGGAAGGGCTTAAACGCCCTGATGGACATTCTCAGTTCTCGCAGCGGCATGGTTAGTATTAGGGTTTACTCTTTTTTATTTTTTGTATTGTTTTATAAATGTCGTTATATGTTTATACTTACTGAAAGCTGTCTTATTGTCTTTTTTTGCAGAATCCGACAAATACGCCGCTTGGACCGGATGAGACGTCTGACTAGACGACGTCAGTTTAGCCGTAGCTAGATAGCATTAGTTTAGGGTTTCTCATAGCTTATGTATCATGAGACGGATTTTATACGTCTTTTTGAACCATGTATATTATTACATTTGTCACCGCAGTTCATTTTGCCAATCAATTCTTTATGCCTATGATGTTGTACAATTGTCATTATTACATTTGCCAATCAATTCATTTTGCCTATGATGTGTACAATTGTCAATTTTGCAAACAATGCGTCTTGTGGGTGACTATTTTGGGTCTATTATCTACCCTTGCACTTTTTTAAAAAAGTGAATCAAGTACAATATGGTTGATGGGTGGTAGGGCATTCAATGCCCTGCCACCAAAAAAAAATCTCTCGGGCGTCGCTATAAGCGTCGCTATTTATGGCTCTATAGCGTCGCTATGAGCGTCGCTATAGTCTTCTGTGTAAACGTCGCTATAACCATCGCTATGCGCGTCGCTATGAGCGTCGCTATATAGCGACGCATATAGCAACGCTCTCGTAGCGACGCTCGTAGCGACGGTTTTAGCGATGCCGGGGGTTATAAAAACCCAGTGTATTTCCGTCGCTAACAGCGTCACAAGAGCACACAACCTCTTGTAGTGTTACGGGTTTTTCTCAAAAATCAATTAAAAGACCCCTTTTGTTACTATGATCTTGTTAAAGTTTTAAAATTGTGGCAAGTAAAAAACCCATTCATTTGAACTCATGTGGTAACCTACATGTTTAAGAGGTGGACCCCCCTAGGAAAAGCCCAAGCCCCTATACAAATGTGAAAATATGAACCAACAATAATGGTGTGAAAGTGCTTCGTGTATCTATGTATAAATATGTAAGTGACCAAGAGGTCATTGTCTGCAAATGTGGAGTGTGCACAGTGCATGGTACCTATATGATTACAATGTCATATGTATAAAGCTACCATAATAGTAGAGAGGCTAATCTAGAAAAAGTGAGGCTGAAGCAACTCCAAGCTCTGTGCGCAAGAGGATGAAGCATGATTCGTTGAGGCCTTTGGTAAGAATATCAGCCAACATCTGGTCACTTGGACAGTGTTCAATCATGATAGTACCTTTGCGTACTTCATATCAAACATAATGATAATGCACATCAATATGCTTTGACTTGTTATGTTGAACATAGTCTTTTGCAAGACTAATACTCTCATTATCACATCGCAAGGGTGTGCTGGAAAGAGGAGAATGACCAATATCAACCAACATTTGTTGAAGCCAAATCAGCTCATAAGCTGCAAGTGATGTGGCAACATATTCAGATTCAATCATGGTGGAAACTACAACCCGGTGTCGTTTCTTGCTGGTCTAAGAAACAAAACAACCATCAATGAAGAAGCAATTTTTCCTAGTAGATTGCATAGATAAATGTGAGCTCGTCTAATTTGCATCTATGTAACCCAAAAGAGAGAGAGATTGCATAGAGTTCGATGTCAATATTCATCAATAGATCAAACCAAAATATGCAGTGCCTTTAAAGTATTTCAACATTTGTTTTGATGCAGACCAATGTTTAAGAGGACACACAAGATTTTTGTCCAAGATAATTAGCAATAAACAAAATATCAAGGCAAGAGTTCATGCCAACAAACTGAAGACATCCGATCAAGTTAGCATAAGGTTGATTTGTGACAAACTGGCCACCACTTTCAGAAGTATTTTTCATAGAACTTGCAAGACAAGGTGTGTTGATTGAATGCGTAGATTTCAAACCAAATATTTGAATAGTATCTGCTATAAACTTTGACTGTCGAAGTATGAAAATACCTTTTGTGCGATTTTTTTGAATCTAAATTTGCTACAACAACATTGAGAGAGAGTTCAAATAGATTACCCTTTTGAGAAACAACCGCAATAGTGTTGGAATTAGGGTTGCAGAGAAACAAACACAGCTTGGAGAAGACGAAGGAAGCTCAAGGCACACAATAGAGAGTGTGTTACTTAGTGTGCAATGGAAAGATAGATAGCCCTAGAGTGATGGGTGTATATACAATGCACGGGGGAAAAAACCTCCTAAAGAGGGGAAAAATGCCCCGGCGGTCCTAGTGTGTTCACACACATCACTACCACATGTATATGGTAACAAATCCCCCCTGGAGTGATGCGGTGAACAAGAGCTGGCACATGAGTAAAGGGAAGTGCCATGCCTTGAGGACAGGATCAGTCCACAAAGGGGAGTAAGCCCAAAGCTTTGCGGAAAGCTTCAAGCTTCTCACGAGACAATGCCTTTGTGAAAAGATCTGCAAGGTTGTCCTGTGTTGGCACA
Source organism: Adiantum capillus-veneris (assembly GCF_014529385.1). Taxonomy (NCBI): domain Eukaryota; kingdom Viridiplantae; phylum Streptophyta; class Polypodiopsida; order Polypodiales; family Pteridaceae; genus Adiantum; species Adiantum capillus-veneris. The sequence continues at coordinate 25,640,855 of NC_140935.1, forward strand.
TAAGCCAAGCTGATCTCTCCTGCTGAGAGCCTCTCCCTGACATAGTGGTAATGCACCTCAATGTGCTTTGTGCGAGCATGAAAAACTGGGTTCCTCGCAACAGCCAATACGCTCTGACTGTCAGTGTAGATAGTGTTGGCATTGTCCTGTCCAACACCCAAATCAGCCATAAGGCGTCTGAGCCATACACACTCAACCGTAGCTGTGAAGACTGCCCTGTACTCAGCCTCACAACTCGAAGTGGCCATAGTAGGTTGCTTCTTGCTCAACCATGATATACATGAATTGCCAAGCATGAAACAAAAACCACCTGTGGACACTCGCGTGTCAAAACAACCAGCCCAATCTGAGTCCGAAAAAGCATGTAAGTCTGGCGGCAATGATCCCCCCTTGGGATAAAACAAGCCAAGATGTAAAGTGCCACTAAGGTAGAGGAAAATCCTCTTGACAGCCTGCCAATGCTTAGACCCTGGGCTATGCATAAATCTGCTGACCTGTGAGACTGCAAACTGAATATCTGGCCTCGTGTTGCATACATAAATGAGGCAGCCAACAGCAGTTTGGTAAAGAGTGACATCAGCAGGATCGCCAGCATCATGTAGACTCAACTTCAAACCTGTTTCCATGGGAGTGGCAATAGGTTTGCAATCCTCAAGTCCAAACTTACATAGCAATGTCTCTATGTAACTTTTCTGACACAAGGCAATACCACCATCACACTGCTTAAACTGTATACCCAAGTAATGATGCAACAGCCCCAAATCTTTCATCTTGAAAGTAGCATTCAAATCAGCCTTAAATTCAGCAATATGTCTCTCATTTGGTCCAGTGATTAGCAAATCATCAACATAAAGAACCACGATGAGAAATACATCACCCTCACGCTTTACATACAATGTGCTTTCTGTTGGACTGTTACGAAAGCCTTGTTTGACCAAATGAGTGTCAGCTTTCTCATACCAAGCACGAGGAGATTGCTTCAACCCATACAAAGCCTTGTTACATTTTCACACTTTGTCCTCTTGTCCTTTTATGACAAAACCGCGAGGCTGCGTTACATAAACTTCCTCAAATATGTCACCATTCAAGAAAGCAGTAACAAAGTCTGATTGATGTACATCCCAACCAAAATGAGTTGCCAATGCACATAGAAAACGCACAGTAGTCATATGACAAGTGGGAGCAAAAGTTTCTTCATAATCTATGCCTTTTTGTTGTGCATAACCCTTTGCAACAAGTCCAGCCTTATGGCGATCAATCTCACCATCCGGCTTGCATTTCAACTTGTAAACCCACTTTGTACCAATGGCCTTTTTGCCAAGAGGCAAATCACATAAAGTCCATGTTTCATTTTCTATCAGTGCATCATATTCTAATTGCATGGCAGCCATCCAATTTTCTGAATTCCGTGCTTCATCAAAAGACAGAGGCTCCTCAACATCATGTAATCTAGACACAACCAAAGCATAACAATCTGATGCATAAGATGCATGGCAAGAGCCTGAACGAGTACGACTAGACAAAGGTGCATCCAATTTACTGTCACGCAAAGTGTGCACAAGCCATTTTGGCATACCTCTAGCCTGCTCATTTTCAGCCCTTTCCTCATCAAGTACATCATGTACATCTGCATCAGTAATAAGCTGATCTAAAACATTTTCAGAAACCCCCATAGGCTGTACATTTGCCTCAATTGAACTTACATTCGTATTTCCACCACTGAAAAGAGGCAACAAAGTGTCATAAATGTCCTATGAGCTTACATTACTGTCTCTAGTACATGACAGCAAGGGCTGAACAGAATCTTCCACAAACACTACATCCCGAGAAACCAGAATACGTTTTGTTTGCGGATGATACAACCTGTAACCTTTGCTTTCAGCACTATAACCAACAAAAATACATTTGACAGCCTTATCATCCAATTTTCTGCGCTGCACTTGTGGCACCAAAGCATATGCCAAACAGCCAAAAACACGCATGTGCTCAATAAAAGGTTTTCTATCATGCCATGCTTCATATGGAGTAATAGACTGCAAAGCTTTCGTAGGACACCTGTTAAGTACATAAGTGGCACACATGATGGCCTCAAGCCAAAAAGAATGCGGCAAAGCTTGACTTTTGACCATACATCGTGCGTGCCATTTCCGTCAGTGACCTGTTTTTCCTCTCAGCAACACCATTTTGCTGAGGTGTATAAGGCACTGTACATTGGTGTTTTATCCCGCGACTAGCCAGAAATGCATTAAATTCATGAGACATATACTCCCCCCCTCGATCTGAACGGAGGGTGCCCATAGTACATTTCGAGACATTTTCAGCCATAGCCAGAAATTGTTTGAAGCACATAAAAACTTCGGACTTCGCTTTAAGCGGAAATACCCATGCATTCCTGGAGTAATCATCAATGAAAGTCACGAAGTATAGGTAATTGCCCAAGGACGGAGTTTGCATGGGCCCACAAACATCACTATGCACAAGCTGCAACCTGCATGTGGCCCAAACTGAACCATCCTTTGGAAATTTAGAACGCTGCATCTTACCCAAAATACAGCCTTCACAAACATGTTTGACAGGTGCTTCAAGAGGCGGCAAAGAAGCAACCATATCAGATTTCTACAAACGCAGCAAACTGGCAAAATTCAGATGACCAAAACGTGCATGCCAAAGTTTTGCATCTGAAATAGCCCTTGAATCTGCAACAGCATTTGCAAAATTTTGTCCACACTTGTCATACAAAGTGAGCTTATACAGCCCACGGCACAAAAGGCCAGATGCAACAATTTCATCACCAAAACTGAGATCATGAACTGTACATCTGTCATCCACAAATTTGACTACAAGTCCAAGTCTAGCGAGTGCGGATACAGACAAGAGATTATTCTTGATCCCAGGTACATAAAGTGCATCAACAAGTGTGAAAGAGCTGCCATTTGCAGCAATGAGCACAATCTTTCCAACTCCCTGAACTGGATAAGAGGCGTTGTTGGCACAAGTGACTGAATTCCCATGAGGGACAGTCTGGAGAGAGGTAAACAATTCACGATGTGAGGTAATGTGCTTTGTAGCACCACTGTCGAAATACCACACATGTGAATCTGCAGCAACTGACAAGCATGCATCATGGACAGCAGGATTGTAAGTACACTCTATGCTAAAAGCCCATTCTGCATCAACATCAGCATTACAGTCTCCTTTCACAGAAGACTCAACAATGGCTGCATTTGTAGTGGAACCAGCATTTGCAGTGGAACCACCCTCTTTCTTCTTAGCCTCTTTGGCCTTCAACTTAGGACACGACTTGATCAAGTGATCATTGGCTTTACAATAATGGCAACGCATCTTCTTTTTGCCCTTATCACCAGAATTTCCAGACGAAGTACTTCTAGCAGAAGCATTAGGAACATAATTTTTTCCACTCGCAGCAGAACCATAAGAAGTGGCTGCATGGCTGTTACCACCCTTTCTTTGAGAAGCAATAAAAGCCTATTCAACTGCACGCTTTCTAGTCCTGTTTTTTCTGGACAGTGACTCTTGCAACAGCAATGTGCATAATGCATCAAACTTGACAACTTCTGGATTTCCTTGGGTCATAAGTCTCCAAGTACTAGCAAAAGTCTTGTAGGAATCTGGTAAGGCATCAAGAACAGTCTGCACAAGGGAACTATTTGAAATGACTTCAGCTGCAGAAATAAGCTGCTCATTGATATCCTTGACACTAGCAAGGAAAGTGTCCATATCATCTTCCTCATGCATAATCTTCAACTCCATCTCTTTATGCAGCAAAGCAATTTTAGCCTCATTGCGGCTTGCATAAAGACCTGCTAAAATATCCCAAGCCTGTTTTGCAGATTTTGCTGAACAGATGTGAGGAACAATGGTGCGCTTCACAGACAACGCAATCAATGCATGAGCCTGCGCATCCTTAACATCCCAACGAGCTTGTTCTGCCATAGGCAAAACAACTCTAACAGCTGCAATCCTTGCAGCAAGACCTGCAACATCCTCAACATCGCCTACATCCTCAGAACCAGGACGTACATCAATGCCCTGCACAATGTTCCAGACACCTTTTGACACAAGAACATGTTGCATCATATAAGCCCACATAGGGTAGTTGTCCCCATCCAACCTGTCCTCAGCAGCAAACATCTTGAACACATCTGTGTTGTTGTTGTCAGCCATGGTAAATGTTGCACCTGATGTGAAAACTGCCCGAAAATAGGAGAAACGGAGCGAGAACAACCTGTGCTATATAGCACAAACCGTAGAAGACTATAAGGCACTTTTTATGCAGAAAACGGCACTGATAGAAATTCTGCACAAAATGACGAAATAGCATGTGCAGTCATGCCTGTAGTGGAAACGGAGGCCGAAATGAGCCCAAATCAAAATTCTGAGTAGACCAAACTCTTCGAGCTATCCCAAAATATTTGTCGACCTGTGAACGCTCGCCAAAGCTCACTGAAATCGGAGAAAGTGAGCAGGCGTGTACTGGAGCAGCTGACGACTAAGCCCGAGAGGACGTGACCTGCTCTGATACCAATTGTTGGAATTAGGGTTGCAGAGAAACACACACAGCTTGGAGAAGACGAAGGAATCTCAAGGCACACAATAGAGAGTGTGTTACTTAGTGTGCAATGGAAAGATAGATAGCCCTAGAGTGATGGGCGTATATACAATGCACGGGGGAAAAAACCTCCTAAAGAGGGGAAAAATGCCCCGGCGGTCCTAGTGTGTTCACACACATCACTACCACATGTATATGGTAACAAATCCCCCCTGGAGTGATGCGGTGAACAAGAGCTGGCACATGAGTAAAGGGAAGTGCCATGCCTTGAGGACAGGATCAGTCCACAAAGGGGAGTAAGCCCAAAGCTTTGCGGAAAGCTTCAAGCTTCTCACGAGACAATGCCTTTGTGAAAAGATCTGCAAGGTTGTCCTGTGTTGGCACATAAGCCAAGCTGATCTCTCCTGCTGAGAGCCTCTCCCTGACATAGTGGTAATGCACCTCAATGTGCTTTGTGCGAGCATGAAAAACTGGGTTCCTCGCAACAGCCAATACGCTCTGACTGTCAGTGTAGATAGTGTTGGCATTGTCCTGTCCAACACCCAAATCAGCCATAAGGCGTCTGAGCCATACACACTCAACCGTAGCTGTGAAGACTGCCCTGTACTCAGCCTCACAACTCGAAGTGGCCATAGTAGGTTGCTTCTTGCTCAACCATGATATACATGAATTGCCAAGCATGAAACAAAAACCACCTGTGGACACTCGCGTGTCAAAACAACCAGCCCAATCTGAGTCCGAAAAAGCATGTAAGTCTGGCGGCAATGATCCCCCCTTGGGATAAAACAAGCCAAGATGTAAAGTGCCACTAAGGTAGAGGAAAATCCTCTTGACAGCCTGCCAATGCTTAGACCCTGGGCTATGCATAAATCTGCTGACCTGTGAGACTGCAAACTGAATATCTGGCCTCGTGTTGCATACATAAATGAGGCAGCCAACAGCAGTTTGGTAAAGAGTGACATCAGCAGGATCGCCAGCATCATGTAGACTCAACTTCAAACCTGTTTCCATGGGAGTGGCAATAGGTTTGCAATCCTCAAGTCCAAACTTACATAGCAATGTCTCTATGTAACTTTTCTGACACAAGGCAATACCACCATCACACTGCTTAAACTGTATACCCAAGTAATGATGCAACAGCCCCAAATCTTTCATCTTGAAAGTAGCATTCAAATCAGCCTTAAATTCAGCAATATGTCTCTCATTTGGTCCAGTGATTAGCAAATCATCAACATAAAGAACCACGATGAGAAATACATCACCCTCACGCTTTACATACAATGTGCTTTCTGTTGGACTGTTACGAAAGCCTTGTTTGACCAAATGAGTGTCAGCTTTCTCATACCAAGCACGAGGAGATTGCTTCAACCCATACAAAGCCTTGTTACATTTTCACACTTTGTCCTCTTGTCCTTTTATGACAAAACCGCGAGGCTGCGTTACATAAACTTCCTCAAATATGTCACCATTCAAGAAAGCAGTAACAAAGTCTGATTGATGTACATCCCAACCAAAATGAGTTGCCAATGCACATAGAAAACGCACAGTAGTCATATGACAAGTGGGAGCAAAAGTTTCTTCATAATCTATGCCTTTTTGTTGTGCATAACCCTTTGCAACAAGTCCAGCCTTATGGCGATCAATCTCACCATCCGGCTTGCATTTCAACTTGTAAACCCACTTTGTACCAATGGCCTTTTTGCCAAGAGGCAAATCACATAAAGTCCATGTTTCATTTTCTATCAGTGCATCATATTCTAATTGCATGGCAGCCATCCAATTTTCTGAATTCCGTGCTTCATCAAAAGACAGAGGCTCCTCAACATCATGTAATCTAGACACAACCAAAGCATAACAATCTGATGCATAAGATGCATGGCAAGAGCCTGAACGAGTACGACTAGACAAAGGTGCATCCAATTTACTGTCACGCAAAGTGTGCACAAGCCATTTTGGCATACCTCTAGCCTGCTCATTTTCAGCCCTTTCCTCATCAAGTACATCATGTACATCTGCATCAGTAATAAGCTGATCTAAAACATTTTCAGAAACCCCCATAGGCTGTACATTTGCCTCAATTGAACTTACATTCGTATTTCCACCACTGAAAAGAGGCAACAAAGTGTCATAAATGTCCTATGAGCTTACATTACTGTCTCTAGTACATGACAGCAAGGGCTGAACAGAATCTTCCACAAACACTACATCCCGAGAAACCAGAATACGTTTTGTTTGCGGATGATACAACCTGTAACCTTTGCTTTCAGCACTATAACCAACAAAAATACATTTGACAGCCTTATCATCCAATTTTCTGCGCTGCACTTGTGGCACCAAAGCATATGCCAAACAGCCAAAAACACGCATGTGCTCAATAAAAGGTTTTCTATCATGCCATGCTTCATATGGAGTAATAGACTGCAAAGCTTTCGTAGGACACCTGTTAAGTACATAAGTGGCACACATGATGGCCTCAAGCCAAAAAGAATGCGGCAAAGCTTGACTTTTGACCATACATCGTGCGTGCCATTTCCGTCAGTGACCTGTTTTTCCTCTCAGCAACACCATTTTGCTGAGGTGTATAAGGCACTGTACATTGGTGTTTTATCCCGCGACTAGCCAGAAATGCATTAAATTCATGAGACATATACTCCCCCCCTCGATCTGAACGGAGGGTGCCCATAGTACATTTCGAGACATTTTCAGCCATAGCCAGAAATTGTTTGAAGCACATAAAAACTTCGGACTTCGCTTTAAGCGGAAATACCCATGCATTCCTGGAGTAATCATCAATGAAAGTCACGAAGTATAGGTAATTGCCCAAGGACGGAGTTTGCATGGGCCCACAAACATCACTATGCACAAGCTGCAACCTGCATGTGGCCCAAACTGAACCATCCTTTGGAAATTTAGAACGCTGCATCTTACCCAAAATACAGCCTTCACAAACATGTTTGACAGGTGCTTCAAGAGGCGGCAAAGAAGCAACCATATCAGATTTCTACAAATGCAGCAAACTGGCAAAATTCAGATGACCAAAACGTGCATGCCAAAGTTTTGCATCTGAAATAGCCCTTGAATCTGCAACAGCATTTGCAAAATTTTGTCCACACTTGTCATACAAAGTGAGCTTATACAGCCCACGGCACAAAAGGCCAGATGCAACAATTTCATCACCAAAACTGAGATCATGAACTGTACATCTGTCATCCACAAATTTGACTACAAGTCCAAGTCTAGCGAGTGCGGATACAGACAAGAGATTATTCTTGATCCCAGGTACATAAAGTGCATCAACAAGTGTGAAAGAGCTGCCATTTGCAGCAATGAGCACAATCTTTCCAACTCCCTGAACTGGATAAGAGGCGTTGTTGGCACAAGTGACTGAATTCCCATGAGGGACAGTCTCGAGAGAGGTAAACAATTCACGATGTGAGGTAATGTGCTTTGTAGCACCACTGTCGAAATACCACACATGTGAATCTGCAGCAACTGACAAGCATGCATCATGGACAGCAGGATTGTAAGTACACTCTACGCTAAAAGCCCATTCTGCATCAACATCAGCATTACAGTCTCCTTTCACAGAAGACTCAACAATGGCTGCATTTGTAGTGGAACCAGCATTTGCAGTGGAACCACCCTCTTTCTTCTTAGCCTCTTTGGCCTTCAACTTAGGACACGACTTGATCAAGTGATCATTGGCTTTACAATAATGGCAACGCATCTTCTTTTTGCCCTTATCACCAGAATTTCCAGACGAAGTACTTCCAGCAGAAGCATTAGGAACATAATTTTTTCCACTCGCAGCAGAACCATAAGAAGTGGCTGCATGGCTGTTACCACCCTTTCTTTGAGAAGCAATAAAAGCCTATTCAACTGCACGCTTTCTAGTCCTGTTTTTTCTGGACAGTGACTCTTGCAACAGCAATGTGCATAATGCATCAAACTTGACAACTTCTGGATTTCCTTGGGTCATAAGTCTCCAAGTACTAGCAAAAGTCTTGTAGGAATCTGGTAAGGCATCAAGAACAGTCTGCACAAGGGAACTATTTGAAATGACTTCAGCTGCAGAAATAAGCTGCTCATTGATATCCTTGACACTAGCAAGGAAAGTGTCCATATCATCTTCCTCATGCATAATCTTCAACTCCATCTCTTTATGCAGCAAAGCAATTTTAGCCTCATTGCGGCTTGCATAAAGACCTGCTAAAATATCCCAAGCCTGTTTTGCAGATTTTGCTGAACAGATGTGAGGAACAATGGTGCGCTTCACAGACAACGCAATCAATGCATGAGCCTGCGCATCCTTAACATCCCAACGAGCTTGTTCTGCCATAGGCAAAACAACTCTAACAGCTGCAATCCTTGCAGCAAGACCTGCAACATCCTCAACATCGCCTACATCCTCAGAACCAGGACGTACATCAATGCCCTGCACAATGTTCCAGACACCTTTTGACACAAGAACATGTTGCATCATATAAGCCCACATAGGGTAGTTGTCCCCATCCAACCTGTCCTCAGCAGCAAACATCTTGAACACATCTGTGTTGTTGTTGTCAGCCATGGTAAATGTTGCACCTGATGTGAAAACTGCCCGAAAATAGGAGAAACGGAGCGAGAACAACCTGTGCTATATAGCACAAACCGTAGAAGACTATAAGGCACTTTTTATGCAGAAAACGGCACTGATAGAAATTCTGCACAAAATGACGAAATAGCATGTGCAGTCATGCCTGTAGTGGAAACGGAGGCCGAAATGAGCCCAAATCAAAATTCTGAGTAGACCAAACTCTTCGAGCTATCCCAAAATATTTGTCGACCTGTGAACGCTCGCCAAAGCTCACTGAAATCGGAGAAAGTGAGCAGGCGTGTACTGGAGCAGCTGACGACTAAGCCCGAGAGGACGTGACCTGCTCTGATACCAATTGTTGGAATTAGGGTTGCAGAGAAACACACACAGCTTGGAGAAGACGAAGGAATCTCAAGGCACACAATAGAGAGTGTGTTACTTAGTGTGCAATGGAAAGATAGATAGCCCTAGAGTGATGGGCGTATATACAATGCACGGGGGAAAAAACCTCCTAAAGAGGGGAAAAATGCCCCGGCAGTCCTAGTGTGTTCACACACATCACTACCACATGTATATGGTAACAAATCCCCCCTGGAGTGATGCGGTGAACAAGAGCTGGCACATGAGTAAAGGGAAGTGCCATGCCTTGAGGACAGGATCAGTCCACAAAGGGGAGTAAGCCCAAAGCTTTGCGGAAAGCTTCAAGCTTCTCACGAGACAATGCCTTTGTGAAAAGATCTGCAAGGTTGTCCTGTGTTGGCACATAAGCCAAGCTGATCTCTCCTGCTGAGAGCCTCTCCCTGACATAGTGGTAATGCACCTCAATGTGCTTTGTGCGAGCATGAAAAACTGGGTTCCTCGCAACAGCCAATACGCTCTGACTGTCAGTGTAGATAGTGTTGGCATTGTCCTGTCCAACACCCAAATCAGCCATAAGGCGTCTGAGCCATACACACTCAACCGTAGCTGTGAAGACTGCCCTGTACTCAGCCTCACAACTCGAAGTGGCCATAGTAGGTTGCTTCTTGCTCAACCATGATATACATGAATTGCCAAGCATGAAACAAAAACCACCTGTGGACACTCGCGTGTCAAAACAACCAGCCCAATCTGAGTCCGAAAAAGCATGTAAGTCTGGCGGCAATGATCCCCCCTTGGGATAAAACAAGCCAAGATGTAAAGTGCCACTAAGGTAGAGGAAAATCCTCTTGACAGCCTGCCAATGCTTAGACCCTGGGCTATGCATAAATCTGCTGACCTGTGAGACTGCAAACTGAATATCTGGCCTCGTGTTGCATACATAAATGAGGCAGCCAACAGCAGTTTGGTAAAGAGTGACATCAGCAGGATCGCCAGCATCATGTAGACTCAACTTCAAACCTGTTTCCATGGGAGTGGCAATAGGTTTGCAATCCTCAAGTCCAAACTTACATAGCAATGTCTCTATGTAACTTTTCTGACACAAGGCAATACCACCATCACACTGCTTAAACTGTATACCCAAGTAATGATGCAACAGCCCCAAATCTTTCATCTTGAAAGTAGCATTCAAATCAGCCTTAAATTCAGCAATATGTCTCTCATTTGGTCCAGTGATTAGCAAATCATCAACATAAAGAACCACGATGAGAAATACATCACCCTCACGCTTTACATACAATGTGCTTTCTGTTGGACTGTTACGAAAGCCTTGTTTGACCAAATGAGTGTCAGCTTTCTCATACCAAGCACGAGGAGATTGCTTCAACCCATACAAAGCCTTGTTACATTTTCACACTTTGTCCTCTTGTCCTTTTATGACAAAACCGCGAGGCTGCGTTACATAAACTTCCTCAAATATGTCACCATTCAAGAAAGCAGTAACAAAGTCTGATTGATGTACATCCCAACCAAAATGAGTTGCCAATGCACATAGAAAACGCACAGTAGTCATATGACAAGTGGGAGCAAAAGTTTCTTCATAATCTATGCCTTTTTGTTGTGCATAACCCTTTGCAACAAGTCCAGCCTTATGGCGATCAATCTCACCATCCGGCTTGCATTTCAACTTGTAAACCCACTTTGTACCAATGGCCTTTTTGCCAAGAGGCAAATCACATAAAGTCCATGTTTCATTTTCTATCAGTGCATCATATTCTAATTGCATGGCAGCCATCCAATTTTCTGAATTCCGTGCTTCATCAAAAGACAGAGGCTCCTCAACATCATGTAATCTAGACACAACCAAAGCATAACAATCTGATGCATAAGATGCATGGCAAGAGCCTGAACGAGTACGACTAGACAAAGGTGCATCCAATTTACTGTCACGCAAAGTGTGCACAAGCCATTTTGGCATACCTCTAGCCTGCTCATTTTCAGCCCTTTCCTCATCAAGTACATCATGTACATCTGCATCAGTAATAAGCTGATCTAAAACATTTTCAGAAACCCCCATAGGCTGTACATTTGCCTCAATTGAACTTACATTCGTATTTCCACCACTGAAAAGAGGCAACAAAGTGTCATAAATGTCCTATGAGCTTACATTACTGTCTCTAGTACATGACAGCAAGGGCTGAACAGAATCTTCCACAAACACTACATCCCGAGAAACCAGAATACGTTTTGTTTGCGGATGATACAACCTGTAACCTTTGCTTTCAGCACTATAACCAACAAAAATACATTTGACAGCCTTATCATCCAATTTTCTGCGCTGCACTTGTGGCACCAAAGCATATGCCAAACAGCCAAAAACACGCATGTGCTCAATAAAAGGTTTTCTATCATGCCATGCTTCATATGGAGTAATAGACTGCAAAGCTTTCGTAGGACACCTGTTAAGTACATAAGTGGCACACATGATGGCCTCAAGCCAAAAAGAATGCGGCAAAGCTTGACTTTTGACCATACATCGTGCGTGCCATTTCCGTCAGTGACCTGTTTTTCCTCTCAGCAACACCATTTTGCTGAGGTGTATAAGGCACTGTACATTGGTGTTTTATCCCGTGACTAGCCAGAAATGCATTAAATTCATGAGACATATACTCCCCCCCTCGATCTGAACGGAGGGTGCCCATAGTACATTTCGAGACATTTTCAGCCATAGCCAGAAATTGTTTGAAGCACATAAAAACTTCGGACTTCGCTTTAAGCGGAAATACCCATGCATTCCTGGAGTAATCATCAATGAAAGTCACGAAGTATAGGTAATTGCCCAAGGACGGAGTTTGCATGGGCCCACAAACATCACTATGCACAAGCTGCAACCTGCATGTGGCCCAAACTGAACCATCCTTTGGAAATTTAGAACGCTGCATCTTACCCAAAATACAGCCTTCACAAACATGTTTGACAGGTGCTTCAAGAGGCGGCAAAGAAGCAACCATATCAGATTTCTACAAACGCAGCAAACTGGCAAAATTCAGATGACCAAAACGTGCATGCCAAAGTTTTGCATCTGAAATAGCCCTTGAATCTGCAACAGCATTTGCAAAATTTTGTCCACACTTGTCATACAAAGTGAGCTTATACAGCCCACGGCACAAAAGGCCAGATGCAACAATTTCATCACCAAAACTGAGATCATGAACTGTACATCTGTCATCCACAAATTTGACTACAAGTCCAAGTCTAGCGAGTGCGGATACAGACAAGAGATTATTCTTGATCCCAGGTACATAAAGTGGATCAACAAGTGTGAAAGAGCTGCCATTTGCAGCAATGAGCACAATCTTTCCAACTCCCTGAACTGGATAAGAGGCGTTGTTGGCACAAGTGACTGAATTCCCATGAGGGACAGTCTCGAGAGAGGTAAACAATTCACGATGTGAGGTAATGTGCTTTGTAGCACCACTGTCGAAATACCACACATGTGAATCTGCAGCAACTGACAAGCATGCATCATGGACAGCAGGATTGTAAGTACACTCTACGCTAAAAGCCCATTCTGCATCAACATCAGCATTACAGTCTCCTTTCACAGAAGACTCAACAATGGCTGCATTTGTAGTGGAACCAGCATTTGCAGTGGAACCACCCTCTTTCTTCTTAGCCTCTTTGGCCTTCAACTTAGGACACGACTTGATCAAGTGATCATTGGCTTTACAATAATGGCAACGCATCTTCTTTTTGCCCTTATCACCAGAATTTCCAGACGAAGTACTTCCAGCAGAAGCATTAGGAACATAATTTTTTCCACTCGCAGCAGAACCATAAGAAGTGGCTGCATGGCTGTTACCACCCTTTCTTTGAGAAGCAATAAAAGCCTATTCAACTGCACGCTTTCTAGTCCTGTTTTTTCTGGACAGTGACTCTTGCAACAGCAATGTGCATAATGCATCAAACTTGACAACTTCTGGATTTCCTTGGGTCATAAGTCTCCAAGTACTAGCAAAAGTCTTGTAGGAATCTGGTAAGGCATCAAGAACAGTCTGCACAAGGGAACTATTTGAAATGACTTCAGCTGCAGAAATAAGCTGCTCATTGATATCCTTGACACTAGCAAGGAAAGTGTCCATATCATCTTCCTCATGTATAATCTTCAACTCCATCTCTTTATGCAGCAAAGCAATTTTAGCCTCATTGCGGCTTGCATAAAGACCTGCTAAAATATCCCAAGCCTGTTTTGCTGATTTTGCCGAACAGATGTGAGGAACAATGGTGCGCTTCACAGACAACGCAATCAATGCATGAGCCTGCGCATCCTTAACATCCCAACGAGCTTGTTCTGCCATAGGCAAAACAACTCTAACAGCTGCAATCCTTGCAGCAAGACCTGCAACATCCTCAACATCGCCTACATCCTCAGAACCAGGACGTACATCAATGCCCTGCACAATGTTCCAGACACCTTTTGACACAAGAACATGTTGCATCATATAAGCCCACATAGGGTAGTTGTCCCCATCCAATCTGTCCTCAGCAGCAAACATCTTGAACACATCTGTGTTGTTGTTGTCAGCCATGGTAAATGTTGCACCTGATGTGAAAACTGCCCGAAAATAGGAGAAACGGAGCGGGAACAACCTGTGCTATATAGCACAAACCGTAGAAGACTATAAGGCACTTGTTATGCAGAAAACGGCACTGATAGAAATTCTGCACAAAATGACGAAATAGCATGTGCAGTCATGCCTGTAGTGGAAACGGAGGCCGAAATGAGCCCAAATCAAAATTCTGAGTAGACCAAGCTCTTCGAGCTATCCCAAAATATTTGTCGACCTGCGAACGCTCGCCAAAGCTCACTGAAATCAGAGAAAGTGAGCAGGCGTGTACTGGAGCAGCTGACGACTAAGCCCGAGAGGACGTGACCTGCTCTGATACCAATTGTTGGAATTAGGGTTGCAGAGAAACACACACAGCTTGGAGAAGACGAAGGAATCTCAAGGCACACAATAGAGAGTGTGTTACTTAGTGTGCAATGGAAAGATAGATAGCCCTAGAGTGATGGGCGTATATACAATGCACGGGGGAGAAAACCTCCTAAAGAGGGAAAAAATGCCCCGGGGGTCCTAGTGTGTTCACACACATCACTACCACATGTATATGGTAACAAATAGCCTATCCATCTTTCTCAATACAACATTTGGTATGATCAAATCTTCCAAACATACCAAGATCAATAAATTTGGAAACTAAAAGAAGATTACGTTGAAGATCTAGAACAAAGGTACCAAGATGTAAATCCCCAATACCCTTTACTTGACAAGTTGTATCATCAGCAAGATAAAAAACACGTGGAACAGGTAGTGGATGATAGTTATTTAACCACTTAAATTGATATGTCATGTTTCCTGTAGCACCAAATTCGATAATAAAAAGTGAACCATCATGTACACAAAGTATTCTGTTTGGAGGAACCAAATATAAAACACAGCTTATTTTTAGTACAATATTATTATTATGTTCAACAACATATGCTATATTGCAATTCGACGCTTAAAGCACATATAAGTGGGATGATCAAATCATCTACAATAATCACAAGAAGAAGAAGAATATCTAGATAAGTGTGGTTGTTTAGTGGTAATATTGTGTTTTCATCATCTTGACGTGCCCAACAATCATCTTCAGTATGGCCATTTATGTTGCAGTAAGAACAGTGTTTGCTAGGAAATTTGAGACGAGAGAAACTATTACCATAGCGACTCACTGTGCGGTTTCCTCGTTGAAATGACCGCCTTCGCACATAAAAAGCACGTTCCAATTGTTGTGACTAAGTCTCCTCTTGTGAAATCATAGTTGTATCATAACCAATATTACATCATTCTTGACATTGAGAGCATTTAATTAAAGATATGCAAGAATGGTAACAATGTTATCATAGAAAGAGTCCTTCACAGTATTAAGAAGAAGTTTATATAGAACAGAATAGATTTGAAAGGCTCAATATGTCACGTCAGAGCAGCACCAGCTTCATATTATAACTTGGTAAGCAAACCTCGCAAATAAAGTATTTGTGTAACATTTTTTTTTTGAAAGTTTGTAAAAAGGTACTTCCATACGTCATGGAAAGTAGAAAGTTCATACACATCAAGCAAAAGAGAATCAGTAAGAGCAAAAAGAATATACCAACAAGCTGCTTTATCATGACATTGCCAATCCGTATACACAAGATGCCAGTCTTCAAGTACAAGTCCTTCAGTGATAAGAATGTTGTCATGATCCAGATCAACAGTCTAAGACGAACATACATGATTTCTAAGAACAACGTCAGAGAGTTTATCACCTTCAAGAATTACCAACATCTTTGCTTTCCAACCAGGAAATCTTGGCCTTGGAAAGGAGGCAATGAACACTGGCCAGAAGGAAAACCGTTGAATAGAATAGTCATAGCCATATCCCGTTGTAAGAAGACGTATAAGATAAGATCGCAAAATATGCACACCGTATATGATGAATGCCGCAACTGAGGATGAGAGAGAAATATCACGGTTTTACTCTGTCAATAATAAACAGAAGAAAGATGCTCAACATACATCCAAAGATGTTGAGAGACGGCACCCAAAAAAGCAAATAAAAGGAGGCATCAATAATAAAGAGTCTTCAAATAGAGTGATGTGAGACTCAAGATTGGTGGCCACAATATGAATAGTAAAATGCTAAATTTGCTTGAAAAAGTTGACGCAAAAAATAGAAAAATGATCACAGACGCTTCACGAAAAATGAAACCTGTGTCAAGCTTGATTGCAGTAAAAACATCATAACTTTTTGCTATGAACTCTATTTGTTACCACCCAAGACTCAAATCAAAGAGAGCAAGTAGACAAACAAGTTTCCTCCAAAAGCGTTGTTACAATGCGCTCTCCCAAATTTTGAGAAGAAGACCCTCAAAAATTGAGATGAAGTTGAGTGTGTTAGAATACAAATCAACAAGTAAATGTAATCAACGATTCACATCATAGATTAGCAATATATGTTACATAAAACACTAATTATATTCCTCTTAATACAAAACAATCACAATTAACCAGAATCGATCCTCAAAAATAAAATTTGTGGCAATTATGAATCTTACAAGCGACCCACATACACATACTCTGTTTCGTCACCATGAGTTGAATCGTTGTATGATCGTTCCCGTTTTGATACCATTTTGAGATATAGAGAGAAAAAGAGAGAAAGAGGGAGAGATGAGACAAGAGGCACACCATGTACGCTCCCAAAGGCTAATTAATTCATATTGAGGACAAGATATATATATATATAGGTGAGACCAAGTTAAGGAGAGTGAACCATGTATAGCTCCAACAAGAGCCACCATTGCCGCCATCATTGTCGGTGTTGCTGGCACAATGCAGTGGTCTTTTTTCATAGATCAATCATGATGTAAGTACCTCTTTGCACAGATCTCCATGTGATCATCAATGTGGTCTCCAACATAGATCTGTGACTGCACCATTGTCACTGCCATCGCCAGAGCCAGGAATGCTCTTTCGACACCCCTTCTCCTTTCTTCTCCTTGCAAAAATCTATGTTTCACAAAAGATTATCTTCATCTGCATGCACATTTATCCCCCATTTTGTCGAGTCAACTCTCTCAGCCTCCCTCTCTTGCGCTTCATCGATCTTTTGCTCCTACACTCATCCGTTCAAAATCCGATTCAAGTACGCTCACATGTAACATCGTTAAAATTGCTCTTTTCTAATTACGCCAATCAAGTTAAGGGCCATAGGGTGCCAAGAAAGCAGCTCTAGCAGGGCACTTAAATAAAAGCTCCACAGGAGCACCTAAGCCCCCAAGGGCACCTACATGACCAAAAGAGACACATTGGCTGCACTATGGTCTTAGGGCCATAGGGTTCCAAGAAAGAAGCTCTAACAAGGCACCTAGATAAAAGCCCCCAAGGGCACCTACATGACCAAAAAAGACACATTGGATACACTATGGTCTTAGGGCCATAGTGTACCAATGTAAAAGCTCCAGAGTAGCATTGAAGCCACTCAAGGGAACCTACATAAACACCAACATCAAAGGGCACCTTGTAGCCCTACAGCCATAGGGTGCCAATGAAAAATCTCTACAGGGGAACCATGACACCAAGCAAATCTATGGCCCCATGCTCATAGGTTTATATCAATAGACTAGAGACTTATGGCCCTTGAACTTATCCATTGGCACCCTATGGCCCTAGGTCCATAGGATCTCTCATCAGAATAGAGGGAAACCTATGGCCCTAGCGCTAGAGGGTGGCCTATGTGTCAATGTAAGAGCTCTCAAAGTGCTTTTAAGCCATTCAAGGGCACCTAGGCAGCCCTAGGGCCATAGAATCTCTAATTGGAATAGAGGGTAACATGTGGCCTTTGAGCTTATACATTGGCATCCTATGGCCCTAAAGTTTACAATAGATCTTCTAAAGTTCTAGTAGTTTGTCCACCAGAAGACTGAACCACTTAATGCTATTTTGGAAGACAGCGCTCCTTCCACTCTTTCTTTGTTTTCCCTTTCATGTTTATGCTACTTCCTCATTTGTTGCAACTTTGGTTCAAAGGCAGTCATGTCTTTTAGCCTCTTTGCTTTCATCTTGTCTCTGTTTGCCTTCCAAGATTTTCTCTAAGTCTAACTGTCAAACCTCAAACTCTGTTTGAATTGGCAATTTTTGCCCATCCTCAACCAACATGTTTTTTGTAGCTTCTTGAGCTTGAGCTCTCATCACCACATTGATCGGAAATTTTGGCTCAATTTTTGATCCACTTAAACAAGGGAAAACTCCAATGACATTCATGGTTTCTTTCCCTTCTTTTCAGGATTCTTGGGAGAGTTTGGAAGTAGATGGTCTATCGCATAACCATCATAGAACCCAAAAATCTTTTTGTACACACACTTGTGTGAACAAACTCTTGCCAATTAATTACCTCCGTATTCATAGAAAGGACCTTCCTGTCGAGCGGCGTTGTGCCCCCATTGGCTGTCTTGTCCTAGGAGGATAGCCTCTAGGTTTTTAATTTTGCTTTTCTATGAAGATGAGTGTATATTTATCCATCATATATTGATTTTTTGTCGGTTGTGCAATGTATGATGGCTCTGCATCTTTATTTGAGCTTAGCCAAGAAGGATAATCCTCGTCAACATATGCAATACCCTTAGTTTTTCTCGTAGTTTTTAATTGGTTCTTCATGATATGAATTCAATTGCAAAATTTTCTAACACGCGAGTGTTTCTATGGGCTGTGTGTATCTAGGAATTGCCCAGTTGTCTTGTGGTAAAGGAGGCTATTGGCCCAACACTGGCTGAGGCTTGTCTCCCCCTTGTGCTATGTTGTTTGGGCCTATTTGGTACCTTGATGGTGGTGGAAAAGATTGCATCCCTGATGGTCCATATGGCCTTTTCCTCACGTAATTCTTGTAGTAAAATCATTTGTTCACCTCATGGTTAATATAATACTCGCAATACATTTCTTGTTGTTGGTGGTTGTTGTAGGTTTGAATTTTCTTGAGAGCTCTGGTTCATTCTCGTAATCACTTCCTTTACCATTTGATCAACATTTGGTGCATTTGGAGCCTAAAAAATCCGCTTAGTTGTGGATTTTCTTGTGGTAAAAGATGTACTACTGGCCGTAGTGTTATCTACATCTCCTGATATCTCTCCATAAACCTTGCAGTTTTCAACTAGATACAATGCTTTTCTAGTGACTCTCTCAAATGTGGTGCACACTTTCAAGTGTAGGTCCTTTTTGAGAATTTTGTTTCTCAAACCCTCTATAAAGAGAATTGATAATCTCTCATCTTGCAATAGCTTTGTAGCTGGATATCTTTTGATGTATTACTTGAAGCAAAGCAAAGCTTCCTTCACCTTTTTGTTCTCTTTTTGCTTAAAAGCATAGATTTGGGACACATTGTTGTGTTGATTCTGCTCTTTGAGAATTCCTTGGCAAACTCTTATAGAAGTTTCTCTATATTTGGGAAATCTCTAGTTGGAACCATGCTAGAGCTTTTCCCTCCAGAGTCAACCCAAATCCTTCATGTTGAGTGTGGAGATCTGCAACTTGTTTAATCCTCAAGACTTCCTTAAAGAGTGAAACATGTGCATATGGATCCCCTGATCCATTTTACTTTTTAGCAGCAATACATTTTTCCACTTGAGATGGTCGCATTCTGTGTGTTTCAACCACCATTATTACAACTCCAGGTTCTCTTACCAAAACATATCTAGCCTCATAACCCCCAGCAAGAACTCTAGTCGGAGTTCTCTTTGTGGCTCTCTTGTCTGATCTCACATCTCTTGATTTCATCCAAGGTTCTAGAGCTTTGGTCATATAGATTGTGCTTGGAGCTTCATTGCCCCTATGTGTAGTAATTGGAACCCTTGAACTCAAAGATCCTATCAGTCTTGGTGCCGAAAATTATGGTCAACTAAACAAGTCTTCCACCTTGGTTCTATCAAGACTCACTTGTTCCATTTCTGGTTTGGTCTCTAGCACAGTAGGTCTAAACGTGCTAGGAGTGGCATAATACTGATGGAGTGATCCTCCAAAGTATGTATATCTCTCTAGCTCCTTACAGTCTACTACAAAGTATCTCCGCTCATATTTATCAAGCATGATTATATGGGCATCTCTGCCTTCTATGTACATAAAAACATACAAGTGTTTCTGCTCTAGCAACTCTCTGATGTAGGGTTTGTCGCACTTATAAGAGAATTTACTCTCCATTGTCATACTTCTACAACCCCACATGAGTGTTATTCATGTTGACTCAAGTTTTCTCATTCACTTGCCTTAGTTTTGCATTAGGAATGTCCAACTTACGTTGCTTATCCTCAGGCTCTACATCAACCCTGTCTTTGTCGCATGTCAATCTCCATTTGTCCATAATGTATGGATTTTTCCCAACTAGATACATCGTACCCTCATCATCAAAGTATCAATCACCACTATAGTCCAAAGGCACTATATCCATGAACTTATCAAGTCTCTCTTCTAACTTTATGCAGTAGAGCTACATACCGTCTTTGTAAATTTTTGCACCCTAGTCGTTTTCAAACTGGTATTTCAAGTGCAATAGTTTCATGATTGGTGTAGGTTAGGATGGTCCTACTCCCATACTTGTTCCCTCTTTAAAACTCACACTTTTGAATCCCTCAGCCATGTAGGTACGTGTAAGATATCTCTAAAGAAGTATCAGACAGACTTTCCTCAAAAATTGGCTCTAAGTTAGGCAACAACCCCTGATTCATATTCTCTTCTATGGAAATATGACTAACTTGGTCTTTTACAGCAGAATTTATACGCTGATATAATTTTATGGTCGCAATAGCCCCTAAGTTTACACTCTCTCTTGTGGAAATATGGCTAACCTGGTCTTTTGAAGCAGAGTTCTATTAGAGAACCCCGACCTTTTACTTCATAAATTGCTTCCAAATCCTTGAATTAAAATCACTTTGAGCTACAATAATCTAGCCCTTGCAATCTATACAAAAAACACTTGGTGACTATGAGTTTACAGCCGCTCTCTTAGTCACAAATCTAGAATCGACAAAAACTATCGTGCTTTTGGCACAAAATCTATTTTCTCTTTTAGAACCTTCAAATCAAATCCAATTTCAATTTTGAAAGGACCACTAGGCTTCTTGTGACTAGCTCTAGCTATGGTGCAAATCTGGTCTGAGTTTGTGGCAAAGGAACATGGCTTGCGATCCATGTACCTTAGTGGCAGAATGTGATGAAACTTGACACACAACTTGCCCTTGGTACCTGAGACTCGCTATATGCTTTTTGTGTGGCTTGGACTAGATTAGGTCAATAAACCCTAGGTTTGTCTTGATGGTTTTAGCCTTGAGGTGTTTTTGGCCCTTTTGATCCACTTTTTGGACTTTTTTGGCTACCTTGCTTTGGAAATTATTGCTCACAATAACCTCTGCTACAAGCTGATATAGTTTCTATCCAAAAATTTAGATGAGGTACATGGATCACGATCCATGTTTGATCACTTTTGGACCTGAAATTTGGCATGTTGATTACTAATGATGTTTTTATCCTATTCCCAAATATTTCAGAATATGGATTACTTTTTGCTAATCAAAAGTGATTTTTTGCTTTGCAACTTTTGCCTTTTTTTTTTTTTTTTTTGCCTTTTTGACCAACTTTTTTGCCTTTTGGCTATTTTCTGATTTTTGCCTTCTTGACCAACTTTTTCAACTTTTTTGTCAATGTTTCTTTTCAGAAAAGTATTCAAATTTTCACAGCTATCTGTTGCTTAAATCTCATCCAAAAATCACGACAAGGTTCATGAATCAAAAACTTTTAGATCCCTTGGTAATCTCCACCTTGCTCCAACTAGACTCCTTGTCTGCACAAGACTCCACAAGACTAAAGTGATGGTTGAGTTAAGTCATTCTGGATCACTTTTTACACTTTATCACACCTTAAGCACAACTATTTGTTGATCTCAAGGGTTCTCTATGATATGCAGAGCTTAAACCACTACTTGGAATCAAAATTTGTCATAAATGAGGGTTTCTTGCTCTTTGCAGGAAAAAACGCGCCTTTTTCTTGCCTTCTAGCATATGATAACATTTTTATACTAACTCTTTCATAGGCATGCAACACACTTCCATGAACTCAATCGTGCACCAATTCCAAAAAAAAAGCTTTCTAATGGTCTTTAGTGGTCAATCAATCCGTTTTTTGTCAACTTTCTGACTAGGATTTGGTTTAGCTTGATGTACAGATTCCAAGTTTTTTCTTGGCAATGTGATCCTTGCATCAAGGTCTTCCCTTGATCCAAAGCTTGGCAAAAATTTCTCACTTCAGCTCCATGAAAAGAAAATCTCTCTACTGTAAAATTTCATGAAAAAAATTGTTTTTTCCCTCATTCTTGCTTTTGGCCCTTTTTTGCAACTTTTCTCAATCCCAAAGTGTTTACCCTCTCCCAAGAGTGCACCTCGAATACACTCACCAAGTTTCATAGTATTTGGATATCTGGTTTGAGTTTAACTCCCATTTTAGCAAATTTTCGAGTCTCAGAGCTAAGATTTGAACCCCCACTCACATTATGGGCTCAAACTCACATTTGATTTGATAGATTGCTTTCTAGGGTTAAGAAGAACCTTTGTGCCCACTTTTGCCAAGTTTTGATCTCTGTAGCTGAGAATTGGGAAAGAAATGCGTTTATTTTTTCTTTCTCCCCTACCCTTGAGTCCAATCTGGTTTTTGACAATTGCACTTTACTTAGCATTAAAAAAATGTTGTACACCCAATTTTGGTCAAGTTTGATTGAACTTCCAAGCATAATATAGCTTTTAAACATCCAATGAACACATGTGATCAAGAAAAAAAATAAAAGTTGACCTCTTGGGCTGACTTAGGAAAAAAAAAAATGTTTTTTTCCTTAGCTACCCAAAAAAATATTTTTTTCTCTTTTCTTCATCTAGTGCTTTTTCCACATTCTATTAATCACAATGAATGGTTTGCATACGAGTTTTTTCTTGCCAATTAGAGTCAACAAGAAAATGAACTTACTGAAAGGAAGCTTTTTGGCCCTTTACACACAAACTATACTTCCATTTGCACTCAACTCTCATATTGATGCTCAAACACACTAATCAATGGGTCTTTCGATTGAACCCAAATCCAAGGTGAGGAGAGTACTTGTCACACTCTACTTACCCTAATCCTATAATAGGGGAAGATAACCTAAAAATAGCATAAAAAACAACTCAAATCAACACTTTCTACACAATTCTAAAATTTTACATATTTTTTGCATTTTCTAGCTTAGTGCAAGTTTAGTTGTTCTTATGACCGACAAAACTACGCACCAAGATTTTATACCTACCCAAAACACTCTACTCTATGTCTTTACTAATTCTATGGCTAAAACTCACCCACTGAATCCCCAAGATCATGGAAGTCTTAATCTCCACTTCTATCTTACTCTATCCAACTACTCTAGCTCAGGCAACTCTGTCGGTTTTGTATGTGTCCACACTAGTTTAGGTACTCGTTTCCTTGACAATGGTGCCAATGTCTCAGGGCTACATGGTCATCACCTATCACATCTCACGACAAGACAATAATGTCAATCCTGAGAAGCTCATGACTTGACTAGGACATGGAGATATGCCAAGTGGTTGTCAATCTCTTGTTTGAACACAGTACGCTTTGATGAAACTATTTATATGCACTCTGACTATGAAAAAATTGGTTTTTATCTCTCTGATCCAATCACATATCCACAAGAAAATCCAATAGTAAATCAAATTCACATAACACCAAACTTTGTAGACATTATCTAGGCAAGGTCAAGAACGCATTCGAGTCATCAAATTCTAAAATCTACTCACACAAAAATGTGTTTTTTTTCAATAGCCTATTTGCAGGTCGATAAATTTGATGTTGGATAAAGTATTAGGTTCTTCAAAGTGCCAGAGTCTACTGCAATTGACAGAATCTCAAAACAACACTCAAGTAGTGAAATAAGTCACATGGAATCTAGCAAAAGCCGATGCTTGGAACTTGCAAAACGCTTGCAATGTAGACATCTTTCGCAATGAGACTAGCACAATTGTGCCCTCGAAAATTCAATACGATGATCGTGCAGTGCGATGCAAAGAGGTAACGACACAGTAAAGAGAGAAAGCACATGACATACATAGAAAACCTTATCTACTCAATTTCATTAATAATGATGATAACCCCTCAAACTTTATAAAAGTTATCTTTTATACCTTGGCTTTGGGTTTTATGTACAAGGGCTGGATTTACTTCAAGATTTTCACAAATTACAACTACAGAGATTAGAATCCTGAACTCTTCATGATTACATAGTGAGCAAAGGGGCTAATGGTTTTGGGAAAGATATTTACAATCATTTTCCATTACAAAGGCATAAAAATCTCCTTGGACACCTCCTTTTACTGAGCTGGCATCCATTGTTGTTGGAATCTTCCAATAAGTGCCATACAAGCTATATAGTTCAATGCCTCACATCCTCCGCATTGATATTATGCATCATTGTATGGAAGTGTGACTCGTCTTTGTTCTTCAACTAGTAGACAACCATCCCTTCAAATGTATGCATATTCCGTACTTTAGAGCCCGAAAAGGCACCATGGCTCCTAGTGGGGTAAATTTGTCCCATCCCAAGTATACTTTGGTTTTTTTATTTATAACAGTAATTGAGGTTGTTTATAATTGCACAACCATTTGAAAATGTAAATGGAATTCACCCCCTCTCCTCTCAATTATGTAGTTTCCATGTAATGTTTCTTTTTCAAGGAATTACTGCATGGACGATAAAAGCATGATGTCTATATTGCTACCTCCTCCTATCAACATGACTAACTTACATCACCCTATTAGCTTTAGACCTTTGCAATCTATCTCTTTCCTCCATAAAAAATCTTCATTTTGCTCTCTTTCTTTCCTTGAGGACACTTGCTTCATTTGTGTTCAGTTTAGCATGAGCTTTTTTTTTTAGCCACGAGATCCTTTGACTCTCAGATTTTATGAAGCTACAACAAATCAACCATACTACAATGACAAAGTAGGTGAGTCTAGCATATAATATCTATTTTCTACCACAATTGGAGTATATGTTAACTAAGGCATCACCACGCAGCAACCTTCTCAAAGGTCTGTTGCCCTCCCATCTCACAACACCTGGAATTGAAAAGCAAAATGAGGGGATTCAAATGGAGTGATCTTTTTGAGCGAGCTTTTTTTCTCTTTTCCTTAAATTTTGTATTTTACCAAAAAGTCTCACTCCAAAAGCTTTTGGAGTAACCACTCAACCAACGACATCAAAAACCATAATCATGGAATACTTGGTATCATTGTCGTAAGCGACCGTAAACAAACAAGGCAAAGACTTACGGCACTTGCAATGGAGAATGGCATGCTAAGGGTACTTGTGGTTGAGAATGAGAATCTCAAGCAGACACTTGAGATGAAAACAACATGTTTGATGCAACTTGAAGGAATGTAAACACTCTCTTGTGGACTTGAATGCCCTGAAGGAGTGCATGAGCAAAGTAGAGTATGACCATGTATTGAAAGAGGAGAAATTTGACACAATGAGCCGGATATATGTGACATGAAAAATGTATGCACAAACAAGTCTTGGGCTGATGTATGTGGTAACAATGTGGTTCCTAATTCCTTACTCATGAAAGCTATGGCTCAAGCAAAGAATGTTGAGAATGTGGATGTATAGAAGTTGAAGGAACGGGAGCGACGTTCCAAGAACATTGTTATTTGAGGAATTCCCAAAGAGAAGTTAGAGACTCCTCCTTCTCTTGCTATTGTTATCAAAAATTTGTTCAAAACCCACTTTGGCATGTCCGGAGTTATGGCCTATGGAGCACATAGAGTGGGTAAGCAAGGAGCTCCTCGCTCAGGAAAACGGCCAATCGTATACACCATGCCGGATGAGACCAAATGAAAGATTATCCTTGATAATAGTTGAATCTATTTGAGGGATACAAAATGTTTTGTATGTGAAGATCGCACTATTAAGCAACAAAATATGCATCGCAAGGCAGGCAAGGAAAAGAATAAGAAAAACAAGGAGATCTCTCACGAAGAAAATGTGTCCAAGGAGGAGACAAGTCCCTCGAGAAAATAGGGATGCGCGACCTATGAGGCCAAGTTACAATTGAAAAATTGCAATGAATATCCATGGAATGTGGGGGTTGGCATTGATGAACTAACAAGTAAAGCCGATGTTATACTTCTTCTTGGAACTTGGGAGCATGATACATAAAGGATTAATGGTTTGGAGGATTACAATGTACATTCATTGATGTGGCTTGGAGGATTACAATGTACATTCATTGATGTGGTCAAAGAATCTCAAGCAACTAAGAGGGCAAGGAGGGGTAGTATATATGGTTAAGAAAGGATTGAAAGATTTTGTATCAATTGTGAAATATGACAAGTACAAACGTTATGTATGGCTGAAAATTATGCCACCAAAAAGAGCACCCTTTTTGTAGCCGGTTGCTACATTCCTCGTTTCTACTCACAATTTTATATCTATAGAGTTGGCCACCAAGCTAGGCATACAAGCCTACGAGATGGAAGATGTCCTACCCGCAGACAGTGCTTTCAAGGGGCAAGAAGCTTCAGTCACTCCCTTAATAGGGAAATTGAGGCTCCATGTCCAAAGCTATGTGGACAAAGAGGACTTCTTTATCTCTCCTCTCATGCATGAGGATGTAATCCTAGGGGCACCATGGTTTGATCGCATGGCTGCCAATGTTAAATTCCCTGAAAGGAGAATCTCCTTTAAGTTCGGGGAAAAAGATATGTATATAGGTGCTAAGGAAATGGGTAACACTCAACAAGTCAATAAAGAGCTCTATTTCCGTGTACATGATTTTTGTTAAAGATTCTCAAAATTAACCTAATGTTTTAACAAAAGAAAATATACACAATCAAAAGGAATTAGAGTTATCCAATTTTCTCAAAGGGTTTCAAGATGTCTTTATTGTTGACGACATCCCTTGTGAGCTACCTCCTAAATGAGGCAATGATGACCATGCAATTGAACTTCTTCCATGAAGTCCACCGCCTAACAAATCTCCTTATAGATTTTTTCAAGCTCAACAAGAGGAGATTGTGCGGCAAGTGCATGAGTTAGTTGAGAAGGGCATGGTTAGGCCTAGCTCATCTCCATTTTGTTCTCCTGTGCTACTAGTGCAAAAGTATCATCAAATAAGGATAGTTGATCAAGACATTGTAAAGACCCCATTTTGCACTACGTTTGGTCTTTATGAATACATTGTCATGCCTTTTGGCTTGAACAATGCCCCAGCCACATTCAACCGCTTGATGGAGAAGCTATTCAGGCCTCACTGAACTTTTACTGGAGTGTTCTTTGATGATATCATCATCTACTTTAATTCATTAGACGAACACAAGCGACACCTCCAGGTAATATTCCAAGTTCAAAGAAAGAATAAACTTAGTGAATTTTTCTTACAAGAGATTCAATATTTAGGTCACATTATCTCTCAAGATGGCATCCAAATGGATCCATCAAAATTAGAGGTAATAAATGGATGGCCTAAACCAAGGAATCTTCATGAGTTAAGAAGCTTTATAGGTATGTGCGCATACTATAGACACTTCATAGAAATGTTCTCACTAATAGTAGGACTATTACATGCCCTAACAAAGAAAAACGTTAGGTACACATGGTCTGCCAAGGAGAACAATGCTTTCGAAAAGCTTATCTCTCAACCTGTGCTTACACTACCGGATCTCTCAAAGCCATTTGAGGTCCAATGTGATGCTTGTGGTGATTGCCTTGGAGCTGTTTTGATTCAAGAAGGGCACGCCATAGGCTATTAAAGTCGAAGGCTCGACCTTGTTGAGCAAGCTCTAGGCATATATGAAAAGGAACTCCTCGCAGTTCTACATGTCTTAGACTCATGGAAGCACTATTTATTGGGGACTCCTTTCATTCTGCAAACGGATCACCAAAGTCTTAAGTACTTCATGACGCAGACCAAGCTCTCCGACAAACAAATGAGGTGGGAAAATTTCCTTTCGCAATTTCATTTTCATATTGCTCACATTGCTGGCAAGCATAATCAAGTAGCCAATGCACTCTCAAGATGGCCGAGAGTGAATGTGGTTTCCATAGCAACTCACAATGATCTATCTTTTATGATAGATGAGTATGCTATTGATCCCGATTTTAGAGATGTGATTTCAGCCCTTGCACTATGGAAGAAAGAGAAACCATTTACTTTACAAGATGGTTATCTTCTCTACGGCAATATACTATGTGCTACTAGATCACTACGTGAGAAAGTAATGTATGAATCTCATGCTCCTCCTTATGCGGGGCATAGAGGGATTCAGTCTACCCTAAAGGGAATTGAAACATATTTCTATTGGCCTACCATGATCGAAAGCAAAGATACAAGAGTATGTTTCTAAATGTGTGGTATGCCAAAAGACAAAATTTGATAGAGGGAAGCAACATGGATTTCTTCAACCCTTGCCAATCCCTAATTCACCATGGGAGAGCATATCCATGGATTTTATCTTTGGATTGCCTAAGTCTATCCATGGGAATATGAGAATATGGACAATAGTAGACAGGTTCAATAAACAAGCTCATTTTATACCTGTCAAAAAGACTATCAAAGCCCATCAAATGGCAACCCTCTTCATTTCACAAATTTTCAAGTACCACGGCTTGCCAATTTTCATAGTGTCGGATAGAGATCCTAGACTGACCAATAATTTATGGAACGGTCTCTTTGAGAATTTAGGAACAATGCTAAACTTCTCTTCGGCCTATCACCCGCAAACGGATGGCCAAAGTGAAATAGCTAACCTAACAATTCTCGATCTACTAAAAGCCTATGTAACGGAAGTAGATCAAAGATCCCAATGGGAGAAGTACTTACCCTTAGTTGAGTATGCCTACAATAACACTGTACATACTTCCACGGGAAAAGAACCTTTTGAGGTAATTGAGGGAAGATAAAAAAGTCCCTTGCTACTTAAGGTACACGGGAAGATCTTCGCTGAGTATAGCCGAGACATACAAGAATCTTTCCAAAGATTAAGGATGTTATCTCTATCTCACAGCAAAGGCAAAGGCTGCTGCTGACAAGCACAGAAGAGCCCAAGCCTTTAAAGAAAATGATTGGGTCTTACTGAAATTTCCCAAGGCTCGATTAAGGCACACGATGGGCAAGAATCCTACGGGACACCAAAAGTACTATGCTAAGTTAGAAAAAAGGTACTATGGTCCCTTCCAGATTCTTAGGCCAATCAATGAGATGGCCTATCAACTCAAGTTGCCCAACCATTGGCTCATACACAATGCTTTCCATGTGAGCCTACTAAAGCCTTACAAAGGAGATCCACCTCAAGCAGCCCGAGTCCATTCTCCGACATGAAGACAACGTACTAAGAGGCGGTAAGACTATCCGACGATATCTTATAACAACAATTTAGGAGTTTTGGAAAAAATGCACAAAAATGGGACAATTCTGCTTACCTCTATTTCTAAGAACATCTAAAGTCTAGTTGAAGATGCACATCATTCTTGTCTAAAATGTACAAACTACTAAAGAAGTGTTGTTTATGAAGCTCTAAGTTTTGTCTTGGAGCCCAATGCTTGTGGCACATGTTACATGTAGGTTGTCCTTACAAGAAGGTGTAAAAGATGTATGATCATGAGGCAAATGCTTGATGGTAATACTCCAAGGGTGGTGCAGATCCTCTCCTTGAAAAGTATTGTGAGATTTTGAAAGTATGCATTTCCAGAGACATTGACCATATCAGAAGTGTTTGTGGGACTGAATATCTTGGTTGAGGGTGTGTGCCATCTATAGCGTGAGCCTATTGTAGTTGTGTAAGAAAGCATATATGGTGACAATAAATTAGAAGATACAATGGTTAGCTTGCATGATGGATACATATCTTCACCAGTGACCAACAACTCCATCAAGGACAAAAGTCTTGTTAGAAGATGTTAGGACTAAAAGTTTCTATAGATCAAGCATCTTTGAAAATGCTTACAAACAAAATGGGAGGTCCAAATTGTGTTGACATAAACATATAAAAGAGGTTGCGCAATTCTAGGAATACTTGTAGAAATCTTGCAAGGTGACTACCTTGGAGTTTACTTGCACATCTTTGTATCATTACAACTTAATCTGGAGAACATAACCAAAACCACTTCAAATAAGCATTGAGGCTCAAACTGGAGGTAGAGGGTTGCAAACCTATCCCGAAACTAGTGCTGAAAAGCTCACAAGAGGTTAAAGAGCTATCCCAAAACTAGTATTGACAAGCTCACAAAGGGGCAAAGAAGTGATCAAATTTGTAGGGCCACACTACCACCCTGGAAGGAGAGAAAATGGAGAAAGGAAAAGGCCACACTCCATCAAAAAACTCCTTCAACTATTGTCATTTTCGGCTAGGAGTCTAGCATCACATGCTCCACCTCTAAACCTCATCCAAGGAAGTCAGATGATCAAACAAGAAATGGTTTGAGAGATAGAAGTATCCCTCTCTCCTTGTCAAAGCCAACTCCAACACATGGACTAGAACATGCACGTGAACTGTTGAATTTCGGATGAACAAGAGTCGCCTGAGGTTGGAACTGAAACTTCCATGCTTAGAATTTATACTCGATGTGCATCTTCAAAGTCTCACAGCATCAATGCATACTCTATGCACATCTTCAAAGTATGGATCTAGAACCTCAAAGGAAGATTGAAGCTCGAACTTGAGGTCGAGCAAGATGAAGGCATTGCATTATGATTGAAAGCATTGCATTACATTGCTCTTCTAGGGGCTAGCAAAAGGGTGTGTGGGTGTGCTCATTGGGCGGTCTCATGAAAAGTGAGTGGTGTGCACCACTACTTTCATTAAGTAAATGCACTTTAATTTGAATTTTGAAATTCAAACTTCAAATCCATCAGATTGCGATGGTGGTTCTCCCCAACCGTCTGTTGATGTCGTTCATTGTCGTTAAGTGCAGCAATGTATTTTGCTGCCAATGTTGAGCTTCATGTCAGCCTACGCGCACGGTGGTGATGATAGTTGCAGAGCAGTGATGGTTGCAGCCCAGCGATGCTTGTTGCTGCTGCAGAGCGACGAACATTAGCAATGTAACAAAGTGTAGCCTCGACTGTCCCGTGTTTTGATATTAGAGAATTTTTTGATGGGACACTAGGGATGATAAGGGAATGGATACTCCCCACTCCTGGCTCAGCAAGCGCAGGTTTGTGTTTTGTTCAACAGTGTAGGTTTGTATTCTGGTCAGCAAGCGCATATTTGTATCTTGACAAAGCCTTGAGCAGCGACCCCATGCCATAGTTCGTGAGGAAACATCCCTGCCATTGAAGGATGGGCAAGACGGCCGTCTGTGGTGCCCAGCTAATCCCACATCCTCTCTCTCTCTGCTTCTCTCTAGAAAGCCATCAAGTGACATCAACATGAGATCCACCTGCGCACTCTAGCATCACCCTACCCTGCATGGTGGTCGTCGAAGCTAGGCACCCACAAAAATGGTTGTTTGGATGCTTCCATACCCAACGCCATCTCTCATACCTCCTCCTTAGTGAAGTACACCATGCTCCTCAGCGCCCCATACACCACAGATGCAAGAGACTGCACGTCGAACCACAACAGAAACTCTGTCCGAGCTCTGTCCGCCCATAGTGTAGCTTAAGTGGCCTACCTTGGGTGCAATATAGAGCCCAAAACATACACAATTGAACCCACCATCGCAACCAAACTCTGCACTATCTCTAGCAGTTCCAGCTGATGCATCGCGTTGAAAGTCATTTGCACGGGACTCCCTACAGTGGAATTAGTGTGGATATGAGAGAATCAGTTACCTAGGAATATTAGAGGATCCGAAATAGAAGTGACTGAAATAGAGGCAGAGGGAGAAATCTGTGGTAATTGGGGTGGAGTTGAAGGGAAGGAGGATTAGGCTTGTGCTGCATGAATATGGTGACCAGTGTTGCACAATCATCTCAAGCTTGCAACCAATTCTAACTGCAGCTCTCTTGTCATTGGATTTCATAAAAGACCTCACTTTCTCTGAGTATTGGTGCACATTTTGTAGCCAACATGGAGATAGACTCTAGCCTCCTGACCTTTATTGACTTAGAACAAGGTGGAGGCTTAAATATTTATGTCCCTTACGTGCCTAGAGCAAGGCGGAGGCTCGAACTTAATTTCGATCCTCACACACTTACGGACTTTGGACTGCAAGATGGAGGCTCAATTTTTTACCTATAAATTTGGAGCAAGAAAAAGGCTCAAACTTAAGTTCGAGCCTCATGTCCTTGTCATATCTAGATCAAGGTATTTGCTTAAAATCAAGTGCGAGCTTTATGCCCCTTGTATACCTAGAGCATCAGCAAGAACTTAAGTTTGAGCTTTAACTCAAGTTCAAGCTTCCTGCCCACCTAGATCATCAACAAGAACTAAAATTTGGTCATCATGTCTTTACCTAGTGTGGGTTTGGAACAAGGTAGAGACTCAAACACTTCATGTTACTTACATACCTAGAGCATAGCCCCAAGAGTTTGCTTGCCTTAGGTATTAAAGGGACATAAGGCTCAAGCTTAAGTTTGAGCTTCATTTCCTTTACATATTACCTAGAACATGGTGGAGGCTTGAACTTACCCCTTCAGTATCTAGATGAAGACTCAAGATTTCGGAGTCCTATGCCACTAATCTACCTAGACCAATGCAAAGGACTTTTAGCCTTATATTGTATATGTATCTAGAACAAGGTTGATCCTTGAGTCATACTTCGTACATACCTATAGCAAGATGGAATCTCCTTACATACCTATGGCAAGGTCGAAGCTCAAATTCTGAGTGTGCTAATCATCATGTCCTACTGGTACCTTGAACATGGTGGTCGCTCTAGAAGGGGCATGAGGTTTAAGCCTAGGAAGAGGTAAAAGGTTATAGTAAACATTGACCTTCTTGCCCTTTTCTATCAAAAAATGGATATCTTAGTTTGAGCCGCATGCCCATTATATACCTAAACATTCTTCGTATCTATTAGTGAGCAATAGCACCAAGTGAGGGTTGAACTTAAGTTTGAGCCCCCTATTCATGTGCTAGTGCCTCATTTTTACATGGTGCAAAGGGTTTGCACAAACAACCATGAGGTCAAACTTGATGAAAAATACTCCAGTTTTAATCTCAATTTAAAAAATGGGACTTGAATAATTTCCAAAATTCCCACAAACAAGGTACTAAGAGGCAATAAGACTATCCGATGATATCTTATTAAGTTTAAGAATTATCCTTTTGAAGATGCTAGATGGATGCAAGGCATACAATTAAAGGATAACCTAAACCTTGTCAATGCTTACAATGCTTCCTAAGAGTAAGCAAACGTACAAATGTTAAAAATGAACAAAGTTTTTGTCTTATAAGACTCTTTTTTTTCTTTATTGTGCACAAAAATAAAGTAGTATGCATGCTTAGATCAAGTTTGCGGAGACGACGTCTCCCGAACACCAAGTAGAGCTTGTCACTCTACTATGGAAGATTGACAGGACTAATGTGGAGACATGCTTGTGGTAGCCTCAGGCTCTCAAGCGCCAAATGGACTAGTCATCCATTCTGGAACGATGTCGTAGGGTAACATAGGGATCCTCTACCCGCTAAGAAAAAGGACTCCTGAATATGCTTTATCTTCTCTACACCATAGTCGAGGATGAATATGATTTCAATAGAGACGTAATGTCATAATAATCAAGATCTAATTCTCCTAAATGATTTTCTCATGTTAAACTGATCATTTAATATGGGGAAGTGCCAGGGGAGAAAAAGCTAGAATATTGGTTAAGTTAGCAGACCGGCCACAGTAGGGATCCAAAGGAGGGAAAATAGGGATCCAAAGGGGGGTCCATCTGCAAAAGAGCTATGTGCAACAATGGGATTAAAAGACCTTAAGGTTCAGCCCATTAAGACTTCCAAAATGCTAAGGTTCCAAAATTCAAAGGTTGTGTCCAAAGGTCAACTTTAGGAAAAATTGGATGCTTTGTGTGTCCCAAAAGTCTTTGTCAAGCCCTAGATAAGAGGGGGCGAGCCCAAGAAGTAGGGGATGAGAGAGAAACTCATACACACACACACAAGCTCCATTTGTACACAAGGGAAAAGAGGGACACATGTCAGCTCCCTAGCCCAGATTCCCACAAGGTGTACTCAAATCCTATTGGATGGCCTTGGAGGTGGACCAATGAGAATTAAGCTAGAGTAAATCTAGTTTAATTAATTTAAAAACAATTAATAAAAAGAATTAAACTCTCTAGAAGACTATTGGACAGTCTCCCAAGGGGACCAATGAGCATTCAGCAGCCCAATGGCTTGCCTGATTCCTATTGGCCAGGATGCAAAGGGGTCCAATGAGAATTTAGTTGAATTATTAAATTACCTAAAGCTCTCACAAAAGGGGAAAGGGAGACACATGTCAGAAGGCTATCACTTATGCTGCTTAATTGTCATTGGCTAAGCCTGGGGAGGTCCAATAGGATGCTACCATGAGTATTTAGCAAGGGGGGTCGACCAAGAGAGAGAGGGGGCTGATTTTTGCAAGGCATTATTGACACACACACACACACTCACACTATCTCATGTGTGAAGTAAAGAAGACTCTCTCTCCTTCTCAAGATTTAATGGAAAGCTTATCACCTACTCCAAGCTTGTGAGAAGGAAGGCCTACACCAACAACTCTTGGCTTTGTGATGCAAATCCAACCAAGAGCCAAGCTTCAATGCATGCTCATCTCCTCTACCATGCTAATTACTAAGCTAAGCTATGTTAATATGAGTGATTATGTGAGGAGATGTACATCTTTCTCATAAGAATACTCCTTCTTCCTCTCAATCTACTCTCATACCCCGCTAGCTCTCACCATCTTCGAAGGTGTGTGAGGTCTTGGGTCTGAGACCGTGAGGGAATTGATGTTGTGTTTGATAAGTGTTTTGCGTAGTGCATGAAGTTTCCATCTTCATTGCACTAGCTAGTATTGAAGGAACACAAGAAATTGTATTGCAAAATGTCTCTCTTGATGGGAGAAACCATAATACAAAGCCTTTTGAGGGGGGACCGGCTCCATGCAAATCAGGTCCTCAACTGTTGTCAATTGCTTAATTTCTCTCTCTTTTGAAGTATTGTTCATGCTATCTAACTAGGTGTTATGCTTTTTGTTGCTTTCTCCACACAAGCACTCTTGTTATTATCATTAGGAATCTATTCTAATGAAATGCTCACTATGTTCATGCTATTTTCCGCTACACACAAGTTACTAGGCCATTAAATGTTACATCAAAGGCTCCCATCAATCCCGACATTAAGCGAGTGTCATAGAAAAGTAAACTATGATATTTTTGTAAAGTCGGGTACTATCTAACACAGGAATGGGATCAAAGGCTTGCATTAATCTAGGGCCCCGACATGAAGCGGACGTCATAGATCTTGTTGCAAAAATAAACTCGCATACTCTGTAAACTCGAGCACTAGAGTTTATTTTCTCCCACCTTGATACATTTACATGTCAAAACTCAACGAAAATGTCTATATTCCATAAGTGGTGTGCGCGGGCAACGTGATTAAAGCACATGGCTCTCATCCCTTGGGGTTGTGAATTCAATCCTAACTTGGGTACCCAAGTTCACATTTTCCTGAATTTACTTTAAGTCTTCCCTAGAGGGGGGGGGGGCCTTGAGACTAAGTGACACCCATATTAAATGCGGGGTGGAGTAACGGGATCAACGGTCGGAGCTGTAGGGCGGGATCTTGAGGCGCACTAAACCTAGCCAGAGGAAAAAACGAGGCGTACCGTCCAAAAGGCGAGGCGTATTAAATATGGCCAACGAAAAAAACGAGACATGGCAGGGCGATTTGAATCCAAGACTTAGCCATCTAAATTTGGGGACACATAGGCTAACCACCTCACCCACGTATGTATTGTGTATCCACAATCGTGTTTACAACATTATATTATAAGCTAACATGCATTTTCTAAGCTGTCCAGGTTTAGTGCCGTCCTTGTTTAGTTTTTGATTTGATTGTCCAGGTTTAGTGTCCGTCCATGTTTAGTTTAGCGATCTCCTCTGCTTTCGCGTGTGAGCTTCTCCCCCTTTCATCCTTTGATCCCATATTTAAAAGGTGGGGTGGGATGGGAGGCGAGGGGAGGGGAGGGGAGGGGGCGCCGCGGCACTGTAGATCCTATCTCCCGCATGCGCGTGTGAGATATAGGTGAGGGAAAGCTACTGGATGCATATTTTCATGGTCTGCATAGCTCCAGCATTGGCCATTTGGAGGCCGCAAGCTCCCCTCTGTGTCGTGGTCGAAGCAGGCTGCGCAACAAGTCAGTGCGCAGGTAGAAGAAGAAGTGAGTGAGCTTTGTGGAACCCGAATGGCCCATTCTGCAGCTGTGTGCTTGTGGGGACTTGATGAAGAAGATGGAACTGGCTTTTGTTGGCTCTGTTAGTGTTTTAGTTCCCTTTCTTGCAAGTTGAAACACCGCCACACGCCTTCAAGGTTTGTATGTAACTGTTTTTTGTTTTTCTTCCTGGCTTCGCTCTTCTAAACTTAGGTACCATCGGTCCTTTTGCTCTAGGATGCTTTGTGGATGTTTGGAATTTTCATATTCTGCTTTACCTGTTTCTCCCACGATCATCCCCACTGCACGAGTAATGGTGTTGTATTTTGAAATGATCTTTTCTAGAGATTCTTACTAATGCTGCTCTTTTTGTGTTTGTGGTCGGGCTTCCTTGGTAATGCTATGGGTGAAAGAAAGTGAAGGCATCTTCCATTGCAGCAATTTCGAAGCCAAGCATCAAGATGTCAGATTGTCTGACCTGTTGTTGGTCAAGTAACGGGCTAACAAATTTGCACGGATCAAAAGCATCGCAACGCTGTGAAGGTTCCAGTTTATGGCTTGGGTTGAGACTTGGAAGCAATCAACAGACAGATTGATGTACTATATTAAGGTCATTTTTGAGAGGTTACCTTGGTTTTCGAACCATTGGAGAGCTTGTCATTGTCAAGGTCATGTTAGTGAGGTTCTCTTGGCCTTTGAACTGTTGTGGTCCTTGGATTTCATGTTGATGAATGTTCTCATGTTCAATAGATTTTGTTGAAAAGAGCTCACAAAGCATAGAGGTGCAGTTTTGTTTCCTTTTCCCCTCTATTACTAATGACGATCCTCGTGTCGGCTACCTTGTTAAATATCAAGTTCAATACCAGCTCGTGAACTCCAAGCATAGCTCTAAATCACCTCAGCTTCCCTGCTTCTTGGAGATGGGGCTATAGTGCTACAGTGCTCACCAAAACCAATGAGATGAAAAGTTCAGCTTCTCTAAAAAGTTGTTTGTTTCTACATCAGTAATCACTGAGTGGTTGGGATTCGTCGGTTTTTTTCTTGAAAATTACATTATAAGGTTGGTCTCTTCTGAACACTGTATAGGCGTAGCATGGATGTTATACTGGTATCTGTCAATTTAAGGCAAATAACAGGGATTTTTCGCCATTAGCCTGGAAAAATAGGTTGAATGAGCATAGTCAAAGGCAAACCTCAAATTTGAAGGGCTGCCCTGTTTTTCATTTAGTAAGCTTCATAGAAACACCCGCTTTCTCTATGCAGGAATTGTAAGGGTTTCCATAGAAGGGTAGAAGCCTCTTTGAAAAAGTGTTGCAGCCTTCAAATTTAAGGTCTGGTCAACAGATCAGTCCGCTGATTTGTTGTGGAGGCCGAATGGTTAGTTGGGAGCTAGCTTGCTACTTATCTTATGGTGCTTGAACAAGTATTTGTGGTTGGGAGTTGGTTGGCTGCACACCTTTTTCATTTATTTGCGGGTGGACTTTCATCAGCAAATTAGAAACTGGCTGTCTATAGATCATATTGTAGAAAATGAGATTCGTTGGACTTCCAATTGGCAAATGTTTGTAAATGGTGGTTAGGAAGTTTTGTAGCTCTTCCTTGAGCTGAATTATGTTGTACAACTTTGTGATGCCATTGTTAGCCGGGACAAAGGCTGTGAAGACCCCGGTACTTTTGAGCTTCCTCCACTGCCAGCCTACAGCGTGTGGTATTGTTTGTTGGAGGATTCCCAAAGAAGTGATCCACTGTACTCCATTGTTCTAAGCTACTCTGTCTTCTTCATGGCATCCGAGTAGTGGCAAGGTGGACCTTGGAGAGAACTTCACTGATTATTTTGTCCGAGTAGTGACAAGGTGGACCTTGGAGAGAACTTCACTGATTATTTTGTCAGTGCAAGGCATGAAGTCAGGGACATGTGAAAATGGAGGTAGGTATGATTGAGCATTGGTGGTCGACTCTTTAATATTAATCCTTATTGCTTGCATTGCCTATCATAAGGAGCATTTCTTGCAGACGATGAGAGTATAGAATATGCCACTATCGGTGGCATTTTATTTTACAGAAACACTTGGCAACCATAGGGATTTTGAGATTCCTCTAAAAGAACTATTATCCATGCACGGGCGCCCTATTGGTAGAGGACTTGTGTGTAGCAGAGAAACATTCCTCCTATCCCTTGATGATTACACCTCTTGCATAATCCAGGTAATTGGAAGTGGAGTTGGAATTGTTACACATCCTTTGATGAAAAGAGATGAATACCATTGGGACTTGTGATGTGAATACTCAAGGATGAGGATGGTACAATTCCAATGGCTCATACCGATGGGACTTGTGATGCGAATACTCAAGGATGGCACAATTCCAAGTGTCACCATAAAATAACTCTTGAATGATGACAAATGAAGAAGTCTTCTGGGGCTAGACGATGTTTTCGTAGCAGATTTTATGGCATGTCTTTCAAGAGTGTAATCTATTTGTCCCTCTTTTCAAACAATCTAACAACGATCGCTTTGTAGATGCCTGTAGGGAAGTCGAAAATGCAGTAATGCATTTATTCAAATCAGAGTGTTGAGAAAAAGAAGGCTGAACTCGGCTTCTCTACGAATTACTCTGTCCAAGCTGTGTTATCTGATCATGCCATGTAAATTTTAACTTGATCAAACTGACCTTGACCAGTCATTATCATCTCTTTCTATGGTGGGATCATGGAAAAATTGCTGAAATTAAGTGGCAAAATATGGAAACACCCGAAGTTCTTGCAAGTTTCGATAAGGACATTGGTGCTTTCATGATTAAGGTGAAATTTGCAGCCCTATGGGGGTTTTTGTAGGAGTCAAATAAATTTTGTTTGGCACTCTTCTAATACTCCATTTACATACAAACAACTGGTTTTCATGTTCATGCAATACATCATCTTTTGTTTGCCTTGAGTTTTTTTGCAAATATATAGACATAGATCCATTTTCAAATATGGGTTAAATTAAAGCTTGTCTTGTGACCATAGCACAAAAAATTCTCCTCAATCCCTTTGGCCTCCCCTAGAGGTCACCATTCTTGATGTTAGAATTCTTGTTATCATGGTTGTGGTTCTTGCTCATTGTTCAAAAGAGCTTGTGCATAGCGAAAAGGAGTTCAAACTACAATTGATTGCACATAAGTTTGGAAACATCGAGTGGAGCTTGCAATTGGAAAAAAAAATGAATGCATTGTCACTTGAACAAATACCTTGGGTATGTGAGGCACACCAAGATCTTATCCCATGACTTGCCAGTTGAGAAAAAGTTTGCACAAGTTCGTGCAATGTTGTTGTCTCTATTTGCATTTCAAAACATGTAAGATTGATACCCACAACAAAAGCACGTGCATTTTATCGACCATCATAAGCAACCAATAGGACTTGGGGTAATTGACATGGTTGCTTGTTGCACCAAGTAGTTTGCAAAGAGTCCTAAATCTAACCCTTCTATTGTGTAAATGTCGCTAAATAAAAGTTAAAAGTGTGTAGAAAATAAGTTGGCTAGGCTTGATCCCAACAAATTAGCACTAGTTTCATACCAAAGAAGGAAGCTTGTGTGGCCTTTTTTTTCAAGGATTTGAATGAATTGCCACATGATCTCAACAAATTCTTTTAAAGGCCTTTGCCACATGAGTCGATCTTGCTCAAGAATTGGCCCATAAAGAGTGTTCTCACAAAATTGCATGCAATGTTTTCAAAGGATAGCTAATTTCTTTGTGCGATGTTATTTATGCAATTTCAAGTTGCATCATATTATATAGGCATGTAAGCTATCTAAGTAATACGTAAGACAACAGTTTAAACCAGAAGCATGAGATTTTTTCACATTGCAGAACGTTACTAAAGGTATTAGCAATTAAAATGGGCAGAAGTTCATAGCCAATTCCTTAACAAGTACACAAGTAGGTGGTAGTGGGTCACAATTTTCGAAAGGGGTTTCTTAGGTAGAATGTGGATAGAAGGCAGAGAAAAAACAGGGACATGGCAACGTGGAGAGAGAGAGAGAGAGACAGAGAGAGAGACCACCCACCCCCCCCCCCCCCCCCCCCCCCCCCCCCCCCCCCCCAATACCCAGTATTTTGTGCGTTTTGGGACCAATAATGCTCTTTTCGGCCTTGGTGGGTGTTCTCTTTGGCCCTCAATTTTGATACACGTAATTCTGAACATGGTGCCGTAATTTTTGGATTCGAAACTCGACAAACTCAAAAAGTATTTTTTTGAAACTCATGGCAAGAGGAATGCAAAGAGCTACTCTTCGTTCAAATTGAGCTCCAAGGAAGATCGAAGCTCCTCAAGTTTGGCGTTCCCCTAATGGCCTCTTTAGGCTATTTGCCATGTGGAGGTGAAAAGTGGGTTGAGAGGGGATAGTTTTGAGAGAGAAAACAAGGGGAAGGAGGATTTTTACTAAGGTGTTTTTTTGGTTCCTTGAGCCTACAAGCATGCATTTGGCATTATAAAGGTCATTGCCCTTGAAATCGGACAGTTAACAATAAAAACCTAAAATTCTGCAATTGTAATTTGCGCAATGCATTGAAAAGTAGCATCTTTATAAACAGAGCCCTATTGACAATGAGGCCGTTGTTAAAGCGCTGCTCTTGTGACGCACTACATTTTAAGCACATTGACGATGGTCGGTGTAGTCCTGTTGGTGCAGTTGAAGGTGCAAACGATGGTGTTGTACTGCAGTCGAAGGTGCAATCGGCTGTAGAGGTGTAAAGTTTTTCCTTGCGCTACTAATTCAACTCGTTGGCCATCCTTGCCAGTGTTTTTTGCCATCTTTTTTTTCGAGAAAGCTTAGCAGAGTTGATCTTGGAAGAGTGAGAAGTAGAAAAGGTTTTTGAAAGCCTCAGAAAGAATCAGAGAGATGCGTGTTTTGTGTCTGACATAGAGGACATATATTCACAACAGTGGATGTTTCCATTGCACAAAGACGACTCCAGCTCGATAACACTACAAGGTCCATTATCTGCATTCAATTCCCCATGCCTATGCGTTTTGCTTGGCGCAACACATAAATGCTATGGGGCAGGGCACGGCTTTTGTTTTTTATACTTTTTGGAGAGACCACAGTGCCAACTCTCCACCATACTTTTGTATGACACTCATGCATGACGTGCATTGTATTTTAAGCATTTTCACTCTATGATACTTCATTGCAAGACGAAATGTTTAACTATTCACATTGCTTTTATGTAGCTTGACTCAAACATTGTTCTCCGGCTTGCACAATTGGACGACATCCGTACACAACTACCAGGTCGGTAGTGCAATTTAATTTCTGTAGTCTATCGATGCTTTTTATATTTTTGAGTACAACTTGTGTACTCCGATATTCTTTGCACTTTGTACAAGTTTAAGCCATGATTCTTGACATGCCAAAGTGTGTAGCAAAAAACTCTTCAATAGCAACCGCAAGAGATTGGGGTGTTTCCATGTTTTCCTCCTTGATTCCACGAATGACAATGTTCTTTGAGCGTTTTTGTCGTTCTTGCAATTCTTGAGTGTCCACATTCTCTACATTCTTTGCTTGGACAACGGCTTGTGTGATAGGAGATGTAGAAACCACATTATCCTTACATATATCAGCCCATGATTTGGATGCATTTCTCATCTCACATACATCATGTCGTATTGTATCTATCGTTTCCTCTTTCAATACATGATCACTCTCAACTTTGCTCAAGCGCTCTTTCAATACATTCATGTCAACAAGAGAGCGTTTACATTCTTGAACTTCATTCTCAAGATGCATCAAACGTGTTGTTTGCATTTCAAGAACCTTCTTGAGGTGCTCATTCTCCACAACGAGAACGCTTAAAGTTCCATTCTCCATTGCAAGTGCGCGCAACTCTTCACCTTGCTTGTTGACGGTTTCTTGTAACGAGATCAAGTAAGCCATGATCATTGCTTCCGTTGTTGTAGACGATGTGGTTGGATTAGCATCCAAATTCCTTGGAGATTTTGCATCATTCTCCATGGCGAGTGTGGCTTTTCCACCCTTGTGATTTTGTCTGACATTACCTTCAAGTCGGCAACAAAAATGAAAAGTTTTGACAGTTTGTTCAGTTCTGAGATGCTGTTACAGCAAAGCCTTTTTTTTAAAAGTTTTTCTAAAAAATAAAATAGAATAATAATAATAATTAAAAAGCTCGAAAATATTTAGACAAAAAAGAAAACTCAAAAAAATCTCACTTTAAAGGAAGAGATCGGGATCGCGATCTTCTCCCAAGCCCAATTGTTTTTGAAAAAAAAAGGTTTTTCTTTTAAAAAAGAATTAAAATAAAAAAAATGCTCGAAAGTATTTAGACCACAAAGAAAACTCAAAAAATTCTCACTTTAAGAAAAGGGATCAAGATCTTCCCTCAAGCCCAAGCCCAAGCCCAAGCCCATGTCCAGGGCCTTAGTCCTCAATCTTATGATATACTATACAAAGTACTTTATATATAAAGACTAGGACCTCAAGTGAAGGGAGGGCATGTACTCAGGTGCTCCACCATCCCCTTCACACTCAGCCTTTGGACTTGCTAATTCTAACCCTCTTTCCACCTAGGAAAAGACTACTTTTAGGATTTTAAAGACTGTACGTAACCGAATCGGGGGCTGTAAAGCATGACACGCTCCCCTAACCAAGACGCTCGTTTTCAGCTATCACACACACTATATTTCATGGCTTGGTTCAAAAAAAGAGATAAAAAATAACAAAAATTTTGGATTGTAAACACCTAAAAAACTATGTGAGCGACCTCCACGGGCACTCACCAACAGTTCTAGAGTGTTGAGGTCACATGCACCTACGCTCTGGTCGTGTGCTAGAGGACGAGAACATAGAGAGTGTCTCCGTTTACGTGGGCACTCATTATTCCTCCACCTATGCTCTAGGCCCTCAGAAGGTAGTACCACTTAGAACCCACATATTGCGTCTAGTGACTCTTTATCTGACTACAACATCATGGAAGTTTACCCAATG
Organism: Adiantum capillus-veneris; assembly: GCF_014529385.1. NCBI lineage: Eukaryota > Viridiplantae > Streptophyta > Polypodiopsida > Polypodiales > Pteridaceae > Adiantum > Adiantum capillus-veneris. The sequence goes on from NC_140935.1 coordinate 25,684,311, forward strand.
CCTAATCCCGATAGTTTAAGCCAAGACATGCATGCCATGGGCCCATGGTCTGGGCCGAGCGTGCTTAGCCACTTCAAGGAAACTTTTAGTAGAGCCACTTGCTACGAACATGGAGCTAACAAGATAAATGAAGGGGGTGGGAAAGTAAATTCACCATTCGTGACCAACGTAGATCCCATGCTCCTAGAGAGTGTGCACGTGAATACTCCATTCACACTGCACTCCCTAACTCTTCAGAGCTATTCCCCTCTGAAGTTATACTACCTGATGGTAGAAGCCTTGCCGAAGTGGAAGAGGTTGAGCGATATATCATTGCGGCTAGGAAAAAGAAAATCGAGAGCCTACGCAAGGTGGAGCAACGGAGAGAGTTTAAGGCAAAGGCCCCTATGTCAACATCCACACTAGTCGAGCAATCAAGTGCTCATGGATTAGCAACCACTAAGGGTCAACCCATAGAGAGCCACATTGCATCTAGTTCAAAGGACACCCATAGCACCTCAATCTTAGATGGAGCATTTCTAAACGAGAATTGGGAGTATGAACTACAAAAGGAAACTCTAATCAACCTATACACAGGTCACACCTATCACGTGGGTTCGTTATATTTCCTACAATCCACAACAGGTGCTACTAGTGTAGAGGATCAACAACAAAGAGTTTGTGATGCCATCCATAGGATATTGAGCTGGAGAGGCAGAACAAGGGGATCCACATGCCTTCAACGAGTCTCGTGAGATTCTTGGATACAAGGAAGGCTAGGCAACTAACTCTATCACAAATGGAGACTCCCTCGGTAAGTCTGATGGATCTTCCATATGTTGTTTTGCAAGGGGGTCTTAGTACAATTTGAGCCCACAAGTGATAGATTTACCTTTCCAAGCTTAGCTCATCTCTCTCTTGATGACACCACGGCTACCATTCCTACCCCAGTGATGTGTTAAGTATGGAGCCTGATTTACCCTTGTAATTTTCTGTGGTAAAAGTGCACATTTGTAAGGCCCCCATTATGAGGAGAAGCCATCGTGCGTGAAGGAAAATCACTCACCGGAAACCAAAATTTTCACGGACAAGAATCAGGGGCAACTTTAAAGGCCTCGGGGGCGAAGGCCTCCGAGACTTTTTTTTCCGCCGGAATATTCTTTTTCGCCGGAATATTATGGCCGGACGGCGGCTGGAAAGTGGTTGGAAAACAACCGGTCGGTTGGCCGGTGGCTGGTAGTCAATGGCCGATGGCCGGTGGTCGGAAGTCAATGGCCGGTGGCCGGTGGTCGGAAGTCAATGGCCGGTGGCCGAATTCAAAAGCGGACTTGTCTTCTCAAGGGAGGCCACACATGGGCGGATTGGAGGGTCCGATTTGGACTTATTCGCACAAGGGCGGCTACACATGGCTGTCTCTCATAAGAGAGGGCAACCCTTTTGACCTATAAAAGGAGGCCATTTCTACACACATTTCATAGTGTGAAGTTGATGCAACAAGGTGAGTGTGAGGTGGTGAGAGTGAAGCAAGGCGGGAGCTCCATTAAGGGTATAATCCCTTTGTAAACTACTTCTTGTTTTGAAGTACTAAAGCCATTGAGTGGCTGCTTTCCCGTGGACATAACCCACATTGGGTGAACCACGTATATCGTGTATACTGTCTCTCTCTCTCTACTCTATAATCTCGTGTATATAAATCTGTCTCTCTCCATTAAGTAATCTACTCAATTATCTATTTAGCTACGTCTTATTTCCTAACAACTGGTATCAGAGCAAGGTTTGCTCGTAGCTAAATTATCTCAAGGAAAGGATTCCTTGAATTGAGTGGGAGTTATGGCAGAGGAAGGGAAGCTCAAGATTGAGAAGTTCAACGGCAAAAACTACTAACATTGGAAGATGCAGATTGAAGACTATCTCTACCAGAAGGACCTCTATTTGCCACTAGGCGGCCTTGCGAAGAAGCCCGCAACAATGGCAGATGAAGCATGGATTGTCCTTGATCGAAAGGCACTGGGAACAATCCGGTTAAGCTTGGAGTCAACGGTGGCCTTCAATGTTTCGGAGATGAAGACCACGGAGGACTTGATGAAGTCACTTGACCACTTCTACGAGAAACCATCGGCATCCAATAAGGTATTTCTTATGAAGCGCTTGTGCAATCTAAAGATGGAAGAGAATGGTTCAGTTGCAGAACACCTAAATGACTTTAACACAAACATAAGTCAACTTCGATCAGTGAAAATCAATTTCGATGACGAAGTGCGAGCTCTCCTTATACTATCATCTCTACCTGATAATTGGGACAGCCTTGTGATGGCTGTAAGTAATTCTATCTCTGGCACAAATACTCTTAAGTTTGATGATGTTGTGGGTGTTCTCCTAAGCGAGGAAATGCGAAGGAGAAGCACAGGAGAATCATCAAGTGCTGCACTATCAGTGGAAACAAGAGGAAGGCTTAAGGAGAGGTTCAAAAACCAAAAGGGTCGTGATTGCTCAAGGCGGAGCAAGTCACGCACAAAGTCAGTTCTTGAATGTTGGAACTGCGGCAAAAAGGGCCACGTCAAGAAGGATTGCTGGTCCAAGAAGAAGAAGGAGACATAGTCTCAAGACAACAAGCCAACATCGGAGGCCAATGTGGCAGGTAAAGTAGAGCAAGATGCTCTAATTCTCTCATTAGACAATGTGTCTAATTCCTGGATAGTAGATTCCGGGGCTTCATTCCATGCGACACCACACAAGCAACATTTCCAAGACTACACCAAAGGTAATTTTGGGTATGTATACTTGGGAGATGATGAAGCTTGTGAGATTGTCGGCAAAGGTACAATTTTTGTCAAAACTGCTAATGGAAATAAATGGAAGCTTAAAGATGTTAGGCATGTTCCTTCTCTTCGCAAAAATTTGATCTCTACAGGACAGTTGGACAATGAAGGTCACAACATTGCATTCGAAAACAAACGGTGGAAGATCTCAAAGGGATCTTTGGTGGTTGCCAAGGGTGAAAAAGTCGGTACACTTTACTTGTGTACTGTTAGCACGCAACCTTCAGCTTGTGCAGCAACTACAGAAGTTGATAGTGCGGTGTGGCACTACCGACTTGGGCATATGAGTGCCAAAGGAATGCAAATCCTTCAAACAAAGAAGCTTCTACTATGTTTGAAAGAAGTGGACTTAGAGTTCTGTGAAGATTGTGTTTATGGTAAACAAAAGAGGGTAAAATTTCAAAAATCAGGAAATGAAAGAAAAAATAAAAAACTTGAGTTGGTTCATTTTGATGTTTGGGGTCCTGCAAGTACACCATCACTTGGTGGCTCATTGTACTATGTAACATTCATAGACGATGCGACTAGAAAAACATGGGTTTATGTCATGAAGAATAAATCCGATGTATTTTCCATATTTCAAAGGTGGAAAGCCTTTGTGGAGAATGAAACAGGTACCAAGGTTAAATGCCTCATATCCAACAATGGAGGCGAATATTGCAGCCAAGCTTTTGTGCTAGCAATGGTAGTCGGAGGCAAAGGACAACCCCAAGGACACCTCAACAAAATGGGATTTCGAAAAGGATGAACAGGACAATCATGGAACGAGCACGAAGCATGCGGCTACATGCAGGCCTACCGCTTGAGCTTTGGGCGGAAGCTGTAAGTACGTCTGTGTACTTAATCAATCGGTCACCCTCAATGGCATTGGATGGGAGAGTTCCAGAAGAGGCATGGATAGGTAAACCATTGAATTATGCATTTCTCAAAGTGTTTGGGTGTGAGGCTTTCATGCACATAGATAGAAGCCTAAGATCAAAGTTAGATGCAAAGTCCAAAAAGTGTTTCTTCATTGGCTATGGAGAAGGAGACTTTGGGTATCGCCTATGGAATCCTGAAGATGGTAAAATCTTAAGGAGTAGGGATGTAATTTTTAACGAACAAAATATGTACAAAGATTACTTGGAAAGAAAACAAACAAAAGAAACAGGTGATGAGTACATGGAGCTTGAGGACGGTGAAGACTCAAGGACTGCAAACGGTGACAATGTGCAACAACGTCAACCAAATGAGGAGCCTCAACATATTCCCCGAAGATCTACAAGACCAAGTAGACCTCCAAAAAGGTTTGTTCCTTCCTTCAACCATCTCTTGATCTCAGATTCTGGAGAGCCGGAATCATATGAAGAAGCTATGCAACATGAATCCAAAGAAGAGTGGACGAAGAGCATGCAAGTAGAGATGGACTCACTACATCGCAACCAAACATGGGAGTTGGTTGAGTTGCCTAAAGGTAAGCGGGCACTTCAAAACAAATGGGTGTACAAGCTAAAGGAAGAAGAAGGTGGGAAGAAAAGGTACAAGTATAGGCTTGTGGTAAAATGTTTTTCTCAAAAGAAAGGTATTGACTTCAATGAAATATTTTCTCCTGTTGTAAAAATGAACTCAATTAGGCTTGTCTTAAGCCTTGTGGCTGCTCATGATCTAAATCTTGAGCAAATGGATGTAAATACGGAATTCCCTCACGGTGACTTAGAGGAGGAAATCTACATGCTTCAACCAAAGGGGTATGAAGTAAAAGGTAAGGAGAAAATGGTTTGCAGATTAAAGAAGAGCTTGTATGGTTTAAAGCAAGCATCAAGACAATGGTACTTGAAGTTTGATCGATGGATCAACGTTGGATCATGGATTCACAAGATGCAACTCGGATCACTGCGTCTACACGGAGAATTTGGGAGATGGGAAATTCATCATCCTAATGTTGTATGTTGATGACATGTTGATTGCAAGTGCTAACATGCAGGACATCAAAGACCTAAAAGAGGAGTTGTCCAAATCTTTTTCAATGAAAGATTTAGGTGCTGCAAAGAGGATACTTGGTATGAAAATATCAAGGGACAGGACGAAGAAGACAATAAAACTATCTCAAGAAGATTACATCAAGAAGGTACTAGAAAGGTTTGCAATGCAAAATGCAAAACCAGTTTCTACACCTTTGGCTGGTCATTTTAAACTAACGAAGGATATGTGTCCAAAGACACAAGAGGAGATAGCCTATATGTCTAAAGTTCCATATGCTGCAGCGGTAGGTTCTCTAGTGTATGCTATGGTCTGGACAAGGCAAGACATTGCACATGCAGTGGGAGTTGTGAGTAGGTTCATGGACAAACCAGGTAAAGAGAATTGGCAAGCTGTGAAGTGGATACTTAGGTATCTAAAAGAGACAACAACAAATGCTTTGTATTTTGGAGGAACTGATATTTTTCTAGAAGGGTATGCTGATGCAGATATGGCAGGTGACAAAGATACTCGAAGGAGCACTACTAGCTATGTGTTCACGGTTGGAGGCACAGCAGTAAGCTGGGCTTCAAAGCTGCAGAAAGTGGTTTCACTTTCTACCACGGAAGCAGAGTATGTAGCAATGACGGAGGCAAGCAAAGAAATTCTGTGGCTTCACAGATTCTTAGAAGAGCTTGGATTCAAACAAGACAATTGTGTCTTGTACAGTGATAGCCAAAGCGCTATCCATCTTGCAAAGAACTCAGGCTTTCATTCAAGGACAAAGCACATTGAGGTGAGATATCACTTCATACGCACTCTTTTGGAAGAGGGACAACTAAAGCTAGGAAAGGTGCATACAAGTGAAAATCTTGCAGACATGTTTACAAAGGTGGTCAACAAGGAGAAGTTGAGCTTTTGCTCATCTTCAATCGGCATTCAAGGATAAGAAGCCAGAATGGAAAGCAGTCACAGGTTTGGTTTGGAGATCAGTCTCCAAGTGGGAGATTGTTAAGTATGGAGCCTGATTTACCCTTGTAATTTTCTATGGTAAAAGTGCACATTTGTAAGGCCCCCATTATGAGGAGAAGCCATCGTGCGTGAAGGAAAATCACTCACCGGAAACCAAAATTTTCACGGACAAGAATCAGGGGCAACTTTAAAGGCCTCGGGGGCGGAGGCCTCCGAGACTTTTTTTCCGTCGGAATATTCTTTTCCGCCGGAATATTATGGCCGGACGGCGGTCGGAAAGTGGTCGGAAAACAACCGGTCGGTTGGCCGGTGGCCGGTGGTCGGAAGTCAATGGCCGCTGGCCAGTGGTCGAAAGTCAATGGCCGGTGGCTGGTGGCCGAATTCAAAAGCGGACTTGTCTTCTCAAGGGCGGCCACACATGGGCGGATTGGAGGGTCCGATTTGGACTTATTCGCACAAGGGCGGCTACACATGGCTGTCTCTCATAAGAGAGGGCAGCCCTTTTGGCCTATAAAAGGAGGCCATTTCTACACACATTTCATAGTGTGAAGTTGATGCAACAAGGTGAGTGTGAGGTGGTGAGAGTGAAGCAAGGCGGGATCTCCATTAAGGGTATAATCCCTTTGTAAACTACTTATTGTTTTGAAGTACTAAAGCCATTGAGTGGCTGCTTTCCCGTGGACGTACCCCACATTGGGTGAACCACGTATATCGTGTGTACTCTCTCTCTCTCTCTCTCTCTCTACTCTATAATCTCGTGTATATAAATCTGTCTCTCTCCATTAAGTAATCTACTCAATTATCTATTTAGCTACGTCTTATTTCCTAACATGATGGGCATGATAAAAAAAATACCGTGGACCTCATTTGCTAGTAAAGCACCGCTACATGGTAGCCCAATGCCTGCAATAGTACCTACAAGCGTGTATGAATCATATGCACCTATGGGTCCTCATGATCATGTAGCTCCTACCCCTCCCATTGTTTCAACAACTTATGCTCCACAACCACAACATCCAAGCTCTTAGTTCAATGGGACCATATCGGCTAGCATTAACATGTCACATCCGACGTCTGCTATGCCTAGGGTCACACATATGAACTTTGGGCCACCACATGGCACAACATCATACCCAACTTGGAACCCAAGGGCTGCATATACGCCAAACACAATACCAATCCCCATTCCACATGTAGGCCCGAGAGCGCCTATCTCCACTATACCTGCCACTTAGGTGACTTGGCAACCTTTGCTCAAGCTATTGGTCGATCCATTGTTGAAAATATGCATAGCACGCCGGATAGAGAGTCTAGAAGTAAGGCAGTGCAAATAGCCAAGCTCACACAAAAATTTAGTGGAGACGGGGACATGAGAAAGCATATCGAAGTATTTGAACAAATACGTGATTCCCTAGGAGAACACAATGACCTGCATAAGAGTAATGATCTAAGCCTTACCTTAAGTGGAAAGGCTAGGGATTGGTATAGAACCCTAAGAATGGAAGAGAAAACGTTCTACCCTACTCTTAGGAGACTATTCTTGAAAGAGTACATATGAGAGGGAGTGCTTTGGGGTGTAGCATCTCAGCTCCAGAAAGCCCAATGAGAGGAAGGATAGTCCGTGAGAGACTTTATTGCCGCTTGAAGCATTTGAATTCGTGTTGTAATTCAAATGAGCACTTCAATAATAACCAATTTCTTGATAGATTCATTAGGGGATTACGACATGAGGATATCTACAATGGCCTAGTCATTAGAGGAATCACCACTTGGGAAGCAATCACCACCAATGCGATCCAATTGGAGGACAATTTAATGATTCAAGGAGATAGAGCGTCTGCTGAGCCTAAATAATACTAGCTCACAAGCATCGGGGCATTAGCCAATGACCCTAAAGCCTATTGCTAAGGAGCCAAAGATATATGAGATGACTTTAGCAGATCTCACCAAAGCCATTCAAGAAAGTCTTAAAGACAATCGTGCTCCACAAAACAATCATGTGTATCCAAGAAGGGAGCAACAATGGTGCTCAGTTTGCTATGGTCCGCATAGTACCAGTGAATGTCCTACTTTTAGAGTAAAATTTAATGGGAATTGCAATGCCTGTGGGAGGTATGGTTATCAAGCCAAGGATTGCATACTATTTAAACGCACGATGGCCAATAGACCAACCGTAGCATAAACGGATAAACCTCGAGTGCCAACATTGATGTCGGTCCCACCTCTTGAACAAACATCACAACACATGGTCCCTAGGACCCAAAATGTTGTTCAAACAACACCCTTACCACCTCCAGTGCTAGGACCGCAACCACCACATCTGATAATCACTTCTGTGAATCAAGTGAGTTGTGAGACATTGAATTTTGGTTTGTAAGGCTGTGAGGAAGATATTGACCCTAATATTGCCTATGGGATTGATGCACTTAAAGAAATTCCACAATACTACATGGCGGACTATTGGGGACAAGTCAAACCTGTCTATCAAGTACCTGCTTGCGGCAAGAGGCCAAAATATCAATTACAGTACCAAGAGACCACCTCTTCAATGCTATGAGTGTGGAGGTCCACATCATGAAGCCGAATGTCCTATTAGATTACAAAAGAATGCCACACTGATGCAAACCAATCAAGCGAGCCCATCTACAATGCCGATACTCATGTGTAATCGATGTGGCATAGATCATCTGATTGCCCAATATCCTAATAATCCAAATGCACCAAAGATAACGCCATTGAATTTAATTGAGGTTACTGAGAAGCCAACACAAAGTACACCTACGGTACCAGTAAATGTACTCACACGATCGATGCTCCAAAACCAAAATTATATTCTTGAAGAAAGAGACACATCATCAATTGCCCAATCTCAGAAGAAGAAGAAAATATGAAGGAAGAGATAGCAAAAAGCAGCGAAGTCAGACCCCAGTTCAAAGACCAACATAGGGGTTGGTGATGACCCCGTATATATGAATGACGCTGAAGAGGATTCTGATTCAGGTGAAACCATGGAGACTAAAATGACCACTAGGAAAGAAATAAACAAGAAAGATGGTCATGAGCCACAATGACCAGGACCTAAGAAGAAGATAGGAACTTACACAAACCCTACAGAGGAGATCGAGCGAGTCAAGCAATTAATGAGTTTGGTGGAAGAGACACAAAGGGATCTAGAGCCAACACCTAGGCATATCCATATTACCAACACAGTGCTCTCTATGCAAAAGCAACCTCACAAAGTCCATAGACCACTAGCCATACCTAGTGTCATCCAAGAAGAAAGTGACTTTAAGTCATGGGAAAGTGGATGTACTCCCTTCTTGTTGGAGATAATGTTTACATAGGGATTACTTGACCCTATCAAAGAAAAAGAGATCCCATCTTCCCCACGTCAAGGGACTGAAGCCCAGAAAGTACCGTTAAATATTTCCAAATTGATGGATTTCATGGCTTCAGAAGTTAGAACCACCATCATGTCCAAACTATATGGAGACCCCGAGCTATTCTTAGCTCTTCGAGCTTTCCTCAATGGAGGACTGAAAGTTGGGCTATCACAATTTGCACATATGGATGGAGCTAGGGAGATGCCAATAGAGAAGGAAGACTTATATCCACAACCCAACCTAGATGAGAACTCTCTTGTTGAAATACCTGTTAACAAGTTGGGACAATACTTTGAAGGTGATGAATCCAATGCGACCATACCAATCACTACCAAGGGATTAACTGTGAAGGGAATCCTTGATGGTGGTGCTGGGGTTAGCACTGTGACTAAAAATTAATGGGAAACTATGGGAAGACCTTACCTTGGGACCACAAACATAGTGGTAAAGATGACCAATGGGACTATTGTTAAGCGTAGTGGGATGCTAGAAGACCTCAAGATCAAGGTCTTTGGACACAAAATAAGGAATACCTTCATTGTTATGGATTTATCCAAGCACACTATGTCATTTGAGATGATCTTAGGATGTCCTTTCATGAGGGAAGCAAAATGGTACATGTCTGGTCTAAAAACCATGTCTACTTGCAGTTTCAAGATTCTGTCATTCAAGTTGATCTTGTAACGGGTCGCGCACATCCTCTAGGAAATAGATCATAGATCTGACATCAGAGTTCACTCGGCCCCATTGAAGTATTGTTGCACGTGTAAATGGAAACTAATGGTGGGAAAGATTCTCCTTATATGGATGTTCTACCTTGGATGACTGAGTCTGACAATGTGGATTGGATCCACCTAGCAGCAACCATACACACTTGGGGAGATAGGGGGACGACCTGAGTAACACTTGAGGGGGATGAAATGCCACCACTCATACCTTCAAATATGATAGAAGCAATGCATATAGCTTCTGATGACCTACCAGATGAAGGCTCGACTGACATTGGAACCAGTAGCATCTCACAAGACTATATCACACATGATTCGGAGTAGAATCATCAATAGAAATTGACTCTGAAGACAAAGAATCCGAGTTAAATTTTGGTGCAAATTTGGGGACAAACCATTCAGGGCCCAGTGGTACCCTAGATGACAATCTATCCAGGAGAGCAAAAGACATATGTAGTGATTCATCTAGTGACTCTTCACTAGAGATCACCCGTAATAAAAAAATAGACAAGAGAGTAAGAGATATAAGAGGTGACGATATTGAGCAAATGTGCATGCTAGAATAAATGAAAAGAAATCTACCACAGAATGGCTTAATTATATAGGGGCATGTGATGCTCATCGGAAGTTGGTAGATAACTGGGGTAAATACCTTCAAAGCGTTATGTGGCATCACGCAGCTAGAGGCTATAAAGAAGCCAAAGTTGAGCCGTACCATAAGGAGATGACAAAATCAAGAGTTAGCTCAACAACAAAAGGAAGCGGATGAGAAATCACAGTCCACAGAACAACAAGACCCACAAACTTACACCCTGCACCTAAATATTTCAAATCCTACACCATAAAGGAATGTAAGGTTGTGTACACAAAGGCACAAAGGTTACCTATCGATGGAAGTAATGGAGTCTATGATGGTCCAATGGCACAAACGTAAGGTTGTGTACACAAAGGCACAAAGGTCACCTATCGATGGAAGTAATAGAGTTTATGATGGTCTAATGATAGTTCATAAATAGAGTTAGCAGACCCTGGTGAGGAGTCCAAGCCTGTTTCATTGCCCAAGATCTGACAGAGACTAAGGAGTATGTACTTAAAGAACTTCTCAAGGAATTCAAGGATATATTTTCTTGGACATATGACCCCCTCAAGGTCCATCCCCGTTTATTTCAAGTCAAAGTGGCATGCATATGTATGCACTTGCCGATGTAAGGCATGATAATCCCAATATGTGCTGTAACAAAGCAGTAGATGTAGGAAAAGTTAGGTGCTATGTCAGAAAAAGAGTACAAGGTAATTAGATACTGTGATTTATCCATCATGATTGTTACAAGTGGATAATGGAAGTAGTTATGTGTATGGTCAAGACCTTCAACGTTTCAATGAGATTGTATGCTTTGATTCTCACTTTTGAGGTTCAACGTGTTAAGTGGGTAATAGTATTTGTGGATAGAGTGCAAAATTGAAGCTTAGAGGATAGACGCTTCTTTGTCTAGGCCAAGATAACTGTTATCTATATTGTTTTCATTGGAGACTTGGAGACCTAGGCACCTTTTTGTCTAGCAAACCTTATTGCTCACATGGAGTCGTACACTCACGAGCTGGTAGAAGAAGTTGTGAATGCTCTATTGTTGGTGGTTAAGTTTGTTCCATCGGACAATTAGGAAAAATATGGACTTTCTGTTAGAGTGGTGCTCAACCATAGATGCCACAATGTGAGATTGGCTATGGGGGATGAAGCCTCAAGCTCACACCATGGTGTTATTTTTATGGTTAGCTTTAGAGCAATTAGAATTAGGGTTAGGCTAGTGCATAGAGCAAAAGTATTAGCTAGAGCCTAGACACAATGATAGTAGACCTAAAGAGAAATTGATTGATCAGAGATAAGCCTCTTAAATAGGCTTAGTGATTTACATCCATTGGCTAGTGCTATTGCACCCTCATGCTATTGGACCATGTCATCATCTCATCTATCCTAAGTTGCTAGAGGGGTTTCCCATACGGGCCACTAGTTGGGCTTACCCCAACAACTTCCATGGTCCACATAAGAATACCTAATTTTAAGGGAATAAATCTAATGTTGTGGAGGATTAATGGGACAAGGACATTCATGAAGCTAGTTTTTAATAGGCTTCTCTAGCCTTTTTCTAGGCCCATATAGAATGTAGTTCTTTTTCTCACTACGGTTTTGAAAGTGAAGGGAGAAATGGGGTTATGCCATTAACTACTCCTTCCTTTATCTTTTTCATGACATCATAAAAAACATGCATAGATAAGAGCCAAAAAGTGACTTTTTTTCAAAAACCTATATAAATATGTAAAAAAATATTTTTGGATTTTTATAAAAACTTATACTAACTAAAAGCCCACTTTTTCAATATTCTTTTTTCCCTCCAAAAAGAAAACGGTTATCCCTCCTCTCACACTTCCTCTCTCTCTCTCTCTCTCTCTCTCTCTCTCTCTCTTTGTTGGCTGGGCATCATGCAGTAGGTTGAGTGGCATGTCATCATGTCGGCTCCCCTTGTTTACTCATAAGATGAAGCTCTTCACTCAGCTAACTTGAATATGTAGCCAAAGTGCATTGCCAATTGAGTGTGTATATATATATATATATATATATATATATATATATATATATATATATATATATATATATATATATATAGAGAGAGAGAGAGAGAGAGAGAGAGAGAGAGAGAGAGAGAGAGAGAGAGATTTATTGATGTGCGTGTGTGTGATGAGAGAGAGAGAGGGAGATAGAGAGAGAATTTCATTAACGTGTGTGTGGGTGTGAGGGATCGTGTGTGTACGTGTCATGAGAGAGAGAGAGAGAGAGGGAGAGAGGGAGAGAGGGAGAGAGAGAGAGAGAGAGAGAGGAAGCTAGGTGCGTTCATGCTTCGCTCCTCTTTCGTTTCCAGAGATTGCAAGAGAGGTTAATTGTGTGTGCATTGTCTACATTTTTTTTTCTCAAGAAAATCTTGGCTAGATTCTGAGCTTGCAGTCAAGAAAATCGACAAACTTTGACAGGTTTGTGTGAACATCGGCAAATGCTTCAAATTCCGACCAAAACATCGAAAAAGTTTCAAGCGTGTCCTTATTTTAAATATGCTTTTGGCAAGCATTGTGAGTACTCGATGTAGCAACAACATCAAGAAAAAGCAGGTAATCAACAGTGATAAGTACAGATGAGTTACGCCTTAACCTGTTTGATTTAATCTTCAATGAAGTCACTCGCTAGCATCACCACAAGTGTGCACAACACTCATCTTTAATGCTCTGAGAGCCCCTCAAGAGATTGTACCTTTCATCTATGAATCAATTTGATTTATTATTTTTGTAGATTCATACCGATTTCAACTATTTTGTAATGGGTTTTCTTAATTTTTTCACGTGCTTACATATTTTGCACCTCTCCTCTCTCCCGTCACACTTGGGAAATGTCTCCTCTAGCACAACAAAGAGCTAGGAATATGCTATTGAGAGACACTTATTTACATGCCTAGAATGTCATTGAAGACAAGTAGGATGCGCACACCCACCAGAACACCAAAAAGGCAAAGAGTAAAGGCTAGAGTGAGAGGGGTAGGAGGGGCATAATTAACACCATGGACAAACTTTACTCACAAAAGTTAGATATTTCACCAAATACCAAAATTGAAGCAAAGAAGGAAGAGCCTTGGAGAGGATTAATTTAAGTCTATGGACACCACCACTAGACAGAGATTAGAGAGACATAGAAGGTTAAAGTTTTGTTACACTGAAAGCTTTGGGAGGCGAATGTGGAACCAATGTATTAAGGGTTGTGAAGGGTTGGAAACACCATTCTCAAAACTTCTTGCTACACCTTCTTCTATATTGAACTCTTCACGCCTCCTACGGAACATGCTAAAGGCTCTTTTACTATACCTACAACAACAATACCATGCATTTTCCAATACTATTATAGATAAAAATCCATATTTATACCTCAACTTGAACTTGATGTTCAACTACAAAATTTGCTATCTGGAGTAGATCATTGTAGAGATTATCACCTCTTAATATCTAAAAAATAAAGCCACCCAAAAAAAAAGGCCAAGGATGATGATAGTCCAAGAATCTTAGGCCTTTTGCCTCCTCTTTCTTTTTTTAATTATTGTTCAACATCCTAACTTTTGCACAAGTAGACGCACAGTTCTATTGCATGACCAAACCACAAAAAGAGGGAGAGACAAAGAGAAAAGAATTACTCTTTCAAAAAAACTATCCAAGAGACCCTATAGGTCTATCAACAACGTCCTCAAGTTAAGACGTGTAACTCAAAAGAAAATTGAGAGAACCAATCTGTTGCACTTGTTTAGATAGAGAGAGAGAGAGAGAGAGAGAGAGAGAGAGAGAGAGAGAGAGATCATATTGTCTCTTCAAATATCAATATGTCCTATAGAGCCAAATGAAACATGTCACATACAGTTTTGAGCAAATCAAAGACTCTCAAATTTGCAAGGGCATATTGTGCATAAACTAAGGGGCTCAACATACTTATGCCCTATCTGGCATGAAAGAGTGTGGGAGATGAGCAAGATTGTTGCCATGATGTGGATTACAAATAAGGGGATATGTTCAAGCGTGTGTGGGTAAGTGGAGAGAGAGAGAGAGAGAGAGAGAGAGAGAGAGAGAGATTGATTGATTCCATACAACAATAGGAGAAAAAAGAAGAAGAGGGGAATTTGTTTATGTCAAAAGGGAAATCAAAAGAGACCTCAAAACTTGAGAAGACGTGAACTCAAAACGGTGATACTCAATGTGGATACTCTGTGTGGATACCAAAAAGGTAGGTTTTCTCTTAGCTACCGTGACAATGCACGGGTCACATACTAGTGAGTTGTTAAATGAACAAGACACCTCTTCTTGAGCACTATAAGGCCAATGTGATTTTTTATTTTTTATTTTTTATTTTTGTAAGTTGATTGAATGGGCATGGAGAAATACCCAAAGGGACACTCAAAGAAATCTACTAGTTATCATTTTGCTAGTGGCATCATGAATCACGGTGAACAGTGTGAGCCTTGCTTTTCATGGCATCCACATTCCACTCCCTCTATCACATAATCTTTATACTACAATTACTACCAACTCTTATACATTCCATTATCCAATTTTGTAACTTCTACCATTTATCCAACTCATCACTTCACCACATATGTTGTCTCTAAACTACCTATCACAAACTTGCTCTTATCTAGTGGGGGTTCTAAATCATGGGTTTTCATACACACTACATTAAATTGGACTTATTAAATGTTTCCCCCAAGACAATAAGGTGGTGAATGGTGCGGTAAACTGTCCTTTTTTCTCTACCTTTTATCCCACTAATAGTAGCATGTGTGTGTGGGTTGAAGCATGCCAATGAATGGGGCTCTATCCAACTTGGATCAGACAAGAAAAGTTTGATACTTGCACTTTTACATAGCAAATAAAATCATTATTCTATCATAGGGATGTCTTTGCAAGGCTAGAAAAATACATTTTCCCTACCTAGTAAAAATAAGAGGATACTTGAAATTCTCTTGGTTTTTAGGTCAAAATTTGAAGCTTTTGTCGGTAATTACACCAAAACATTTTAAATTTCTCGATTTTCTTAAAGGAAAGCTCAAAATCAAACCAGGTTAAAATACACTATACCTTGGTTTTTTTTCTAACACTATGTCTTTGAACCAAAGCCATCACTATTTCTACTTGGTCAATAGAATCAACACCCTCGTCATCGGAGTTGATTTGGTTTGATGTTTGTTGTGATAGTAGCCACTCGCTTTTGCCACGCTTACAAAAACTTTGTTAATGGTCCGGCTTTAATGGAGCAAGGCCAAAAGCCCAGTAGCCTTGTAGCAGATCTGTAACCACATTGAGATTGGAGTGTCCACACTAAAAAAAGGTAGGTTCCTTCTCACGCCAGAAGTTCTAGCTCCTAGAAATCTAGTCCTTAATTAGTTAGAGAGAGAATGAAAAGCCCCTGAATTATTAGACAATTTCCAAGAAGGAAATTTTTGGGCTTCATCAAAATTTGAGAGGCCAAAGGGTTGGAGAGACATGTTACTAAGTGACATAGGCCCGCACGTGCGATGGAGTAAGGGAATTGACAGCAGAGGATTGCTTGCCCGAACCTTGAGGTAAACATGGCCCCCCAAAAATGAAAGGCACCCTTGCCCGAGTTGCACACCGAGGATCCCCTTAACCACCATTTCTGTTTTATTTTTTGAAAAAAACAAAAAATTGTATAAAAAGAGAGGAGAAAAAGGAGTACAAGGCCTAAAAGGTAGGGAAAGAGGCAGTTCGGTGACAATAAACTATAGGATTTTGCCATAGCAGATCTTTCTCTAGAATAATAGGGCATCAGCTTAGTTCTCCATTGATTACATGACAGAGTTCTTTGGATAACATACAATGGATCAGAGGGAACATCTTTTATGCTCTGTAGAGAGATTTTGGCTAAAGTATTCATTTCAACTATGAATAAGTAAGAGGTCTTGGACTCACAAACGTTGTACAAGGCATCCAATATTTGAATACAGGCAAACCAAATGTATGCATTTCTCCATAGATTCAATCAGCAATTCCAAAAATGTGAAAGGCTAAGGATGGTATGTTGAACACGCTATGGTGAGACTTTGTTGAAGGGGCTTTAGTTTTGGACACTTCATGAAAAGGTGAATGATATATTCCTTCTCCCCACACCTGGGACATTTCCCATTACCAATGCTAGATTTTCTTATCCATAACCCCTGATACAGAACCAGCCAGGTGAGAACTAAATGCTTAATTGGGAAAGCTCCAAATAGCTTTAAACATGTATGTCCACTGCTTGCTACTCAAGGACACTTTCCATTTCTGATTAAGTTTAGCATTGAGGGAGGCTTCAAACTCAAGAATGTAGTCCAACTTCTGACCAACAACAAATAGCAGTGGGTTTCTCTTGCAAGAGGTGAGACTCTTGGTTGTCTTGAGGTCCTGAATGAGTAGTAGTCTACAAGTGATTTCTGCAAGACAGCCAGAAGACAATTGGTATTTATCATAAATCTCAATAGGAGACATAGTCTGCCTTGGTGATGAACATCTCCCCAAGTCCTTAATACTTTTTTGAAGCATTTGTGTGCTTTGATGTTAAGAGTTTCCCCATCCTTGAATGGAAGGTGTCCAAACCAGATTGAATCATGCATATAGACAACAGGGTTAGCTAGTATGTTTGTAGGGATTTGCCAATTTTTCTTTATCTCTATCCAAGCATTCCAAAATTTGGAAGAGATGGACTGAGTGGGGCATCTCATTTCAACAGGGGTTGTCATTATATCCCAAATGGATAAATTTGTCCACACTTTATAGCTTTTCAGATGACATTTTGTTGCAGAAATCCTCAAAAGGCAAGCCCAAAAATCATTACACTCCATAGCTCTATAAATCCATTTAGCAGCTAGCTTAACAACCATCTTGTCAAGATCCAACACTACCAGCCCTCCTCTGGATTTGTGCATAGAATAGTTTTTCCAAGCGACCTTTGGTACTTTTGTTCCAAGATCATTACCTCCTCAAAGAAATATTCTTGAGAGATAAATGACCCGATTTAATTGGACCTTGGACTTCCAACAAGAAATAAAGTAGATCAATGAAGGTAGCAAATAATGGTTTAGGACAAACACTCTAAAAGACTAGTTAGGCTGGATATTTTGACATTGAAAAACCTTCTTCCTGAATCTTTCTAAGACCCATTTCCATCTCTGTTCCATAGTTACTATGAACCCCATAGGTATGCCCAAGAGCCTAAAGATCTGACCATCTAGTATGATCTGGCAACCAGCAGAGACTGAGGCTCTTCCTAGGTCATTGTTCTTTTCTTTCTTTCTCTTGCTTTTTCCTGAATTTTGCTTTGGGAGGATTCTTCTTCTGCTTGGGTCATATTGGTATCAGCCAGAGGTTCAAGAGAGGCTCATGCTGTTCCAGTTCCTCCAAGAAAGCTTTTTGATCTTCTTCCATAACAATGTTATTAAATTGAGTGTTCTCAATAACCTCATTGTCACTTTCTGAGTGAGGAAAATCCTTGAGTCTGCACATTGGGGGCTAGGGAGGTGATGCTCTATTGAGCAAGAGTCTTTGTCATCTTGTCTGTTAATCCTCTTCAGATGGATTTTGTCAATTTGGGGCATTTTTGTACTCAAATCTTCAGCCTATTCTGTCAAGGGGTCAAAAACTTCTTCAAGCAGAACATCAAATCTATGGTTAGTTCTAGAGTTAGAGTAGGGCCGGGGAGGCTTTGAGAATGCAGGGTTGGCAAGCATTTGCACAACTACAAATCTTTAAAACCTCCACGGCTTGCAATCACATCGTACAACATGCCTGGTGCATCTGTGCAGTGGTATTTTCTCAAGCTCCATGCTTTATACCCACGTTCAATACAGTAAGCGGACAGCTTTAGAAAACCTAAACCGAACCTCCGCTTGTGTAGAGCCGCCTCTAAGATGCAAAATTAAGAGGACATTTGTCAAAAGTAGGGAAACATACGCCTTTCTCCCTTTTGTCTATAAGGCTTAGAGGGCCTCCACACAGTGAGTTTGGGAACTCATCTTGAAACTCACAAAACTTGGCCAAAAGGTACCCTTAAATGTAGAGAAACCTTCACACGGTTCCTTTTCAAATACTCATTTGACTTGTATGATAAGTGGTAGAGGCTTGGTTATGCTAAAAATAAACTTATTACCTCTTAGTCCAGGGTAGCACATTGAAACTATCTCAATACACTCCTAACTTTTCATATTTTGTAAAAGTTTCACAAAAGGAATAGGTTAACCTTCTTTTGAGGGATTCCCTTTTAAACTCACCATGGAAATATAAAGTTTATGCAGACTGTCCCCTTATTCCTTTCCAAAACTCACCGTGGGAAGGCCTTGTTAGCATGCCAAAAATGTGCAGGACTCTAGAGACACGGAGGTTCCATGAATTTATGAAAATAGGCCTAAGAGGTGACAAGTCAAGTGCTATGTTTGCTAGACGCCGTGGACGGCATACTGTCAAGGTGAGAAACATTGGGTTTTTCTTCTCCTCGTTTCTTGTTCTCGCTCTCTCACTCACTCTGTCTCTTTTTTTTTTTGGCGTTGTCGTTAAGGCAGGGTGGAAATTTGTCCCCATGGCCATAGGGGCTTTGGCCAATGAAAAATTGGCGCGTGAGGGTGTTTTTTTTTTTCCCAGTTTTTTTTGTCAACGAGTTAGAATTTGAAGTATAATCGACCAGCAGCGGACAGAGCTGCGGCAAATCCACTTACAACCCCAGGGAAGAAGCACTGTTTGCTAGACAGGAAGGGCTTGATGAGGAGTCAAATGCTCACGAGTTTTTCTTCTTTTCTGATCGGACTAAAAGCCTGTGCTCAGAAGAAGGATTTGCATCAAGTCATTAGTATACACACTGAGCTTCGCAAGAGTGGGTTACTTCAGAAAGACCAATATTTAGGGAACACGTTGGTGAGTGTGTATGCCAAATGTGGTGCCCTGACCAAAGCACTAGAAGTTCTTGATGGGCTTCGTGTCCAGGATGTCATCACTTGGAACGCATTGATTGCAGGATATGCCCAACATGGCTATGGCAAGGAAGCTTTGAGCTGTTTTCAGCGGATGCGAAGGGAAGGCCTCTCTCCAAATGCAGTCACCTATGCTTGCACCTTGAAGGCTTGTGGCCTTATGAAAGACCTTCACATCGGTGAGAGAATTCATGATGAGATTGCTAGTCAGGGGCTGTTGGAGAAATCTGTTGTGCTTCGCGGTGCTTTGGTTGATATGTATGCCAAATGCGCTGTCCTTGCAAAAGCACAAAAAGTACTTGATGGGCTTCCTGTCAGAAATGTCATCACTTGGAATGCGTTGATTGGAGGATATGCCCAACATGGTTGTGGCAAGGAAGCCTTGGGCTGTTTTCATGAGATGCGAAGGGAAGGCCTTTCTCCAGATGCAATCACCTATGCTTGCACCTTGAAGGCATGTGGTCTTATGCAAGACGTTGACATGGGTGAGAGAATTCACTATGAGATTGCTAGTCAGGGACTTTTAGAGAAAGCTAATGTGCTTGGCGGTGCTTTGGTCGATATGTATGCCAAATGTGGTGCCCTTGCAAAAGCGCAAAAAATTATTGATGGGCTTTCTACTCGAAATGTCATCTCTTGGAGCGCAATGTAGCAGGATATGCTCAACATGGCTTTGGCAAGGAAGCTCTGGGCTGTTTTCACCAGATGCAAAGGGAAGGCCTTTCTCCAGATGCAATCACATATGCTTGCACATTGAAGGCTTGTGACCTTACACAAGACGTTGATATGGGTGAGAGAATTCATAAAGAGATTGCTAGTCAGGGGCTGCTGTTGAAAGCTGTCGTGCTTGGTGGTGCTTTGATTGATATGTATGCCAAATGTGGTGCTCTTTTGAAAGCACAAAAAGTTCTTGACGGGCTTTCTTCCCGAAATGTGGTCTCGTGGAGTGCGCTGATTGGAGGATACGCCCAACATGGTTGTGGCAAGGAAGCTCTGAGCTGTTTTAACCAGATGCGAAGTGAGGGTTTCTCGCCAAATGAAGTCTCTTGGAGTGCTCTTATAGGAGGATATGCCCAGCAAGGGCTGGCCGAGGAAGCTTTGAACTGTTTTTGTTGGATGCAACAGGAGGGCACCTCCCCAAATGCGATCACTTTTTCTAGTTTGCTCAATGCATGTAGTCACTCAGGTCTATTGGATGAGGGCCAAATACTTTTTGATAGCATGAGGGAAAAATATGGCATTATTCCTGACAAAGAGCACTACACTTGCATGGTTGACCTTTTTGGGCGGGCAAGGCATTTTGACAAAGCTATGAGAGTAATCGAGATGATGCCATCATCTGATTATCCTCCAGTTTGGTCGGCTCTTCTAGGTGCTTGTCGAAAATGGGGAAATGTGGAGCTTGGAAGACTGGCCTTTGAGCGGGCAATAGAATTAGATGAATGTAATGCGGCAGCATATGTGCTGATGAGTAACATTTATGCAGGTGCTGGCATGCAGGAGGCGGCAGAAAGCATTGAATGCATGAGAATTAGGAATGGTGCTCGGAAGCAGCCAGGACGTAGCTGCTGGACTGATGCAAGTGGAAAGGTTCATAGATTTGTTGTTGGGAATTCCGATCATCCACAAAGTAGGCAAATCTATTTGAAGCTACAGAAACTTGAACTTAAATTGTTCCTACAAGGGTATTCCCCAAGTTTGCATTGGGTCATGAAATATTCCCCTTGATTCAAAGAAGGATTCTCTTTGTCAGCATTCCAAGAAACTGGCCATTGCTTGTGCAATCATCAATACTCCACAAAGGATGGAAATACTGTCAAAGGTGGCAGCGGAAGATGCAACGAAGACAAGAAGTGGCTCGTGATTCGGTGGGCAATGTGAAACACATGAACAAGGCACACCTGTGGAGAAGAGAGATCACTGAGGTAGAAGGAGAGACGGGACATCTGTGAGGGAGAGATCTGGGAGAGGCTCTCTTTGCTAATAACAATCTATGCATACAAGTGACCGAGGGTGGTCCGGCATAGAGACCCGTCATGCCAACTGGATAGACCCGAGGTATACACAGCTGCGACCACTATAGACACTGCCAACTGCTCCCGCACACGAGACCACTGCACATGGTCTCCACATGGACATCACCTCCAACATGCTTAGAAGAGGATAGATCTGGTGCATCTCCTCCTGGCTAGATCTAGATGTGGATTTTAGATCCTGGTTGAGGAAACCTATCACTGGCCTATGAGAGTTTTCAATGAGGAAATGCTGCATCATAGAGATGGTCTCCGATCATTGCACCTGCTGTTGCGGATGAAAAACGCTGGGACTGTCCTGCTGAGCAAAAATGATGGGTTGATGTAATGCCAAAATGTTGGCTGCCCTGCCATCTGCTTATTTGCTACAGGCCCCTCTGGGGCACCCAAGGGAGGGCGCCCCCATTTGGGCTCTACTGCAATGTTTTGAAGTGAAACACCCCCCCTCCCCCCCCCCCGTTACTAATTGACACGTCCTTTTGGGAGGTGGGATCAATGGCTCACATCACCGGTTGATTGTGATTGTTGAATTGCCTATGGAATGCAAAAGATTCCCACTTTCTCGGATCCGGGACTGGAACCAACTACCCTCTCCCCCACGGAATTGACTTTAACCACTAGGCTATTGTGCGTCCATTGAAAGGTGTGTGTGTGTGGTAAGTTTATAGATCACGATGTCACACCTAGTTCACATGGAGTTCACATTGGGTTCACACATTGATGTGGTGTGCAGACCCTCTCGAGTTCACACCGTGTTCACGTTGAGTTCACACCAAATTTGGTGTGGTGCACATACCTCCCGAGTTCACACCTTGTTCAAATGGTGATTGGACGGCCCGGATTGCACCTGCCTCACGACGCCTATTGTGGGCCATTGATACCACCTCCCTAGGGA
The DNA here is from genome assembly GCF_014529385.1 of Adiantum capillus-veneris. Lineage (NCBI taxonomy): Eukaryota > Viridiplantae > Streptophyta > Polypodiopsida > Polypodiales > Pteridaceae > Adiantum > Adiantum capillus-veneris. The sequence goes on from NC_140935.1 coordinate 25,706,594, forward strand.
AGTGTCAATTAGTGACTAGGCCCCTCCCGCTTGCACTCCATATGCAGGCAAATGGGCCGATTGTCCAACCCACACCTCCAATCCCATGATTGTGATAAATGGGGGAAAATAAGAAGAGACTGGAAAGAGGACATTGAATGCGCAGGGGTCCGTGGGAAAAATGTGGCAAGGTTTGGAAATAATATTCCTAGCTTGCAGGACCACGGAAGACCATGGAACCGAGCCGAAACCTTTTTTAAACATGGCTAAGCACAACTCAACATGAGAGAACAACCATACACTAGTCGAGCACATCCACAAAAGAGCCCTCACTCCACAGACAGGTAGCTTGCATGACCACATAAGACCATGGAACCAAGCCAAAACTCAAGCTAAACATGTCTAAGCACAACTCGACATGAGAGAACAACCTCACACTCGTTAGGCACATCCACAAAAGAGCCCTTCTGTGTATCATCCTCCTCCCTGCGAAGGAGTATTGGTTTGTTTTTCGACGCTGGAATGGAGGCAATAAAAATAGCACCATGACAAACAAACCAGAACTCCTTCGCAAGGAGGAGGATGATACACAAGCGAAAGTGGATCTGGAGACGGCTTCAAGGAGATCAATTCTCCTTGTCAAAGTTGGTTAACCCCCTAGCCTCGTTTGGTAAAAGCTCCTTCAGCTCACCAAGTAATGATGAACTATATCAACCAACATGTACAATGATGAACCATAAACTATATCTGAAGGAACTGCATCAAACTAAGAGTGAAAACTGTTACTGATCATCATCTGTCTCAAACACTATCCAAGAGAGTGCCACCTCACTCTCAAGGTGAATCGGGAATAAACATTTAGCAGAAAGGAACATCAATATTGAGATTGCAGCTAACACATCAAGATCAAGAGACCCTGCACCCAAGCTCTGCAAGAGAAGAACAAGGTGCTATAGAAAGACACCAAATAGATTGTCAATATTTCTCGTTGCACATGGAACCACAAGAACTATAAGAAAGTAGTCCCGGAAAGTGACTCCAAATTGGCTCCACATCCCCCTCTGAAGGGAGAACACCCAAACCATGGATAGCTATCATAACTCTCCAGTAGTCTCTATCTGTGTAATTGGATCACCCTGGATAGGTGAATCTGAAAGAGAATATACTTTTGGAACTTGGAACCAAATCTGGGAGAACCAAGAAGATTGTCTCCCACTATGAAGAATGCTTGAGCTAACTGTAACTGGTTCCTAGTCCAAATGGGACCACTATCCACTTGTACAACACAACATGCTAGTCTAAGGATAAGGAAAGTAGGTGTGTCCTGGATGGTATAGTCTCCAAGGCCAATCTGGAAGACAAAACATATAAATTACTGCTTTGATGCACTGGGAAGAGCAACCGTCACACCACAAATCCGAAAGACCAGGCAACCACAAAAATGGCTGAAGAAAACATCCGCCAAGATAGTAATTGCACTATGGGCTAAAGCACACCATCTAATGCCACAAGAAATTGGCAAGAAAAACCAAAACTGAAAGACACCATGCATGGTACTCCGTTGTATGGAGCACCAGTAGTCGTCTGAAGATAATAACCTGAAATCCCCCTTTGAAAGAGAAGCATCCTCAAAAGTACGCTCTGAGGTAATGAGTGACTCAATCCCATGTTGAAATAAAGAAAACAATGTCATTGAAATCTCTAGAGCTAAAGCTAAGAACCCCCCTAAGATAGGAAGTCCCTCTCTCGCTCAATCCTGGGAAAAGAGAATGAGTACCACCAGAAAGAAATTTGATATAACATGGAGTGAAATTGCTTCGTGTATAACTGAATAGAAAAGCTTGAATCTCATGGAACTCGAGACTCAAAGAGAATCACACTATCGATAAACTCAGATCGGTAAGAATAGAAAGACCTGAAAGGTCGTCACGTGATGGTCATGTTTGCCAAAGAAGTCGTCGGGGTCCAGAAAGAACTTGGCTACTCAAGAAAACTCTCTGAGATCAAACCAAATGTCTGCCACTCCTTTGCATTTGCCAAGATCAAGGTACTATTCAATACAATATTCCAAACTTCATACAAACTCAGAAGAGCACATACTCCTACTATTGTAACTTACTTTCTTAAAATCTTCAACGAGACTCTCCTTTATACTTGTGCTAAAGAGAATATACCCACAACTAAACTGTGCAATCAATATCCAATACACACAACATGATTCCAATACTCAAAGTAAGAGTAAAGGAATCGGCTCAGGGAAAAAGCCTGTGAAGTACGTTGGGGCTTGCCAGAAAGCTAGGTAAAAAAATTCAAGGGAAGAACCTGCTATACTAGCCGGTTGTGGCCAGATCTATACCCGAAGATCTACCCCCAATGTTGGAGCTCTCTAAAGGAATGTATGAAAAAAGCATCCAAATGGTGCTGACTACAAGAGTAGGAACTAGATATCCCCACCAATTGTCAAGACTACCTGAAAACCTGTTGTCCAAGGGATCTCGACAAATCTACTATCAATCATCAAGGAAAACACCCACAGAAGGTTGCAAACATGTCCCAAAATTGATGCTGACAAGCTTACAAGAGATAGGAAGCTGTCCCACAACTGGTATTGACAAGCTCACAAGAGGGAAAAGAAGTGACTAAATTTGTAGGGTCACACTACCACCGAGGAAGGAGAGAACATGAGAAAGAGGAAGCCTACGCTCCATCAAAAAACTCCTTCAACTGTTGTCATTGTCGGCTATAAGTCTGACACCACATGCTCCACCTCTTAACCTCATCCAAGAAAGTCGGATGATCAATCAAGAAGTGGTTATGGAGATAAAAGTATCCCCCTCTGCTTGTCAAAGCCAACTCCAACTTACATGCACTTGCGCATGCACCTGAACTGTTGCATACCGGATGAGCAAGGGTCAACTGAATTTGGAACTGGAACTTCCATCTTTAGATGGACAAAAGAAATCAAAGTGCACCCTTTGCTTCAAGAAGGGAAGTGATCCCCTTATGTCATCCATAATCCACAACCTAGTACAAAAGTGCAAGTGAATCATCAACATGCTACCCATCGGATAGGTAGCTCCGTCAACAATTCCAAGAAAGAGGTGCATTTGCAAAAGGCAAAACAAATCTGCCAATCCATCTCCTTGAAGAAACACAGCCGTAGAAAGCTGCTCCATACGTATTATTGAAGATCCTAGTACTGTTCAAACACTACTCTGTGAAGAAGAAGCTGGAAAAGAATAGCTTTCTCTCTCTGGATCCAAAAAGTGCATGCTTGCTCCCTTTGCGGAAAGGCATGGCAACATGACTCCATCTAGGAAAACCAAAGCAATCCAATACTACTACACATCATGAGACCTCCATGGAGCTCCCCTTGGTGAAGAGAGGTCAGGGTAATCAAGGGTAAAGACGGAAAAGTTGTACACGAGGATCCAAGGCCTCCACATACTGCCCCAAACTTGGAGAGAACCAAAAACAAAAATAGCAAGCTTCTTCTCTCTCAATCATGTCCAAAACGGTACCAAATCAGCCAAATTTGCGCCTCTAAGGTGGTCATGACACCTAAGGCTATGATTCCATATCAAAAGTGGCAGCAAAAGATCAAGAACTGGCTCATGATCCGGTGGGTACCTCGACTCTAATCTAAAACACCTGCAATGCCAAACACATGAACAAGGTAGACATGTGGAGAAGAGAGATTATTGAGGTAGAAAGAGACAAGACATCTGAGAATGAGAAAGAGAAAGAGAACGAGAGAGATCTGGGAAAGGCTCTTATGTAGCAAAACACTCCAAAGATGGAGTCACATGGAAAGAGGCACCAAAATCTACTATCCAAGACTGGGATAGGCCATCATTAGCACTTAGCAATGCATCAATGACATTTTTCTTTGAGATAAGCATGTATTTTGCATTAGCTATCACCAAATCTGAGGGGCATGAAGCCACAACCAAAATTTCCTCAATGTCTGACAACTCCTCAATGACCATACTAGAGGATACATTTGCATTTTTAGCATCCTTGGAGGAATCACCTACAGATTTTTCCCCTTTCTTCTCATCTTTCTTCTTCTTCTCTTCCGCTTCCTTCTTCCTATTCTACTCTTTCTTGAAATACCTGCAATTGGGTTTCTTGTAACCCTTTCTGCCACATTGATAGTGACGAGCACAAAGTGCGACATGGACCTCGATGGCCTCAACGCTAGGACCGTGCACGTTGATCTGGCCACAGGAAGTGAACAGGGGGCACTACCTAGCTTTGAGCGGCTAGGACGCGGACAACGGTGATTTGAAATAGCACAAACTCTGCGCGCGCGCAAGCACACACACACACACAAAGAGAGAGAGAGAGAGAGAGAGAGAGAGAGAGAGAGAGAGAGAGAGAGAGAGAGAGGTGATGAAAACCCCTCGAAATGTGAGGGAAAACTGATTCAATGCAATATTTACAGAAACCTTAGCTTCGGCGAGATGGCGACTATGGTGATAGAGAGAGAGAGAGAGAGAGAGAGAGAGAGAGAGAGAGAGAGAGAGAGCCTATAATGTGTTCTCTAGAGGTGATTCATAAACACAGAGATTCTACTCGTGTGTGTGTGGCAAACCCTTGGAGTCAGGGTGTGGACATGGCTTCCTTCTCATAGTGCAAATTTCCCAAACCCCAATGCTCAAGTACCACCCAAGATGTTACACCACTCTCCTAGAGTGTTCTCCCAAAATGCTGCCCCAAAATCCCCTCTGCCTCCTCTTCAAGTGTTGCAAGTGCCTCCAATAGTGACCTCTCAGTGCCCTTTTGATAGGTGCTGGCTGCATTAGGTTAGGATAATCTGATTAGGTTAGGGCCCTAATCCGGAGAGACAAAGCACTCCCAGATGGTTGACCCTTGCTTTGTCTTAGGAGAATTTTAAAAATGATATCTCCTAGGTGGGACTTTGTGACCATCACCTAGAGAGAGGTGGCAATTTACAATGGGTTTTTTATACAAGATTTTTGGCTTGAAACTGGAAAATAATAATAACCTATGGATGTTACTCCGGATATGCGTCTTGGACGAGATGCCAACAAATGGTGGGCCTTGTTGGTGCGTCGGTGTAGTGCGTTCGCCAATTTCGGGGCCGATTGGGGCATGCCCTTGGTGCCACTTCTTTATTTGATGTTTCTACCACGTGACTTGGCCGTCCTTCTTTGGTGTTGGGCGTCAATGTCAAATCCCTTCGTTTTTCTTTTTTTACCTTTTGTGGGTGCGTATGGCAATGGGTTTTTTATACAAGTTTTTTGGCTTGAAACTCGAAAATAATAATAACCTACGGATGTTACTCCGGATATGCGTCTTGGACGAGATGCCAACAAATGGTGGGCCTTGTTGGTGCGTCGGTGTAGTGCGTTCGCCAATTTCGGGGCCAATTGGGGCATGCCTTTGGTGCCACTTCTTTATTTGATGTTTCTACCGCGTGACTTGGCCGTCCTTCTTTGGTGTTGGGCGTCAATGTCAAATCCCTTCGTTTTTCTTTTTTTACCTTTTGTGGGTGCGTATGGCGGGCGTGTAGTGTGTATTTATGTGTGTGCCGTAAGCGTTTGAACGTATGTGTGCATATGTATTTGAGGTGTGTGATAGGGTGTGTGTGTGTGCGACAAGAGCGTGTGGGAATTATAGCATAGGAAATTTTATATATATATATATTTACGTGTTGCTTATGTGCATGCACACAAAGAACTGGTGGCCGGGGGGGGGGTGGTGAGAGGCTGAGTGTGTGTGTGTGTGTGTGTGTAGAGAGAGAGCGAAAGATTCCTGCGCTCGCTAGTCCGCGTTACAGAAAGGAGGGCGAGAATGAGCGTGAGCGAGCGAGGGGAGGGGAGAGGTGAGGGAGTTGGGGAGAGAGGGGGTTTGTGAATGTGTGTGGGTGTGTGTACAGAGAGAGAGAGAGAGAGAGAGAGAGAGAGAGAGAGAGAGAGAGAGAGAGAGAGAGAGAGAGAGAATCAGTTCTTGCTGGCTGGTCCGCGTTACAGAAAGGAGGGACAGAGTGAGAGTCAACGAGCAAGAGGGGATGAGAGAGAGACGGTCCAGGGAGAGAGAATGTGAGGCTGAGGGAAGGATGAGGGGGGTGTGTGAGTGTGTGTGTGTGTGAGTTTATGTGTACATAGAGAGAGAGAGAGAGAGAGAGAGAGAGAGAGAGAGAGAGAGAGAGAGAGAGATATTTCTTGCGCTATATGGTGGACGAGGAAGAGACAAGCGAATGAGGGGAGATCAAGGGGTGGTGAGAGTGAGTGAGAGTAGGGGCTGAACGAGGGAGAGAGAGAGAAGGTGAGAGAGAGGATGAGATTGTGTGATGGGGAGAGAGGGGGTGTGGAATGGCGGCCGGCGAGAGGGAGAAAGAGAGAATATGGACGAGAGGGGTGGGGAGAGACTGTAGTGAGAGGGTGTGTGAATAATGAAAGAGAGAGAGGGAGACTTCTTGCCCAAGCATGGCAGCCCTTGAGAGAGAGAAAGTGCGTTTTTATGCGCCCATTGGGCTTGGTGACACAGGAGAGAGAGAGAGAGAGAGAGAGAGAGAGAGAGAGAGAGAGAGAGAGAGAGAGAGAGAGAGAGAGAGAGAGAGAGAGAGAGAGAGGGGGGGTTGGTGGAGCCGACCAGGAGAGATAGGACTCGTCCTCTGGTGATAATGGAGGAGTGGGGCCAACTGAGAGGCGGCCCACCGCTTGCAAGCACGGAAAGGGTGGTGGTGCATGCAAAAAAAAATGTTTTTAAAAAATCATTTTCCTTGTATTACGCTCCTTCCTGATTGGGGTTGGTTCTTGTGGCCGCGGTTTTGAAAACCGGCCGTCATTAGCCCTCCTTTCTAGCTAGAGGCATTCATGCTTCTAGCTTTGCTTCTGATTTTCTAGCATCGGAGTTGGAGGGTTCTCCCTCTTCTGGAATATCTAGCATGAAATCTGGATCAAATCTTAAAAAGTACCTTTTGAGCCTCCTTCCATTGACTCTGGCCTTGTGAATTCTACCATCTGCTTCCATCAATTTGTAGCTGCCGTTGGACAATGAATGGCCCTTCCCATCTGGGTTGAAATTTCTTATCTTTCCTAGTGTCAAATCTGTTGTCATATCTCAACACTAACATGCCTTTTTTCAGACCCTTTTTCTTAAGCCCTTGATTGAATGTGAGTCGGAATCTCTTTGCTTGTGATGCATAGTGATTGATTGCGTCTTTCCTATCTAGCTAAAGCCTCTCTAGATCCAGGATGTGGTTGCGGAGATGGGCAATTGGGTGCTGTAATTGGCTAGCCATGACTCGCAAGCTAGCTATCTGTACCTCAATGGGTAGAATGGCCTCCTTTCCATATACCAGATGAAACGGGGTGAAACCTAGTGATGTTTGGAATGTCGTGCAGTAGGCCCAAAGAGCGGCATGAGATGCTTATCCCAATCACTTGTGTGGTTATTCACCTCCTTTGTGATGATCTTATAGATCATGCCGTTTACCTTTTCCACTAGACCATTGCACTATGGATAGTATGGGGTGGAATGTCGGCGTGTAATGCCTAACTTTTTCATCAATTCTCCCACAAGATCGCCTTTGAAACCTGGTCCTCTATCAGATATTATCTCCAGAGGTGTGCCAAAACGGCAATAAATGTGCTCAAATATGAACTTTGCCACTTCTTGGGCTGTAATGCGTGTGGTGGCTGCTGCTTCCGCCCATCAGGTCATGTAGTCTACACCAACTAGAATGTATAGTTTACCTGATTGGGCCCTTGGTAGAGGACCAATTGCATCTATTCCTCATTTTTCAAATGGACCATATCAAATGATAGGAGTCTGTGGCTCAAAGGTTAGTGTACGATCACTGGACACTTGACAAGCCTTGCATGTTTTACACCAATGATGCACATCCCTGTTCAGACTAGGCCAAGAGAATCCTGCCTGTAGAATCTTCCTACTGGTAATATCTAGAGCAACATGGCTGCCGCAGAAACCATCATGGCAACTTGAGATTACCTCCGTGATCTCACTGGAGATTGGCACTCGCTTGAGAAACTGGTCTTTGCCATTGCAATATAAGTTGTTGTTTACAAGGCGGTATCTTGTTGCTTTCCTGACAAGCCATTGTTTCTGGCCCTTGGTATACCCTTCAGGACACTCTCCTGTATCTAAGAAGCTGATGATATCAGGCATAACATCGCTACCTTGAAAGAGGGGTAGTTTCAGTTTGATTGCTCCTATGGGAACATCTTGTATTCTCTCCTTGGCTAGAGCATCTGCTTCTTGATTTTATGCCCTAGGGACATGAAATAGCTGCATTGCTTCAAACTTCCTTAAAAGATCCTTAACTTGGCGTAATTGGCCAAGTAAAACCTGATTTTTTACAAATCCAAGTGCCATTTATCCGCTTTATCAAAAGCATAGCATTGCCAAACACATTTAGGCATTGAATCCCTTGCAAAACATATTGTTCTAATCCAAGAATTAAAGCCGTGTACTTTGCTTCATTGTTGGAGTGGAAGTGTAATAGCTGCCCAATAGAGAATACCTTTTCCTTTTGCTCATTGGAAATGATGATGCCAGCTTCAGACTGGTCCATTCTTCTTTTGTATGCTCCATCAACGAAAAGAGAATGAGCTCTTTCTTGAAGTGCGCGAGCGAGAGCGTGTGTGAGTGTGTGCAGCGATGGAGAAGAGAGGAGAAGAGGAGACCTTGTGTTTGCAGGGGCTGAAAACTCACTCACTACATGTGAGCCCCCTTATTCTATTATGTACATAATGAATAAGTATAGTGGATGGGCACGTGGCCTCCCCGGCCACATGGGGCTTTACCCCAACAAACTTCCACGTAAAGGCCAATGTGGCTGTGAGAGAGAAAAGAAAACCGTACAAAACCTATACAAGTCTATCACAAGTATGATCTCAGCCAACACACACTGGCTCACTAACTCAGTGTGCATCCAGCTCTAATCGTAGAGGAAGTATAGAGCGATCGACACCATACTCCTCACCAAAGCCGCACACATCCTGCAGGTATCTCACCATACACTGCAAAGTACCCCTATGCTCAAGGCCAACGTCAGTCACTGCACGACTAACTGCTCCCACTGCAAATGCACCTACTGCAAATGCAATCTCGGGTCTCGAGATGAGTATCTCATACATGAGACTCCTGAATGCTGATGCAATCCTAGCAATATCTGCCAATCTGACCATCTCAGTCAAATCTGGCTCAGAATTCCACTCATGGAAATCACCCTGACACCCAAACTCCAATCCCTGGAATCCATCCTCGTATCCATCGCATGTCACATGCACACCAAGAGCATCTGTCTGTCCTGAACCCTGTGTGGTAAGAGCAATGTCTAGCTCTAACTCACATACATCAGCCTCTGGCCTAAGCATATCCATGAATGACTAAATCACGGTTGAATCCTCAGGACTCAAGTCATCCATATCCATCATCATATCCACGAATGACATACCTTGCTGCACAACTGTCTGCACAACTGGCTCAACATGCTCACAAACTGGAGCATCATGGAACCTATCCGCAAAGGAGACATGCCTCGTCTCTCTGCATGGCTACGTACTCATGAAAATTGTACCGTCTCGCACATGACGTACTCACATCGCATGAATCGTGCCAACACTAGCACCTCTAGCTATGACTAGCTGTCCACGATGCAATTGGAAACTGTGCTCATCCAGCACTACCTGGCATCCACTGTCTCGTAAGTGACTCACAGAAATCAAGCTCTGTGTTAAACCTAGCACATGGCGTACATCTCGAAACACATATGATGCACCACTCGACAACAATAGTCTGACATCTCTTGCACCAACTATGTCATGCACTAAACCATCAGCTAGACACACATGTCCAAGCATACCACTAGCATATGTGCTAAACCACTCACGACTCGGCGTGACGTGAAACCTAGCACTCATATCTAGTATCCAATGCGAAGGTAATGTGTCGTCAAAAACTGACATAAGAAAGTCAAGAGTAAACATGGAAGCAAAGTCAACATCTCCGTCATGCATAGCCACATGCGCTACATCTACTCCCACATCATCCAAAGTGATAGCATCTCTCTTGTGCTGACTCATGCGTTGTCTCATCCATCGAAAACAACGCCTACGTACATGCCCTGTATGACCACAATGCCAACACACAACATCTCTATGTCTGCAAGATCGTCCTTTGACTGTAGGCATCTCTCTAGACTCATTTGTGCCAAAAGCATTACACGATCTTTTCCATAACTCTTTAGTTGTACATGCATCCCAACCAATGCGATAGACAGACTCACCAAGGTGTAACATGATCGTCGAACGTGCAAGCTCATCCAAGTCCTCCCACTCATCGTCAGTCATTGACTCTGGCCTAGCATCCATGCCCTGTAGTGGCAACACTTGGCCCAATTGAGTCAATGCATCATGCATACCTGCTTTCCAATGCTCAAAGTTTGAACCATCAAACTTTGTATGGAAAAGCACAAACCCTGACAATGATGTACATGCCAAATCCATAGCGATAACCTGTGACAAGACCAAGCACAAATCGATCAACTGACAATAGCCAAAGCCTGGCTGACTCATACACTAAGTATTATCAAAATACAACATAAGTTGGCATAAGCTGTCTAAGAGAAGTGTCAACAAATATGGCAATCAATGTAACGAAACAAGTGAGCAAACCGCTCAAATGATGCCAAAACACCCACTCTAATCCAAGAGCACTATGTAACACCCGCTCTAATCCAAGAGCACTATGTGGTAATCGATGAAACTATCATCAACAATCTCCCTCCTGAAGAGATTACCACATGTATGTCAAATGACATAATACGGTGAGCAAACACTCTCACAATGCAATGCCAAAACACTATGGCAAAGCAACCACTGAGTGCCAAATGCAATCAAAACACGATTGCAAACCATGCGCATAAACAAATAAACTCGCAAGAAAAATCCGGCAGAGTTTCGGTAGTATTTGGCTATCTAACCATAATAACCATACATGCCATAAACATGCTCAAAACCATGAGCAAATCATGCGCAAAATCCGCACTCAAGCATACATGAGCTGCCCCAAAGTCTCAACTCCTTAAACTTGGAAAACAATCCTGTAATCTGAAACACAAAGTGCATCAACCGCACTCTACAAGCGAAGCATATACTAGCATAAACTTGGATGCAAACCAACCAAAATGTGACACAAATTGATGCTCAAAATAGCTGAAAATCAACCCACATATGCCATTGCAAGGCGAAGAATACGATCCGCCAAAAAGTGCACATCATGTGCATCCACATGGCAATATAAACGAGCATCAAACATGTACCAAATGTGTATCAAAGAGCATCCAAATTAGTTGAAAATTCAGCTCACAATCATGCTATAAATGCTTGCAAATCTCTCTACAAATCCATGCACCACACTTTCCGAAATCTGCTCAATCGCATAAGTCAATGCACATAACTTGTGATGAAGCCACTCTCGAACCTGAGAGTCCACAAAAATGCATACATCCACGAACTGTTCTCAATGTGTGCGCATAAATGTGTTGAAAGTATCAACCCACACTCTCTTCGCTGAGAGCAAAACATCAATGCGCAAAACAAGAGAATGACAAAAGCTCAATCCGAGCTCTCTGAATGTAGCAAATCACCACAATATGCATACATAATCTTCAACTTTTCGAATACCCTGCAGCCTGTCAGCTCATATCTTCCAAACCGCTCAGAATTTGTAGAAACTTCCTTTTGCAAAGTTATAGACCACGCGAAAACGGTTGGGCTACACGAGAATGGACTGAAATGTGTTGTTTATACAGGTCAAAGCAGATCTGTGAAAATCTGCACCTGTGTACCCTAGACGTGCAGGCAGTCTGAGTGACGTATCTCAAAATTGGTGAAGATTTTGAGAAAACTTTCCTCTGCAAAGTTGAAGGGGACAAAAAACCAGTCAGCAACTATAGGAATCGGCTTGAATGAAAACGTTTTGGTAGGCAAAAATAGATCTGCAAAAACGTGCTGCAGTTTTTGCTGCTTCTCTGCCTGCTTCCCCTCTGAGCTCCAATGGTGCTCCCAATCCTTGAGCTCTGATACCAGTTGAAGTGCGCGAACGAGAGCGCGCGCGCGCGTGTGTGTGTGTGTATGCAGCGAGATGGAGAAGAGAGGAGAAGAGGAGACCTTGTGTTTGCAGGGGCTGAAACTCACTCACTACATGTGAGCCCCCTTATTCTATTATGTACATAATGAATAAGTATAGTGGGCGCGCACCTGGCCTAACCGGCCACATGGGGCTTTACCCCCACATTTCTAGCTTAGGAATTTCTACCATTGGTGTCACTTCTTTACCTTCTGTGTTGACCTTTAGCTTCTTCTCATAGTGACGATGAGTAAGAATACCTGCTAGACTAGCCCTTGTGGAGTTTTCTACCTGCATGGTGTAATCAAACTCTTGTAATCTAGCAAGCCACTTATAGATTGTAGATGAGATATCCATGTGTTGCAACACATATGAATTACAAAGGGTCTAGGCAATAGATAAGAGCGGAACTTTGTAGTGGCAAACATTAATGCAAGCACCATGTGCTCTACCGCGGTGAATCCTTTTTCTGATGGGGTCATGACGCGAGTAGAGAAGTAGATAGGACGCATGAAAGAGATTTGGGGGTCCTTTTGCATTAGTACGGCTCCAAGTGTATCACTTCCTACACTGGGGTTAACATAAAATGGCTTGTCCCATCTTGGGGGTGCAATGGTCGGAAGTGTAGCCAGGATCTGTTTCACCTCGATAAACTATTGCTCATTTCACTCCATAACAGGAAGACATCTTTATGGATGATTTGTTGTAGAGGGAGAACCACCTGAGAGAGCAAGTGAATGAACTTGCTCAAATACCTTACCTTATGAAGAAAAGAGACTGTTACCATATACATGTGGTAGTGATGTGTGTGAACACACTAGGACCGCCGGGGCAGTTTTTCCCTCTTTAGGAGGTTTTCTCCCCCGTGCATAATATATACGCCCATCACTCTAGGGCTAACTATCTTTCCATTTCACACTAAGTAACACACTCTCTATTGTGTGCCTTGAGCTTTCTTCATCTTCTCCAAGATGTGTGTGTTTCTCTGCAACCCTAATTCCAACAATTGGTATCAGAGCAGGTCACGTCCTCCCGGGCTTTAGTCGCCAGTTGCTCCAGCACACACCTGCTCACTTTCTCCGATTTCAGTGAGCTTTGGCGAGCGTTCGCAGGTCGACAAATATTTTGGGATAGCTCAAAGAGCCTGGTCTACTCAGAATTTTGATTTGGGCTCATTTCGGCCTCCGTTTCCACTACGGGCAGTATTGCACAGGCTATTTCGTCATTTTGTGCAGATTTTCTGTCAGTGCCGTTTTCTGCATAATAGGTGCCTTATAGTCTTCTACGGTTTGTGCTATATAGCACAGGTTGTTTCCGCTTCGTTTCTCCTATTTTCGGGCAGTTTTCACATCAGGTGCAGCATTTACCATGGCTGACAACAACAACACAGATGTGTTCAAGATGTTTGCTGCTGAGGACAGGTTGGATGGGGACAACTACCCTATGTGGGCTTATATGATGCAACATGTTCTTGTGTCAAAAGGTGTCTGGAACATTGTGCAGGGCATTGATGTACGTCCTGGTTCTGAAGATGTAGGCGATGTTGAGGATGTTGCAGGTCTTGCTGCAAGGATTGCAGCTGTTAGAGTTGTTTTGCCTACGGCAGAACAAGCTCGTTGGGATGTAGGCCACTGGCCAACTTTGCGGTGACACCCACAGACTCAGCAGGATGTAGGCACATTGTGGTGTACTTTTTTGCTGATACACAGTGTTTGCCTTGCTATGTATACATACATGAGGACTCCTGGATAGAGGAGGTTGCTTTACGCACGGCTCGCTTTGCTTGGGCTTGGGCCAGGCACTCACTACAGGCTCGCCTATCTAGAGGACGCTCGGATGCGGATTATTCCCCATCCAAGCCTGCCTCGAAGATAGCCCGTCTTGCTGCTGCGGCAGCATCTGTTCTCTCTCGCTCCCCATGAGGATCGTCTCGTGGAACGTGCAGGGATTAGGTGGGCCCCAGTTTCAGCGACAGCGGGGCCGATTGCGTCAGGAGCTTCAGCGTTGCCTTGTGGGAGGAGAGATTGATCTCCTTATGCTTCAGGAGCACCATTTGTCTGAGAGCCGCATTCGGCGATGTGGTCAGATTTTGCGTGGACGTTATGATACCTTTTGGTCGGCTGCTTTTGGACCTGGAGGCATCCAGGGGGGGGTATGTATAACTATTGCGGACTCATTGCAGCAGGCCATTGTGGGCATAGCGATTATTGTGCCAGGCAGGGCTCAGTGGATTACTATGCAGGTTCAGGGTGGCCTTGTGGGCTTCCTGAACATCTATGCGCCCAATGTGGCGGGTGCTCGTGCAGAGTTTTGGTCACAGATTGTTGAGTCTTTGCCACATGTTGACCATTGGTGTGTAGGAGGGGACTTCAACATGTTGGAGGACCCCTCTGACAGGATCGGAGGTAGCCATGCTACTGTGCATGGAGTCGAGTTAGCAGCTTGGGAGAGGTTGTGTATGACTTTGAGGGTCTCGGATACATGGCAGCATTCTGGATTTGTGAGGCCTCCAGAGAGTCTTGCCTTCTCTAGATCAGCCAGACCGCAGAGTGGGAGGAGTGAATCTATCGCGGATAGATCGCTTCTACACTAGTGACCACTTCAGTGACTTGGGGGGATCAGTGGGCATCCTGGCAGGGACATCCTTCTCGGACCATGCACTAGTGATCCTCACAGTGGCAGACAGGCAGAGGAGTGGGAGCACGATGCTTCGCATCCTAGAGCGGGTCTTATTGGACACAGCACTCAGAGAGAGGGTAGAGGCTCTTTGGACAGAGGGCATGGACAGCCAGGCTCTACCGGCACACAGAGTGGCCTTAGGCCTACCTCAGCTTAGCCACTTTTTTCTCCAGGAGTCTTTGGCTCGACGGGCTACAGCGAGAGAGGTGGAGCAGCGTCTCAGACGAGGCATTGCTTCACTACAGAGGATGCAGGAGCAGCATCCAGCAGTCCATGGTTGGAGGAGCAGTTACAGCAGGCTCGACAGGAGCTTGCTTGCACAGAGGAGAGGCGCCATGAGTTTGCCTTTCACCGACAAGCATCTTAGTGGACTCAGGTAGGTGACAGAGTGACAGGTGCTTTTTTTGAGACAGTAGAACCTCGGCACTCGCATGCCAAGGTCAATCAGCTGAGGAGACCCGATGGGTCAGTTGCTTGTGAGCCTGAGGATATGCGTGCAATTGCTACTGACTTTTACCGTGAGCTACTGCCGGCTGAGCCCCAGTCAGAGAGACAGGATGCATGCAGGGAGCAGGTTTGGGCGCAGATGCCTTGTCTTGTGACTGAGGAGATGCGCCAGTGGCTGGAGATACCTCTTCAGCTTGAGGAGCTGCACACGGCTCTTAGGGCCCTTCCTTGTGGTAGCTGTCCAGGTGAGGATGGGCTGACTCCCAACTTCTTCTTGGAGTACTGGGACTTGCTTGGCCCAGATCTTTGTAGTGCCTTTCAGTACATTCTGCACACAGGAGTGATGCCGGATAGCATGAGTGAAGGCTTGATTTACCTCATTCCAAAGGAGGGTGGCTCCGTGGATGAGATTCGACAGTGGTGCCCCATCACCATCCTCAACTCAGCCTACAAAATTCTTGCCAAGGCTCTGAGTTTGAGGATTCAGCCACTTTTGGAGAGCCTTATACATGGGACTCAGACAGGTTTTGTCAAGGAGCGCAGTATCCTTGACAACATCTTCACTTTCTGGGAGGCTTCTGCCCTGGCACGTCTTTGTGGGGAGGACCTTGTGATTCTTCTTCTCGATTTTGAGAAGGCATACGACAAAGTTGACTGGGACTTTCTAGAGGGCACGCTTCACAGGATGGGCTTTTCAGATGCTTGGATCAGAGGGGTGTCAGCTTTGTACAGACAGGCTCACAGTCAGGTGCTTTTGGCAGGAGGTAGAGGTGAGCGCTTCATGCTCACATGATCGGTCAGACAGGGTTGTCCTCTTGCCCCCTTTCTCTTTCTATTCTATGCGGAGGCGATGAGCAAATTTTTGGTGTCACAGCAGGTTGGTTTGAGGGGCTTAGCACTCCCTATACAAGGAGATGAGCTTCTGGACGCTGAGTTTGCCGATGCTCAGCCTTGTACTTAGAGGGCTAGGAGGCCAATTTACACAGGTGTGGGCTGGCTCTAGAGACCTTCTGTTGTGCATCAGGCGCACTGATCAACTGGAGAAAGACAGTGGCTTTCTCGGTTGGCAGTGCTCCTGTGCCATAGTGGATGCCAGGAGAGGGTTTGAGGTGGATTCCTCCAGGGACTGCAGTTCGATACTTGGGTTGTCAGGTTGGTTTGGATTTGTCCCCCGAGCAGCAGATTTCTCCTCTTCTCCTGTCCATCAGGAGAAAGCTGTTACACTGGAGCTCAACACGACTTTCGCTGGCTGGTAGAGTAGTAGTTGCCAACCAGGTGTTGTTGGCAACTATGTGGTACATCACTTCTTGCTGGATCTTCTCGAGTTCTTGTATCAGCCAGGTAGAGAGGCTGATCAGGAACTTCCTCTGGTCAGGTCGCGACACTCAGGTTTCCCGAGCCAAGGTGGCTTGGTCGGTCATCACACTCCCTTGTTCTCAGGGAGGGCTTGGGATCATTGATCCAGCACAGCAGAGCAGAGCCCTTCTTGGGAAGTTCGTCGTCAGAGGACTTCTTCCAGGCGAGGAGCCCTGGAAAGAGTTCTTGCTGCAGAGGCTTCGTGCCAGGGTGCCTCAGTCAGGAGGCCCTTGGCAACCTTCGACCAGATGGATCTTTACAGAGTTGCGCTGAGTTGGTTTGAGCAGGAGACTGGAGGACCGATTCGCTGTGAGTTTGCTTCGCTCTTGGGAGCTCTTACGGCGTGGCCTAGAGCAGAGACAGCCGGCATGCACGAAGGAGCGCCTACGACAGCCCCTCGTCTGGAACCCCATGGTTAGCACTCAGAGAGGCCACTTGGTTGGGAGTAGGCCTCATGTTTCTTGGGATTCCATGGCAGCAGGTCCAGCGCTCTCTCTAGGTGACTGGCTAGAGTTCACAGGTTTGCCAGAGGAGGTGCAGGGTGTCCAGCTACAGGGCATGAGAGGGGTTCAGAGCATGTGTCAGGACATCTCAGAGTCAGTTCCAGCTGAGTGGCTCACGCCTCTCGAGCCAGTAGCACCCCGATGGATGGGAGCCTTCACACGGCTGGAGGTTCTCATCTCAGTCAGGGCTTGTTCAGAGACTGTCCCAGCCCTGTTCTTCGAGCTTCAGGGTGGGGGACGATTACAGCAAGTTACAGTAGAGGCCCCGCAGGTAGCAGAGTGCTGTTTCCAGAGGATCCGAGTTGTGGGCATCTGTGGGAGGACTTGCGTCATAGACCCTGACCCAACAGCTCTCGAGACAGGACACTGGAGGCTATGGGCTTGGGAGTGCTTTCCACTGGCACGAGTACAGTGGGATCCTGGTGAGTGGCTTTGGAGGGACCCCTTCTCTTCTGCAGACCGCCCAGGAGTCCCTTTCTTTCAGTACACTGTTCGGCTTGGACGTCATATACCTGCAGCGCAGAGAGAGGTCCGCCCCGCTGCAGCACGGCATTGGCAGGAGGAGAGTCTCACAGTTGAGTTCTTGGCAGCTTTTTGGCAGAGGCTGTGGGACTCCAGAGAGCCGAGGCGCGTCACTTTGTTCCAGTGGTTGGTTGCACACAGAGCCACAGCAGTAGGGAGCTGGCTTGTGCATAGTGGTCTCTCGGCCGCATGTACAGCCTGTGACCAGTTGGTGGAGAGTCAGCGACACTGTCTTTGAGACTGTCCCTCGGCCCAGCAGGTGTGGCTACGAGTTCTTCGGTTGATGCCTGCCCTCTCCATGGCTCGACAGTACACTTGGGGGGCAGCGGCTTGGTCCACCCTCACGTGCCCGACACTACAGTTTGAGCTATCTTCCACCAGCAGGATGATAGTGATACAAGGGGGGCGACCTACACTCCAGCCTGCTACAGACCTTACTCCATAGGAGTGGTGCAGTGAGAGAGAGGAGTGCTGGGAGCTCATCAGCGGCCTAGCTCTCTGGTTCATCTGGCGGGCCCGTTGTTTCCGCATCTTTGAGGCTCGCCCTGTGCCACCAGCAGAGACTGTTCGTGAATTTTGGCTAGAGCCGATCCATACTCTCAGAGGACAGCTTGAGGGACTACAGGGCAGCTCCGACCGCATGCGAGAGCGCCGCGAGGCTTTCCTTCGACTCTGGCGCCCTGGGCCTTTCTACACCATGGTCCAGGGGGTGCTCAGATGGCACTACTGTCCACCTGTGTGGCTCTTCCCTCCTCCCATCTCTTGATTTAGCCCCATTGTATATATGCTGTTTTTTCATTGGGAGAGTCTCCCCATCATGCTTGTTGTAGCCCTCTCTAGCAGAGGTGGATGTAGCCCTATGGGCAGTTTTCATTAACTAATAGAAGGATCTTTTTCTCGGATTTTTTTTTTTTTTTGCATCCACTCCTTAAGTATAAGAACTATTTACAGCTATCTGCATTTCTAAATCAAAACACAAATAACACTTACTTATGCACTACTGGGATACATCGCAGACATAAAGATCGAAATGGAGGATAGTACTCAAGCAACTCAGACACAAGAGGAGACATCACCGGAGATGCCAGGATCAAAGAGGCAGCGATAGACAAGGAAAATCAACTACATAGTCTACTCAATAACCTGCACAAAAAATGGAAGGAGATACATAGGCGTGACAAAGAACTACGACACGAGGAGAAAGGCACACACGAGAAAACCAACAAAAAAAATGAGGAAAGACTTTGCAGCATACCAGCCGTTCACTGATAATTTTAGGTTCGATGTTTTGCAACAAGAGCTTTTTCAAAGGTTTGTTGAAGCTTTTAGCATTCATAAAAGCTTTAAGGCGTTTTCGGCACTTGCTTTCGGCCTCAGCCCTGCGAAGTACAACAGGTTGTGGTGCCGGCACTTGTTTTCGGCCTCAGCCCTGCGAAGTACAACAAGTTGTGGTGCCCTTCAGAAGATACTCGGCCGAGGATAGGAGTTCAAAAATTCTTCAAAGGGTGAAGCCTAGAGCTTTCTCAAAGGCTTTTCCCTCCGAAATTTGCGAGTCAGTGGTCGGTTCCCTTCGATCTCCTCAAGCACAGGGATGGCTACTCCAAAGACCCCCGCCAAAGCAAGACCGAGCTTTGCAACAGTACTGGGAGCCCCTAGCAAACTTGATCGCATCATGCAGTTGCAAGCAACTCTTGATCGAGTCTTGGAGGAAAACTTTGAACTCAAATCTCGCCTGAGCAAATTAGAAGAACAATTCAACTCTATGGCTGACCTCACCACCGACAAGGTAAAGGAGGTAGAGGCAAAGGTTAACCAAGTTCACTCAACAACCATCGCCCAAGTAAGGACGTGTGTAACAAAGGAAATCTCCGAACAAAAATCTCAAGAAGATAATGCCCTCAAGGTACGCATCGGTGGGCTCCCCTTGCAGTGGTGCACTGTTGAGGACACCCTTGAAGAGGCAATCATCAAACTCAACAATATTATTGAGCCAGTCAACATCAAGTCAGAGAATGTCGCTTGGATCAATGACACACATCATCATGTACGTCCCGAGCATTGTGTCCTTACCTTCAAGAACAAAGAGGAGCGGGTAAAGTTTCTACGTCAATCCCGCCTTCTCAAAGAAACCAAGCTTTGGATTGCAGAAGAAGTGACCATGAATCAACTCAAGAGTAAAGTGAGCGAGCTTAAGAAGGTGCATGAAGCGCGTAAGCAAGGCAAATGGGCAGTCTATCGAGGAGGCAAAGCGATCATCCAAGAATTCCGAAATCCCAAACCAGCTCTCTCCACAGCCGACCCTTAGGTTTTTGTTTGTTTTCTCCTTTTTTCCTACCCTACTCTCTTGATGGACCCTCAGTCCTTAACTGATATGTATCAGCCCACACTGAGAATGAATCGTTGTAATGTCTGTGTTTTTGTTCCCATAGGTCATATATGACCTCCGTGGACGTTAATCCAATCTATCTATCTATCTATCTCATTCTCTCTCATTGAAAACCTCAATTATTGTCAATACCAAGTTACTCTCATTCTCAGCTTGTAGATTTTTATGTGGTAAGTTATATCAAAGGGACACTAGTTTCCTCAAGCCAATCATGATCATAAACATAGCCAAAACAACAACAATAAGCATAATCAAAGCCGAAACAGTAACCATGAGTCAACGACCATTTGACAATAGTAGCAATAAGCATAACTAAAATGATAATTAAAACCATACTCATTTGACAACCATAACTGATACTCATTCAAAAACCATAACCAATACAATTCAAAAACCATAACTATACCCATAACCATAATATCAATCATAAGCATACTTGAAACAAGAACAACCATGTTCATAACCATACTCATTTGACAACCATAGCCATAGTTGATGTGACAACCAAGAGCCAATCATAACCAAAAACCATAACTATACCCATAACCAAAACATCAATCTTAACCATAGTTGAAACAAGAACAACCATGATCCATAAGTAAAACCAAGGTCAATAGCCATAGAAAAAATCATATATATATAAAGAGTGGCAAAAATCTATAAGCCATAACCTATCAAAAATAGAGGTTAAAATTGTGTATTAGAAACATCAAAATAGAATATTACAATATTTAACAATTAATTTACCTTCTACCTTCAATCATCCACATAATACATATTCTAAAGTTCCACACCACTAGAGCAAGTAGTATGTATCATATCCTCATTTATAGAGATATCCTTGGTCACAATCATTAATCAATATCCAAGAAGATCCATGAATACCAAGTTCAAATCCATAATAGTGTCATCATCAATTGCTACAAATAGTAGTGTCGCGCTCATGCAAAATAAACAAAATACCATGTTACAAATGATTAAATCTAGAGGTTTTCATACTTGAGAATCGTATACACACGTAATCTAGAGTGAGATTAATTTGAGAGAGAATAGAGAAAGATAGCACATGAGAGCACTTGGAGGTGCATCTTTTAGAGTGGAGTGCTACACAAGCATGGAGAGAGGAGAGGTGGGAAGAGACAAGAGGAACACAGGGCACTGGGTGCAATCTTCCCTTGTGAAGAGTGAGCATTTTTCTCTTGCATGTTTTTATTATAGATTTCTTTAATGCTCAAAATGATTATAAACTATCTGATTGAATATAAAATGACCGTTGCTTATGAAGAGATATTTAATAATTAAATATCCATAAATTTTCTATCCTTTTGCATAATCTATAACCAAGTATACCTTTTTCACTTATCAGATATAATAAATAAATATCTGTCAATTTCACTACATTTTTAAGCAAGAACTTGACCACTGCTCCAAAGTGTGATTTTGTTAACCCAAGTAGATAATGAAAAATGATTTGAATTATTTGGATATGGATTCAGTTTATGATGACTGGATGCTGATAGTGTTTGTTGAGTTGGGTTGGGAATCAATGAAATTCAATATTGAACAACCATCGTCGTGACCAATGATAGCCTGATACATCATGATATGACATATACTACTTATTCTCTTGGTATGGGATACTACAATATTTAGTATGTAAATGATGGAAGGCATTTATGAATTTATAACTTATTATTTTGATACACGATATTTATGATCTATAATTCTAATAGTTGTTTTTGACAAGTATGATTTGTAGATAAATTACATAGCAGCTAAGGACAATTGCTTCTTAACTGAGAGGTATGTAATAAAAATTGATAAAAAATTATTTATTATAGCTTCTCGGTGGCAAAGGCATGCTTGGTTAATGAATTATATAGAAGGATAGCAAGTATATAGATATTTAATTATTAAAGATCCCTTTATGAGAAATAATCATTTTATGTCCAGACAGGCAATTTGTACTCATTTTGAGCAATGAAGATATCTATAAATAAATACATGCAAAAAAAAAGCTCACTCTTGCATGGGGGGAGAGTTTACCCAGTGCTCGTGTTCGTCTTCTCTCTTCCCACCTTTCCTCTCTCCATGCTTGTGTATCACTCTGCTCCAGAAGGTGCAACTGCACATGATTTCAGGCACTATCTCCTCTCTATCTCTCTCAAATCAGTCTCACTCTAGAGTACATGCGGATATGATTTTTCAAGTATACCGACCTATGGAGTGTATCATCTATAGCATGGTATTTTGTGTATTTTTTAAGACCACCGCACTTCTCTCTGTAGCGTCAACATCACAAACCAAATCCAATTCTATATCAAGATAATCCAAATCATTACAATCATACCCAGTTAACAATATCACACTACTAGCAATGGTCGCCATCCATTGCAATATGATTTTGTAATTAATGTTGCCTAAACCCCTGAATTGATGCCAATAGATTATGTTGCCTAAACTAGCAAATTTGCACTAATACTATATTGAATTTGCATTTATGGCCGTGTTGCCTAAAGTAGTAGATATACAATTTTTCTACTTATGAATGGTAATTCTATATTTGTGGTCATGTTATCTAAACCAATGAATCTACAAAAATGCTGCTTAAATTGGCAGATTTGCACTAAACAATTTATACACTACGTAAACCAACAAATATGTGTTTATGTGACCAATATGGAGTGGGCTACTACCTATTTGAATTCAAAATCTAAGTCAGTTTGAGTGAAGGAAGACTTACAACCATGTTTTATGGTATTTTTAATTTTCTTAACTCTTTTGCTTATCCTTATTTAATCAACATCTGTGATTTTGATTGCCTTGCAGTGTACCTACCAATCAGTTTTACAAAAACCCAAAAAAAAAAGAGAAAGAGGCCCATAGCATATGAACTTTCAAGTTTTAATAACTTTAATCTAATGACATCGAATTTATTTGAATATATACAGATATAGCAAAAGTTTTAGCTTAATGCAGTCCTCATGCACAGCTTGAGGATGTGTGTGGATCTGAATTGGCTCATCACAGGCAAAACTATTTAGTTTCATACAGAAAGTGACCATCACTATCTAGAATAAGAAACAAGAACATGATTTGAGACTAAATAATATTTAGTTAAAAAAGTCAAAAATTTACAAATGCCCTACATAACCTGCATTGAATATTATATTTTGCCTCTAGCATCTAACGACATTAATCCACATGAATTTAATAAGTGATTATTAGCTTTACATGAGACATTGATGAGAGAATACTTTTTTAGTAAAATCAAATACATCTCCTTGGATAAAATCGATAAAATAACAGAGCAACAGACGACAACGCAACGATTTTGCAAATACACACAAAGTAGCATAGCATACATTTGCATACCTTGAGAATTGATCGTATGTGTTGTTCATTGAGACACATGAGTAGAGAGAGGAAGAGAGCATGGCATGCCTATCTTCTGGACTAGAGTGCTACGCATGCATGCAAAGGGGAGAGCAAAAGAGAGAAAGAGAGAGACACAGAGCATTGGATATAATCTCCTATTGAAGAGTGAGCATTTCTATCTTGCACGTTCATTCAAATATTTATTAATAGAATCCACTGCTAAAAAATGCTTACAACTGTCTGCTTGGACATAAAATAACTATTGCTTGAAAAGAGCTCTCCACTACTAAAATATCCATAAACTATCTATCAATTTTATATGCCATAAGTAAATCGTGTTTTCCACCCATAAGCCTGCTTGCCACTTGTATACAAAAGATATGAATCATAATTACATATGTTGCAAGCACTATAATAGAGTACCCATAAGAATGCAAGCACTATAATAGAGTATCCTTTATATTTGATGAATTGCACATACATTCAATTAGATTTGTACATGAGAGAGAGAGAGAGAGAGAGAGAGAGAGAGAGAGAGAGAGAGAGAGAGAGAGAGAGAAAGCATACACACCTCCTAGGATGGAGTGGTATGCTTACATGTAAAGGGAGAGGTGAGAGAATAGAAGAAGAAAGATAATTACGCGTAAAGGGAGAGAAGAGATGCAGAGAGATACAGAGCACAAGGTACAATCTCCCTCCATGCAAGAGTCACCATTTTTCTTTTGCATGGATGTATTTATAGATAATAGTCAATACTCAAAATAATTACAAACATCCACTTGAACATAAAAATAATCGTTGCTCATAATTCAACACTAGTTTGGTTACCTAACAGGACATAAAACTATCCTTTTAGTTTTTTAAAAAAAAAATCAAATCCTCCTATCATATGTATGTGTTTGTAGAATTCCTTACTTTAGCTTAAATCTAACACCACATTTTAGGTGGGGAAAATAAGAAACACTCACAACTCTTGATGGTATGGTCATTAGGAGCTCTCAAAGCGAAAGGAGGGCTCAACTTGACCAAAAACAACATATTTTCTAGGTGAAACCTATTTTACACAAAGTACAAAAATCTCTTGACAGCAAGACTATTTTCTAGTAAACATCCTCTCCAAGTATTGAGCTCACAAAACTTGAATATGGAATCAAATGTACAGAAACATAAGTTTCTCAATGATTCTGCAGAGTGCATGCATCGTGAAAATATGTACTCTGGATAGTGGAATATCCAACACTGGGCGGAAGTTAAGGTCCTGCAAGTGCCTGTCCGGTGCTCTCCTCCAATTTCTTTTGTCAAGACCAATGATTCCTCCCATGCAATACAAACAAGGGCTTTTACTTGTTGCTCCTTTTGAGATGTTGTACATACACTTTAGGGTTTTGAGATCTCCAGCCATATGCCACTCTACTGTGTATGAACCCATGCCTAATACATCGAGTGTCTTTCCATTTCTCTGTTCGCTTATGACTTCAGGAATACTTGTTTGATGGAAAACCCAATTAAGAATATCGAAATTCTTTGCAGGCACCTGAAATGGGAAAACCAAACCAATCAAATGAAACATGTCTAACCATTTTTTAAAGCAAAAACTTGTTGATATCAAACCTTGAATGTGGCTAATAAGAAAATATTGTTTTCGGATTGCACGCTAAAGTTTCTAGGGTCATCTGAACCAATGCTTTCATCTAATGCTCTATTCATAAGTGTTATTGTGACACGCTCAACCTTTGTCTCTTTCACTAGCTCGCACTCATCCAGTTTAAGCACAAACTTCAAGACTCCATTGCATTCCTCTTGAGAAACCTCGAACAATTGAACAATATATGTCTGCAAAGCTACTAAATCATAAAATATATTATTGTATTTGTCATAGACCACTTCCTCTGTTGATGGTGATCTGTACATTGCTTCAATGTGAAAAGGAGTGCCCAATGTCCAAAGCACTTCCTGGTTGTGACCTCCAGTCTTGTCTTTCGAATGGAGAAAGGATTTGGCAGCAACGTGTGCTTGAGATTGAACTTCTTACTTTGTTGCTGCATAGTTCTGTAAACAGAAAATTAAGTAAATGGACTATTTCCAAGTTTTCAAATGCTACACATATGCAATATACCTAAAAATTGCAGACATTTGATTTGACAGGTGAAGACAATTGATTCAAACACCAGACATACCTAAAAATTATAGAATAACCTTTGTTGGATATTCCGGCTTCATCCAGAATTGACTGAACATCATGTATTTGGAGTTGATTCTGTTTCAAAAGAGTGTCAAGTTGCTTAGCAACAATCTTGCAGTAGCGCTTATCGTCCAAAAGTCCGGCGACATCTTTGCATTTTAGTATGAGACCATAAGGAATTGAAGAAGTTGGTGTGTTCTTGTCAATATTTGACTGATGTTGTAACAACGATCTAAGCATAAATATGAAAATAAGATATAAAACTACAAATATAAAGATGAATTAAACCTGTTTGAATGATAATCTTACTTGATTGCTTTAACCCTCTTCTTCAAACCCCCAGAACCAACCTTCAGTTGTTCAATGTCTCGTAAGCGTCGTTCTCTTAACCGAGGACCCAAGACAGTAGTTTTTTCTCTGAGATCCTGCGTGAGCTGCGTGATGCTTTCGTCCTTGCCTTTCAGTTGATGAGCGCACTCTGTCACAGTTTGCTTCAATCAAAAGTTTTCTTTGTGTGCAAGGTCTCTCTCAATCTTAAGAATATCACTTTTGGCCGCCAAATGCTTGGTGTAGCCATATAAACCAGAATAACTGTCTCCTACATAGTTCAACAATGACGTTATGTTTCTGAAAGGTGGAGTTGAGTTGGTGATAGGATCAGGATATATCCTGCCATCCACCCAAAGATCAACGCTTTTTTTACCTTGAAATCTGAAGTTCTCTTTTGAAGCTTTGGAAAGGATGCCTCGCTTATTCTTCTTGCGGAGGGGCTCGTATTCTCTAGACAGTTCGATATGCATATGATACACATCGTTTTGACTCCTCGTCTGAGTTCTGTGTGAAGATGATAATGACATTGAGATGACTTGGTGAATGAGAAAGCTCAAAACAGAGGAGAGTGCAAGAGTGAAGCAAATGGAAGAGAGCTCAAAGTAGGAGACTGCGCGCAGGCGAAAAGCAAGAGAGACGCGAAAATGAGAAGAAGAATAACATTCAATGCACCTCGTTGAGCGCCAAATCTTAGTTTTGAAAAATCCAAAAGATTGAGACAATCGGTGTTCAATTCGGAGCCGTCGTATGTTATCATTGTCTGAACACTTTTTGAGAGTTTTAATAAACGTACCCCCCAAATCTGATATCCGAGTTTTTTTGAAAGTGAATATCAAAAATGAAATTAGGGACTTTTTATTATCTCTCTCTAAGCTGACCTAGCATTTCTTACAAGGCCCATTTTTGAGTCTAAACTTTTCCTAATGACTAATGCTGCATAACCTGGAGGATTTTCATTTATAGATGTACTACTTAAGTTGGCAAATCTACACAAGCGATGTTTAAATAGATGGATATGCACTAAACAAGTTGGTGCTACACTATCTCACAATTTCTATTGGTATAGCCGTGACCTACAAGAATATTTTTAAAAGGTTAAGGAGGCTATATCTATCTCTCAAGAAGGCAAAAAGCTACTGCTAACAAGAACAGAAGAGCCTTAACATTCAAAAAAATGATTGGGTCTTACTTAAGTTTACCAAAGCTTGATTGAGACAAACAACGTGCAAAAATCCTATGGGCTATGAAAAGTATTATGCTAAACTAGCAAAAAGATACCATGGTCCTTTTTAAATCTTGAATGACATGGCTTATCAACTCAAGTTTCCCAACCATTGGCTCATACAAAATTCTTTTTATGTGAGCCTACTTAATCCTTGCAAAGGAGAGCACCAAGAGAACCAATTATTGGAGACCCTCCAAAAATTGAAGACGAAGAAGAGGTGCTACAACTCGAAGCTATCCTTCGGCATGAAGACAAGGTACTATGGCATGGTAAGATTATCAGACGGTATCTTATTAAGTTCAAAAATTATCACTTTGAAGATGCTAGATGGATGCAAGGAATACAACTTAAGGATATTATGAACCTTGTAAATGCTTACAAATGCTACACTAGAGTAAGCAAATGTAAATGCTTTCTAAATGAACAATGTTTTGTCTTATAAGACTAACCCTATTTTTTGCACGACTTTAAATAGTATGCATGCTTAGAATCATGTTTGTGATGACAACATTACTCAAACACCAAGTAGAATTTATCACTCTACTTTGGGAGTATGATATGGACTAAAGAGCAGACATGCTTGCGGCAGCTACGTCTCCCAAGCACCAAATGGACTATTCAACCATTCTGAAATGATGTCATAGGGTGAAAAGGAATCCTCTATCCGCTAAGAAACGTAGACTAATGACTAAGAATTTCTACCTCATAGTAGTCGAGAATGACTATGATTTCAAGAGAAAGGTAACGTCATAAAGTCTTATATCTAACCAACCCAAATGATTTTCTGATATTAAATTGATCATTTAATGTGGGAAAATAAATGGGAACAAGGGTTAAATATAGACATGTGCTTATGGATCTGTCTCAGCACAATGCCAAGGTTAAAGGGGTCCAAATGAGACTTGATCTATTAAAGAGAAATGCTACCTAATGGAGCTTAAAGACCTTAGGGTTAACTTCATTAAATACCTTCAAAAGTTAGTGTTAGAAATTCCTTTGACCTTAGGCAATCTAGGACTAACCTTGAGGTGGAAATCCTACCCAAGCATGAGTGCTTGTTGTTGCTAACTAAGGTGAGTAAGGTGTTTGTGGAAACCTTTCCCAAGTTTGAGGTGCTTCTCATGGTTAAATGACTAAGGTTCTTGAAGTGTTCAATTACAACATGATCTCTCAAGAGGCATAAATTTATTTTCATGATTAAATGAAAATAAAATTTTAAGGTATAAATTTATTTTATGCTTAAATTTTTATGATTAAGGTGCTTGAAGTTTTCAATTCAAACATGATATCTTAAGAAGCATAAAAGACACATGTCAAGATCCTCCCTATGTGGTCCTCATGATGTGCTATCCTATTGGATAGGCTTTAAAAGGGTCCAATGAGAATTTAGATGCATAAAAATGAATAATTAAGTTCTTTCTCTCAAAGAGGAAAAATAGGACACATGTCCAAATGATATAATTAAATAATAAGAGAGAGAGAGAGAGAGAGAGAGAGAGAGAGAGAGAGAGGGAGTGGTGGACCAAGCATGAGAGGGGGTATACTCTCCCACACACACACACACACACTTGAATTGTGTGAAGTGCAAAGTGCAAAGTGCAAGAGCTCCATCTCCTTCTCCAAGCTTGTGGAGAAGTTGAGAGCCTACACCAACACTCTTGGCTATGGAATGCAAATCCAACCAAGAGCCATGCTTCAATGCTTAATCTTTCCATCTTCTTCATCATCATTACTATGCTATTATGCTATGCTAAACAAGAAGAGTGGTGATAAGTGAGGAACTATTTCTTTCTCCTATGAATGTTTCTTGTTCCTCTTCCCTACCCTCTTTCCCCGCTAGCTCTCTCCACCTTCGAAGGTGTTTGAGGCATTGGGACTGAAGCTTGGAATAGTTAATGCTTTTTTCAAAGTTTATGTTATGATTGTGATGCATGAAGCTTTCCATTTTCTTTGCATCACCTAGGTCACAAGGAACACAAAGATTGTATTGTACCAAGTCTCTCTTGATGGGAGAATCTATAATACAATATTCTTTTGGAAGGGGGACCG
Organism: Adiantum capillus-veneris; assembly: GCF_014529385.1. Classification (NCBI taxonomy): domain Eukaryota; kingdom Viridiplantae; phylum Streptophyta; class Polypodiopsida; order Polypodiales; family Pteridaceae; genus Adiantum; species Adiantum capillus-veneris. Next base: position 25,735,756 of record NC_140935.1, read on the forward strand.
GCTCCAAGTAAATCCGGTCCTCAACTATTGTCATGTTCTCTAATACTCTCTCTTGAAAAAGTATTTTTCATGCCAAATTAATTAAGTACTATGTTTATGTTGCTACCATCAATTATGTTCACCCTCTATGTTCTCAAAGTAATCTCACAAAAATTCTCAAAGTTCATAGGCCATTTACATTACATTGAATATTTAACAAAATTTCTCATAAAAGAGATCAACAACAACCAAACCTACCTTGATGGTGTTTTATCCCTAGTAGATTTGACAAAATTGAGAAATCAAACAAATATGAGGGCAAAAGCATGTGTTGGTTTTACCAAAAAGTGGTGTCTTGAATACTCAAGGGCGCACCTTACAAAACCCTCTATATCATGTGCAATCAGAGCCTAGTAAAAAACCCCTTTTTACATTTTGTGGATTGGAATAAAACTTCCCTCTAGGCTTGGATATTCTTTTGATAGCACTTTACAAACCCCATTTTGATGTTTACATGTAAAATAAAATAGTGTGTTATATATCAATGGATAGCTTTTAAAAAAGTAGAATCTAAAACTATAAGGTCCGACAAGTTTAGAGATTTTTTGTCAAACTTTTATCAACATCCACTTTTTGGAAAGGGTGTCACCAAAAAGTGCTAAAAGCAGTACTAGAAATGCATGCTTTCACCTATTAGTAAAACTTTGAATACATAGACGTACTAATCAAAGAGATTTTTATCCTTCTAAAGATCTATCACCTTAAACAAGGAACACCAATATGGGATCAAAGTCATGATATCGCTTTTGCAAAGTCGTCAATATGTTATCAAACACAAATCTTTGGAAACCTTTATTATCTAAGCTAAGTCCACATGGTATAGATATCCATTAACTATCTATCTATTGCATATTCCATAAATCGTGACAATAGACAACAAGCAAGCTAATAGATGGAGAGCATAGTTGATTTATTGGTCAGGCAATTGATACCACTACAACAGATGGGAGCATGTAGTCCCTACAAATACACAAAATAGCATGCATACGAGTGATATGACTAACTTTCTTGCATACTTGATGAATATCACATACACACGATCGAGAGCTAAGGAGTAAATTTTGATGAGTTTCTATGTGGAGGACATCTCTATTTATACCCTTCTTTTGTGTACTAAAATATAAATAGCATGTATTGGCTAGCTATGAGAGATGAGGAGAGGCAAAAGTCTATGATTAAGAAACTAATGAGAACACAAATTTTTTTGTACATTGAAACTATTATTGAAGGGATCTAAGTTGCAACCTGCTCTTTAGTTATTCCCTTTATAAATGGATCTCATTCTCAAGCCCCAACTTTGGGTAAGGTGAGAGTGGCCCATTGCATACTCAAGCATACATGGAGATTCATGGAAGGTGAGGGTCAAAAAATGAGTGTTATTATTTGCCAGTGGACACCCTTTAAAAAAATTTATGGACTTCTAGGTTGTGGTTTTATGTATGCAATGTGTGTTTCGACCACATACTCGCCATGTCGTTTGAATGATAATTTGTGTCCTACATCCATAAACTAGTTCTCAACACACTAAACTACCACATAGGTACCAATTGAACAAATTCACCAAAAATACTTTCCCATCAGCCCTCAAATTTGAAGTGTGACTCTGCTTTTCATTTTGATGTCATGAAGAAACTCCCCTTTTCTTTCTACACAAATTGGAAGGGCGTTCAACTATTTTCTTTCAATTTCTTGCAATCCTGTTTCTACACAAATTGGAAGGGCATTTCAACTATTTTTTACAATTTCTTGCAATCCTATTTCTACACAAATTGGAAGGGAATTCAACTATTTTTTACAATTTCTTTCAATCATGTTGAAGGTTAAGATTTTCCTAGCTTTTCTCAAGAAGGGTAAAGCCTCTTGGAAGGGTGTTGCAACCTTCTAACTTTGGGCCTGCTTTCCTGTTAACCACTTACGGGCACCCTATCACCTTTGATGGTCACTTTATCACTTTTGAGTCATGGACCGGGCTTGTCAATCCTATAGGTGCATAGGTGATCGCCGATGAGAGCCGCACCACTTATCTCATTTTTACATTATTTTTGCTATGACCGGCCACTGTGGGCGCCCATGTTTGAATGGGTTAGATTCATATAAAAGGTCCATTTTGACCTAAAATCCTCATTCTAGAGATGCATGCTAAAGAACTGCTCTTGATCTACCTCCACCTTCTTCTCCATTGTGCTCACGAGTGTGTGTGTGTGTGTGTGTGTGTGTGTGTATCCTTGAGAGAGAGAGAGAGAGAGAGAGAGAGTATGCTTGAGAGAGAGAGAGATAGAGAGTGTGTGATTGAGCATTGTGGCGGCATCGGCGGCCGCGAGGCAGTTGAGCGCGATGATGGTGGCTCCCTCTTCTTTGCGGCACAGAATCCTTCACGACAGCAAGCGTAGAGCGGTGAGTGACACACCATTGGCCCCTTTGAGCTTACTAGGATAGTCTGGTTGTGTGCTTGTAGCCATTCATGGCTTGCAAACAGTGTTTGGCAAGTCCCCAATCTCCGACACTTGCGGTAGAAGCGCACTTTTTTGGCGCTGTTGTTGGGGATTTCCCTGCACCAAGCTCGAGGAGCCCTATGTGTTGCCTCGTGAAGCCATTCATTTTCGTCCTTTTTGGTTTGTTTTTTTAGTTTTGTTTAGATCTGTTAGTGCTGCAATGTGCAGCTTTATGTAGGTTTTGTTAGATTTGTTTAAGCTTTGTAATGTGCAGGTTTCAGCATGTCTGTTAGTGTTAGTAGCTCTGTAATGTGCAGGCTTTTTGCAGTGGACAGTATTGAGCAGGTTTTTAGTTATGTAGTGTTGCAGTGTGCAGTGTTAATTAGTTTTGCTAGGCATGGAGCACATAGTTGTAGCTAGTTTTGATAGAGATACAAGGTGCAGCTACGCGCGCTAGGCAGGCTCTCTGCACGTGAGCTTAGCAACCACACAAGACAACCTTATCCACAAAAATATTTTTTGAAAAAAAAAAACGCCTGAAAAAATTGCATTCAAAAAGAAAAGGGGAAAAAAAGGTTATATTAAAAAGAAGGGATCGGGATCATTCCCCAAGCCCAAGCAGGCCTCGGTCCTCAGTCTTATGATGTAGTATAGACACTATTATATATATATATATATAGACTACCCCCTCAAGAGAAAGGGAGGGCATGCGGGACAAGTCCTTCACCCTTGCCTTCACACTTACACCCTTGGACTTACTAATTTTAGCCTTCTTCTCAACTAAAAAGACTTTTCTTAGGATTTTCAAGGCCTTAAGTAACCAAATCGAGGACTGTAAAGCATGAAATGTCCCTCTAACCAAGACGCTTATTTTGAGCTATGAAACACCATATTCCATGGTTTGGTCAAAAAATAAGACCAAAAAAATAAAAAATTTGAGAGTAAATTTGGAATGCAAAACACCCAAAAAATCTAGGTGAGCGGCCTTCATGGGCACTCACCAACACTTCTAGGGTCTTGAAGTCACATGCACCTACGCTCTAGTTGTGTGCTAGAAGACAATCATATAGAGAGTGTCTCCGTTTACGGGGGCACCCATTATTCCTCCACATTAGGCTCTAGGCCCTCAACAGGAACCCAAGGTAGTACCACTCAGGACCCACATATTGCATCTAGTGACTCTTCCTCTGACTATGATGTCATGGAAGGTTACTCGACCCCTAATCCGGATAGTTCAAGCCAAGCCATGCATGCCATGAACCCACGATCTGGGCCAAGCGTGTTTAGCCGCTTGAAAAGAGACTTCTAGTAGAGTCACTCGCTCCAAACATGGAGCTAGCGATGTAAATGAAGGGGGTGGGGAAGTAAATTCACCATTCATGATCAATGTAGACCCCATGATCCTAGAGTGTATGCATGTGAATATTCCATTCACTGCACTCCTTGACTCTTCAAAGCTATTCCCCTCCGAGGTTATATTACCTGATGGTAGAAGCCTTGCCAAAGTGCAAGAGGTTGAGTGATATATCCTTGCAGCTAGGGGAAAAGAAAATCAAAAGCTTATGCAAGTCAAATCAATGGAGAGAGCTAAAGGCGCAGGCCCCTATGTCAACATCGATGCTAGTCGAGCAATCGAGTGCTCCTAAATTAGCAACCACTGAGGGTCAAACCATAGAGATCCACATTGCATCTAGTTCAATGGACACCCCTAGCACCTCAATCCTAGATGGAGCATTTGTAAATGAAAATTAGGAATATGAACTACAAACAGAGACTTTAATCGAGCTATACACAGGTCACACCTATCATGTGGGTTAGTTAGATGCCCTACAATCCACATCGGGTGCAACTAGCGTAGAGGAGCAACAACAAAGAGTTTGTGATGTCAGGTCTCATGAGATTTTTGGATACAGGGAAGACTAAGCAACCAAATTTATCACAAATGGAGATTCCCTCGATAAGCCCGATGGATCCTCCATATGTTGTTTCGCCACGGGTCTCAGTACAATCTGAGCCCCCCAACAATAGCTTTACCTTTCCAAGTTTAGCTCATCTTTCTCTCGATGACACCACGGCAACCATGCCTACCCCAATTGTCATAATAATAAATATCTAATTCTCCTAAATGATTTTCTCATGTTAAACTGATCATTTAATATGGGGAAGTACCAGGGGAGAAAAAGCTAGAATATTGGTTAAGCTAGCAGACCGGCCACAGTAGGGATTCAAAGGAGGGGCCATCTGCAAAAGATCCATGTGCAACAATGGGCTAAAAAGACCCTAGGGTTCAGCCCATTAAGACTTCCAAAATGCTAAGGTTCCAAAATTCAAAGGTTGTGTCCAAAGGTCACCTTAAGGGAATTGGATGCTTTGTGTGTGTACCAAAAAAGTCTTTGCAATCCCTACTTGGGAGGGGGCGAGCCTTGCATGTAGGGGATGAGAGAGAAAGCCACACACACACACACAAGCTCCCTTTACACAAAGGGAATGAGGGACACATGTCAGCTCCCTAGACCAGATGCCCACAAGGTGTACCCAATTCCTATTGGATGGCCTTGGAGGTGGACCAATGAGAATTAGGCTAGAGTAAATCTAGTTTAATTAATTTAAAAAACACTTAATAAAAGAACCAATGAGAATTAAGTCTCCTAGATGACTATTGGACAGTCTCCCAAGGGGTCCAATGAGCATTGAGCAGCCCAATGGCTTGCCTGATTTCTATTGGCCAAGAGGCAAAGGGGTCCAATGAGAGTTTAGTTAAATTATTAAATTACCTAAAGCTCTCACAAAAGGGGAAAGGGGGACACATGTCAGAAGGCTATCACTTATGCTGCTTAATTGTCATTGGCTTGACTTGGGGAGGTCCAATGAGGGTAGAGCAAGAGCAAATAGCAAGAGGGCTCGCCCAAGAGAGAGAGGGGGATGATTTTTGCAAGGAATTATCACACACACACACACTCACACACAGTCTATGTGTGAAGAAAAGAAGACTATCTCTTCCCAAGCTTTAATGGAGAGCTCATCACCTACTATAAGCTTGTGAGATAGAAGCCTACATCGACACACTCTTGGCATGTGGATGCAAATCCAACCAAGAGCCAAGCTTCAATGCATGCTCATCTCCTCTACCAAGCTAATTACCAAGCTAAGCTATGCTAATATGAGTGATTATGTGAGGAGATGTACATCTTTCTCATAAGATACTCCTTCCTCCTCTCAATCTACTCTCATACCCTACCAACTCTCACCATCTTCGAAGGTGTGTGAGGTCTTGGGTCTCAGACCGGGGACAATTGATGTTGTGTTTGCTATGTGTTTTGCTTAGTGCATGAAGAATTCATCTTCATTGCACTAGCTAGTCTTGAAGGAACACAAAGAATTGTATTGTACAATGTCTCTCTTGATGGGAGAAACCATAATACAAAGCCTTTTGGAGGGGGGACCGGCTCCATGCAAATCCGGTCCTCAACTGTTGTCAATAGCTTAATTTCTCTCTCTTTTGAAAGTATTGTTCATGCTATCTAACTAGGTGTTATGTTTTTTGTTGCTCTCTCCACCCAAGCACTTTTGTAATTCTCATTAGGAATCTATTGTAATGAAATGCCCACTATGTTCATGCTAATCTCCTCTACACACAAGTTAATAGGCCATTAAATGTTACACCAGTGATGGGCATGACAAAAAACACGCCATGGACCTCATTTATTAGTAAAGCACCACTACATGGTGGCCCAATGCCTACAACAATACCTACAAGTGGTGTATCAATCATATGCACATATGGCCCTTGTGCTCATGTAGCTCCCACCCCTCCCATTGTTTCAACAACTTATGCTCCACGACCACAACATCCAAGCCCTTATTTCAATGAGACCATACCAGCTAGCATTAGAATGTCACATCCCACATGTGCTATGTCCAGGTCCACACATATGAACCTTGGGCCACTGCAAGGTGCAACACCGTACCAAACTTGGAACTGAAGGGTTGTCTATACGTCAAACCCAATGCCAATACCTACTCCGCATGTAGTCTCTAGAGCGTCTCTACCCCCGCTATGTGTGCTCACTCAGGTGACTTGGGAACATTTGCTCAAGCTATTGGTCAATCTATTGTTGAAAATATGTGTGGAACTCCTAATAGAGAGCCTAGAAGTAAGGAAATAGAAGTGGCCAAGCTCACACAAAATAACAATGGAGACACGAATTCTAGAAAGCATATCAAATTATTTGAACAAATATGCGATTCCCTAGGAGAACACAAAGAACTACATAAGAGTAATTCTTTAAGCTTGACCTTGAGCGGGAAGGCTGGGGATTGGTATAGGACCCTAAGGGTGGAAGGGAAAACGATTTACCCCACTCATAGGAGACTGTTCTTGAAAGAGTACATACGAGAGTGAGTGCTTTGGGATGTATCATCTCAGCTCCAGAAAGCCCAATGAGAGAAAGGGGAGTCAGTGACATACTTCATTAGTTGCTTGAAGCATTTTAATTCTCATTGTAATCCAAATGAGCACTTCAATAATAACCAATTGCTCGATAGATTCATTAGGAGACTACGACATGAGGATATCTATAATGGCGTAGTCATTAGAGGTATCACCACTTGGGAAGCAGTCACCACCAATGCAATCTAATTGGAGGACAATTTAATGATTCAGGGAGAAAGAGTGTCTGTTGAGCCTAAATCTACTAGCTCGCAAGCATCAAGGAATGAGTAAATTACCATGAAGCTTATTGTTAAAGAGCCAAAGACATCTGAGATGAATTTAATAGATCTCACCAAGGCCATTCAAAAAAGGCTTAGGGATAATCGTGCCTCACAAAACAATCATATGTATCCAAGAAGGGAACAACAATGGTGCTCAGTTTTCTATGGTCCACATAGCACTAGTGAATGCCCTACATTTAGAGTAAAATTCAACGGGAATTGCAATGCATGTAGTAGGTATGGTCACCAAGCTAAGGATTGTATAATGTTCAAATGTGTGATGACAAATAGACCACCCTTGGCCTCGATGGATTCACCTCAAGTTCCTGCATTGATGCATGCCCCACCAATTGGACAACTATCGCAACACATGGTTCCTAAAGTCATAAATGTTGCTCAAGCTACACAGCTACCACCTCCCATTTTAGGACCGTAGCTCCCACATACAAGAGTTAGCCCTGTGAATTATATGGGTTGCAAGCCATCTAGTGCTTGTTTGGAAGATTTTGAGGAAGATATAGACCCTACTATTGCCTATGGAATTGATGAACTTGAAGAAAGTCCACAATACTACGTGACTATTGAGACAAGTCAAACCTATCTATCAAGTAGCTACTCTTGTGGCAAGAGGCCAAAATATCAATTCCACTACCAAGAGACCACCTCTTCAATGCTACGAGTGTGGGGGTCCACATTGTGTAGTCAAGTTTCCTATTAGACTACAAAAGAATGCCACACTAATGCAAACCAATCAAGTGAGTACAACTACAATGCCAATACTCATGTATAATCGATGTGGCATAGATCATTTGATTGCCCAATGTTCTAATAATCCATGCACCAAAGATCACACCATTGAACTTAATTGAGGTTATCGAGGAGTCATCACAAAGTATACCTATAGTACTAGTAAATGTACTCACACGATCGATGCTCCAAAACCAAAATTATATTCTTGAAGAAAGAGATGCAGCATCAATTGCCCAATCTCAGAAGAAGAAGAAAACAGGAAGGAAGAGATCACAAAAAGCAGTGAAGTCAGACCCCAGTTCAAAGACTAACATAGGGATTGGTGACAACCCCGTGTATACGAATGACGTTGAAAATGATTTTGATCCAAGTGAGACCATGGAGACTAAAACGACCACTAGGAAAGAAACAAACATGGAAGATCATCATGAGCCACAATAGTCAAGACCCAAGGAACCCAAGAAGAAGATATGAACTTACCCAAACCCTATAGAGAAGATCTAGAGAGTCAAGCAATGGTAGAAGAGACCCAAAGGGATCTAGAGCCAGCACCTAGGAAGATCCAGATTATAGACACAGTGTTCCCTACACAAAATCAACCTCACCAAGATCATAGACCACTAGCTATGCCTAGTGTCATCCAAGAAGAAAGTGACTTTAAGTCATTGGGAAGTGGGCATACTCCCTTATTGTTGTAGAGAATGTTTACAGAGGGATTACATGGCCCTATTGAAGAAATGGAGATCCCATCTTCCCCATGTCAAGGGACTAAAGCCCAAATAGTGCCGTTAAATATTTCCAATTTGATGGATTTCATGGCTTCAAAAGTTAGAACCACCATCATGTCTAAACTATATGGAGACCCCAAGCCATTCTTAGCTCTTTGAGCTTTCCTCAATGGAGGACTGAAAGTCGAGCTACCACAATTTTCACAGATGGATGGAGCTAGGAGGTGCCAATAGAGGAGGAACACTTAGATCCACAACCCAACCTAGATGAGAACTATGTTGTTGAAATACATGTTAACAAGTTGGGACAATACTTTGAGATGATGAATCCAATGCGATCATACCAATCATGACCAAGGGATTAACTGTGAAGGGAATCCTTGATGGTGGTGCTGGGGTTAGCATTGTAACTAAAAATTGTTGGGAATCTATGGAAAGACCTCACCTTGGGACTATAAAGATAGTGGTAAAGATGACCAATGGGACTATTGTTAAACCTATTGGGATGCTAGAGGATCTCAAGATCAAGGTCCTTGGACACAAAATTAGGCATACCTTCATTGTTATGGATTTTTTCAAGCACACTATGTCATTTAAGATGATCTTAGGACGTCCTTTCATGAGGGAAGAAAAAATGGTGCATGACTGGTCTACAAACCATGTCTACTTGTAGTTCCAAGACTCTGTCATTTGAGTTGATCTGGAGCATAAGGTTATGTATAAAAAGGCCTAGAGAACATCTATCAATGGAAGTGATGGAGTCTATGATGGTCCAGCGATAGTTAAGGGAATAGAGTTAGCAGACCCAGGTGAGGAGTCCAAACATGTTTTCATTGCCCAAGATTTGGCAACAAAGACTAAGGAATATGTACTCAGGGAGCTTCTCAAGGAGTTCAAGTAGTATAATTGCTTGGACATATCATGATATGAAGATGTTCTACCTTCCATGGTGCAACACACAATTCCCATGAATAGCATGGATAAACCAGTCTAGCAACGATCCTACCCAATGAGTCCTAAGTATGCAAAGATTGTTCAAGAAGATAAAAAAATCGACAATTTTTTTAAATCAATTTTTGGACACTAAAAAGCTAAACTTGGGTACCAAGATGCCTCACTGACGTGATTATTGACATCTCGTAAAATGAAAAGGCACATGTCATAGATGAGGAACTTGAGATTCCTATCAATATCTTTATTAGTAAGTTCGAGGTAGCTGATGGCACCAAGGTGAAAGCTACAATCTTTTCCATAGAGCTCTAGACACTCCATCAAAAGATAGAGGTGATAGATCTATAGTGCCTAATGTTTTCAATTGGATAGTTTCTTCAGACTATCGGAAAAAACTTCTAGAGAGGCCACGAGTAGTATCCAATACAATGGTGAAGCAACATTAATTGATAATTATGGAGCCACCGTCCGTGTAAAGATTACAAGTGACGTTATTTGCTAGGAACTCCATCTACCAACAGAAAGTCACAACCTGATCTTAAAGACCAAAGTCATAGACAATGATAAAGCCTTCACCAAGCAACAAGGACATAAGTTAACCTAGAAAGATTTGATATATTGAGAGATAGAGCCGACCCTGAGAAAAATATCCCAATACCTTAAGGTACAAAAGCCACCCCACTACACCAAACCCTTGCTACACTTAGTGATGGTCATGGAAATTGATCTAGTAGAGCATCGAGTCATCAAATATGACCTCGACAACTATAACTTGGAAAGTTTGGTAGAAGCTAATCTAAAGAGTAGTGAGAGGAATAAAGTTTACATGAATGTTGGGCCCATGCTTACACGCATTGCCTATCAAGCCCTAGGCATGATTGAAGATTTACTCGAGGTGGAATTACAGGGCAAAGCATTCTGTCAAAGATGTGGGAAGCCCTTCAAAAACACCCACTAAGAGGAGAACATGCGGCACAAGCTCCAAAGCACCAACATTTGATAGTGAAGCTACAAAATCAAATTTTGAGCTTCACAGGAAATCAAGAAGAAAGAGGACACCCCCTCATAATATTAGTCAATAGAAGAGGAGGAAATAAAAGTCCCTCTAAAATAAAAAAATTTCCGCAACAAATAGAACAAGTGCAACATTGTATGGAAGAACCTCAATAGTTAAGAGAAGAGCAGCAAGCAAAAAGATTCGAGGAAAAGAATCAAAATAGCAAGAATCATCTCCATCCGACACCGATGATGTAGAACTAGATGCATGGCTCAAGAAGATTAATGAAGAGAGAAGACAAAAAGCTCAAGCTAAAATCAAACTGACCCGATCCATTCGATAGAGAATTCACAAGGTACTAAAGAAAAAGGTAGAAAAGAGAGTGAAAGAGGAGTCTAAGAGATAGAAAACAATTAAGTTGGATTCCATTTTGGATTCTCCTCAAAGTCAATAGTCACAACACGAGGAGATGGTTGAAGACACAACAACGACAAAAGATGCAAAGGAAATGGAAATAGACAATCTCTCCAAAGCCACCATCTTCACCTCTTGTTGATCAAGTGAAGAAAAAAACTCAAGCTGAAGAAGAAGATCAACACCACGAAAAGGAAGAAAAACAACATCTTGAAATGCAACAACAAAAGTGGAGACTTCCCAAAGATGAGTTAGGGTTGCAGGGAAACAGTCACAACTTGAAGAAGATGAAGGAAGCTCAAGGCACACAATAGAAAGTGCATTTCTTAGTGTGCAATGGAAACATAAGATATCATTAGAGTGATCAATGTATATACAATGCACAAGGGAAAAAACCTCCTAGTGAGGGAAAAAATGTTGGGACGGTCCTAAGCGTGTTCACACACATCACTACTACATGTATATGGTAACAAATCCCCCCTGGGAGTGATGCAATGAACAAGAGATGGCACATAGAGTATAGGGAAGTGCCATGCCCTGAGGACATGATCAATCCACAAAGGGGAGTAATCCCAAAGCTTTGCGTAAAGCTTCAAACTTCTCATGAGACAATGCCTTTGTGAAAAGATCTTCAAGGTTGTCCTGTGTTGGCACATAAGCCAAGTTGATCTCTCCTACTGAGAGCTCTCCCTGACATAGTGGTAATGTACCTCAATGTGCTTTGTGTGAGTATGAAAAACTGGGTTCCTCGCAACTACCAATGTGCTCTGATTGTCAGTGTAGATAGTGTTGGCAGTGTCCTATCCAAAACCCAAATCAGCCACCCATAAGGTGTCTGAGCCATACACACTCAACCTTAGCTATGAAGACTACCACTTCCTCACAAATGGAAGTGGCCATAGTAGGTGTTGTATTGCAGGGGACTTGTTGTGCGCTGCGTGTAAGCCACTAAGGCTGCAAACACGCGACCCGTGTGTGTAGGAAGCTCAAGAATGCAATGGTGTGTCACTCACCTCTATTTTTTTTATCGTTGCAAGAATCTTGCACCACCATGAAGAGGGAGCCCACCATCACCCACTGCCGTAAGGTCACTCACTCACCCTTGCTCACACAACCACACTCTCAAACACTCACACACAACCAGAGTCTACGCATCAGAGAAGAGAGCAAGCAAACCATACATTCAAGAATGAGATAAGAGTTAGGGTTACAAGCCCTTCTGTGAGTTGTCCCAACCACACTTGGGTGCCCACACTTGGCCGACCATTAGTATGATCTCTCTCTCTCTCTCTCTCTCTCTCTCTCTCTCTCTCTCTCTCTCTCTCTCTCTCTCTCTCTCTCTCTCTCTCTCTCTCTCTCTCTCTCTCTCTCTCTCTCTCTCTCTAAATGTGCCGTGCGCCTATCATCGGCGATCAACCATGAATAAATGTGTGGAGCCAACAAGCCCGGCCCATAGCTCAATAATAATAACAAGGATGATCAAAGTTAACATGCCCCCCTTCCTGATGTAAATTTCAACCTCGAAATTTAGGAAGGTGTGTTTGAAAGTAGTAACTTGGTTGGTGATCTCTTTGTACCTATGGGTTCATGGCGAGTAGAGCTACACATTAGGACCATGCACAACCTAAAATGGTGACTTGTATTTTGCTACCTATCTTTATACGCGATTGTTGCACGAGGTAGTTTGAGGTTGGATACCAAGTCATAGTCCATACCGTATTGATCTCGTGATAAGGAGAGTGTATCCTATGAGTTTCATGACATTTTGAATTCATTTGGCCTAGTTTTGGATAGCATGAGCAGTGTAGGTTGGGTTGCTTTCATTAGCACATAAAACGCTTAAACTTGATTTCCTCGATTAGAGATTGTCTTAAAAGGTCGAGAAGGTGCTTGACATCCATCTTCTTGTTTCCACGTGCCTACGGGTTAAGCTTCCATCCTTAGCCCACATAGAGTTGTCGGTTTTGTTCTCGCTATGCTAGCGTCCGCTTGTGGCGTATCCACCAACATTGGCACCACTGTCGGGGAACAAAGCCCTAGCTACGTGACCTTAGACTAATCCTATGAGGTCAAAGTCCCTCTAGTTTGCTAGAGTATTCAGTTTATCTTAGTTTAGCTAGGACCTATAAAGAGGTGCTAGGAAGCGTGTGTCTTGCCTTGGTCACCCATGTAGATGGTTTTAGTTTAGAACTGTATCTGTTTTGGTGTTTGAGTGGTTGATGAGGGACAAAAGCATTAGCTAGCCTATGTGTGTCAGTTAAGTGTTTATCTACTCACAATTACAAATCCCATTTTTTATGTGGCATAGATTTGGGGACCAAAATCCAAAAGATGGAGTGGTTGTGACTGGGAAAGTTAAAACTTGTGTTTGTGAGCACTTTTGAGCTTTAAATTTTGCTGTAAACACATGTATATGTTGTTGATATGGAGGGGAACTTAGAATAGAAACATATCTGAATTTTGAGGTGGTAGACATCATACGCGTATGATGTCTCCAACTTAGATTTGGGTGTTAACCTACATACTTGTCATCACTAAAGCACTGGGAAGGTAGTTATGAGCTTGATTGCAAGATTTCACACCATTTGGATAACCAGCCTGGCACTTAAAGAGAACTTTGCAAATTCTAGACAATAACAAAGAAAAGTGATGAATTGGTGAAACATTGACACCAAAACCTGATTTTGAGCACATATCCTTGTTGTACACATAAGGGAGAACCTTGAGAAGAAATTTTAAGTCTAAACTGAGAGAAAAGACATCATACACATATGATGTGTTTTGGCCCAGAATAGACTCAAATTGCACAATTGTGTATTCCCAAATGTCCTAGAGCATTGAGGGAGTCCATAGCTTAAATTTCACAGCATTTGGACCAAATTCTGAGCTTGAAAACACCAGGAAACAATCCAAACATTCCGCACACCCATTTTGGCTATGACTTGAACAAAATTGATTCAAAACTCAAGTCAGAGAATATATGTGCGGTCCTTAACACTAGAATGGTAAACAGGACACTTTTATGTCCTTAGACACTTTTGTGTCTTGTTAAGTGACCATTTTGCTTGAATTATTTGAAGAGAATGAAAATGAATTTCTAGGTGCTATATATCCACAAAGTTGCCTTATGATCTGAAAAAAACTTGGCATTTTTTTTGAGTATCTATCTCACCATTAACCTTACTCTTACACAACATTTTTGAACCTAAACTGTGTGAAAAAACGGGTTCTGTTTTTGGCTTTTTTTCAATTTTTGGCAACTATACCACTCTAAACTTCATGTTTGTGAGGTTTAGATGGCTAGAGGTTAGGCCTTCATAGTTCTCAACATGTTTTGATGCTTGTAGGGAGAGCTAAGTGTTAAAATCGAAAGTTATGACCAATTTACAAGAATTGCATAATCCTGTTTTTTGGCCAAAATTAGCACTTTTATGATTTTTTGGTGGCTTTCTTGATATCCAAATTCAATTTTGATTGTGTAAGTGTAATGTATAACATAAAGCTAATCTTCCTTGAGTTTGGGGGGACCTAATATGCTATATAGCATAGTATATGATGATGGTTGAGTTTTTTGATTGCTGAAGAATACGATACATTTTAGAGAAGCAAGTATAACTTTCTCAATATTGCTAGTTTCTTACCAATTGTGTGTATTTTGTAGGTAGTGACCATATCTAATCATAGACTACAAACTTGGCTAGATATTGAGTAGGTAGTTTCTTAGGCCAATTGTGTGTATTTTGTAGGTAGTGACCATATCTAATCAAAGACTACAAACTTGGCTAGATATTGAGTAGTTTCTATGGGTTTCTAGAGGTCATAATGCTAAACCCAGTTTTTTCATGTTTGTTGTATTTAGCACTTTATCATTTCTCCCAAGGTTCCAATTGTAAGAGATCCATTACCCTTTTGACATGCTCCATGGATCCTTTTGAATCAAGAGGCCCAAAGGGAACTAAGAAAACATGTATATAGTATCTGTATTGAGGGTGACTATAGAAACTTTGATGATAGGTCCGCAGAATGGCAAAAATGCAACTTTTTTGTACCTATTTTTTTTGCCCAAAAAAAAATTAGTGAGGTAAAAGCAACCATATGTTTTGGTCACCAACCCATTGAAGTTAACGGGGCATTTTATCTCATGTCCTACAAAAATCTCCACTTTTATTTATATGCAATCAACCGTAAGAAATTGCTGTTTTGGGCAAAATGCACTGGTCCATCAACTTTGGAGGCTTGTACTGACCAAGGGATGAGAAAAATTACAAGTTTCTCATTTTTTCCATATGTAGTAGTTATTGAACTATAAGCTCATAAAAGGATTTTTCAAAACGAGTGGATCTACTATGGTTTTGGAATTTTTTCCCAAAATCGTGAAAGGACACTTTTATGTCCTGTTAGGTTACCATTCTAGTGTTAAGTGCTGAACTACCTCTGGAGCAAGATTCATTTCAATTTGATAAAAAAAACATTATACGCGTATAATATGTTTTTTATGATATTGAAGATTTTTTGAACTCCAAACTATACAGGGTGTATGAGCACACATTCTAAGCACAGACGTGCACAAACTTAATCCTTTTGGGCAAAAAGACACTATATTGACTCCAAAATCTAAACTTGGGCATGTCCTAGCATTCTATGGGACACTACATCCGAGCATATGAGGAAACAGAAAGGGTGCTCGACCAACAGAAACTTAGAGCCCTTCACAATGGAAGAGGTTCAAGACATCAAGAAGAAGCTAAAAGAAACGCAGGAACCTACAGTTAAGAAGGATCAGGAAGGTGATTGGGCAAAAGATGAAACATCACCACATTCACCACCATGCTCTTCCAATCCTCCTCCAAGTCCAAAACCCTCTACACCCAAACCACAATCCTCACCAGAAAGAACAGAAGAGACATCACCTGCACCTAGGGACAAGGAGAAATAAGAAAGAGATGCCTATGAAGACCTCATTCAAGCCATATACACAATGGCAGAGGCTTCAACATTAGTTTACAGGACTCCGATTCCACCATGGGATGCAAAAGAGGAACAAGAGAGAAGAGAACCCTACTGACCAAACAAGGATTGATAGGTCTCAAGGACCAAAGATAGATCAAGAATCACAAGACGAGCTCAAGAAAGGTATTCCCCACAAGCTGGAGTGCCAGGGTTGGTTCACATTCCTCAAGCGCCTCAATGGAGACCATTGGCCATCCCGTGCAGAGTATCACCAGCAGGGGTCATGATAAGTATGGGACATCAGGTTCCATTTGCTGGCCCTATCAATAGGCCATCAACTAGCAACTTGGTAGTAGTAGCGAATGAAGATGACATAAGAGCCGCATATCAGATACTGGACAGAGTCAACACGGTCTCTAACCATTGCTAAAGAAAATAGTATGCTGCATACCAGGGAGGATAATATGCAAACGTAACATGATAGCCTATCAAGCATGGTACAAGTTACCCATCTAAAAGCTGAGGAATCCAAAAAAGAGCTTTCTACTCTCACTACAACACTAAGAGAGGCTGAGAGCAAATGAAATACTCTAACACTAGAAATGGAAGAGTTCTTGAGAAAAGTCAAGACTCTCCAAGAAGAAAAAGAAAGGGTGGAAGACGAACTAGAGGCAGCCAAAGATGAAGTGCTGGGGATGAAAGAAAAAATTAGAGCTTCAAGACTTGACAATAAAGAGATTAAGGGAAACTCCAAGGGATTTACGAGCAAGTGCAGGGGCAAATAGTCAAGTTATGCAAGCCTTGGAAGCTCAAATCATCGCCCTCCAAAAGGAATTAT
Source organism: Adiantum capillus-veneris (assembly GCF_014529385.1). Taxonomy (NCBI): domain Eukaryota; kingdom Viridiplantae; phylum Streptophyta; class Polypodiopsida; order Polypodiales; family Pteridaceae; genus Adiantum; species Adiantum capillus-veneris. Next base: position 25,752,568 of record NC_140935.1, read on the forward strand.
AGCTAAAGCAAAGATAGTGAATACATATGGTAGAAGGATCTCTAGCCGCAGAGGAAAGACTGAAAGCTGAGCACAAAGAGCTTCAATAGAAACATGAAGAGATCCAACAGCAACACACTACAAGAAATGTTGGTTGACCAAGCACAAGAAGCTACTAAAAGATATATGTTGGCTCAACAACAGACAATAGAATTATAAAGAGAAATATCCAAAACAAGGACACAAGAAACGGAACCAGGTCCAAGTGAAACAAGGACAAATGCTAGAGATGAGCCAATGGAAGTTCCTGAGGGTGCAGAAGATATGGAGCACCAAGAACAAATAGAGACACAAGAGGAAGAAAGACTATCATTGATTGCAGAGGAGGAGACACGCATCCAGGTTTTGATAGAAAAGCCCACAACATAGGACCACAAGGCATCCTTGGAATGGGAGACAAGAATGTCACATTCTGTAGGAGTCCAAGGGCTGGCCACAAATGTACTTAGGGAGGAATGGATGCAACCTATGCTCCCATATACTCTCCTAAAGTATGAAGTGATGGTGATCAGGAAGAGGGTCGAAGCAGAACCTCTGAAGCAAGTATATGATGGAGATGTCAAGAATACAGAGCCTGCAAGAAAAATAGTGGACTCCCAACCAAGATGAAGAAAATCATGGCTCCTAAAGTACCCAGTACTTAGTGGAAGCCCCAAAAGTCATCAAGGATGACCTCCTATTTTGCGCGATCCCTCGTGTTTGTATATGGACAAACCATTTCAGAATCCTAAAGAGACATCCCAACTGGCTTAATTACCCCTCACTGCCACCACCCAAGGAAGAAGAGAGAATAAGTGTCTCTTATATGGTGAAAACCCTGAAGGGCACCATTCAGACTTTCACTGGCTCTCTTGACTTGATGTGTGTGATGAGCATGAAAATCTCAAAAACCTTGTTGGCTTGCATTGTTCTTGCCTTCCAAAGCTACAGACTCAACATTCCTGTCAATGGGAAACATTGCCACCACAATGACATATGATTTGTCAAAGTAGCCATCTCTAGAGGTTTTACATCTGCTCTATCAAAGGATCATGTTCTTACCCAGCTACCACATGTAGTCTTTTGAGGAAGCCTTCTACACCAAATTATTCACATATGATAGCAAAATATTTGGCCCCATAGTCACCTTGGGCAATATAAGATAAAAATCGTACCTGAAGTTGCTAAAGCCCCAAGGATTCCATTGACACCAGGACATCTTTCACCACAAGCAGAAGATCAAGACCCGTCATGTCAGGGACGACATGTAGGCGGAAGGGGGGATTTGATCTTCTTCTGTGATCGGTACTTGAAACTCTGAATCTTCTTCTAGCCCTTCTGATGGTTGTGTTTCCATATTTGGAAAGGAGACTGAGGTTACTGTCTCCTCTTGAGCTTCCATATGTCCTTCTCTTAGCAGCTGGTTGGCTCTCTTCAATTCCTCTATCTCCTTGAGCAATTTCTCTTCTCTTTGTACCCGCATTAGTGCAAGGTCTCATCTTTGTGCTTGTTCAAGCTTCAACTCTAGTTTGAGGTCCTTGTTCCTCTTTCGTGAAGTCTTGTAGACTTCATTGAGTGAAGCTACAGCTGGGTTTTCCCTTATCTGCCTTAGAAATGTTGTTCGGTCATTGATTCTTTGCTCGGAGTACTACAAGGATTCATTGTCTATATCTAGTTGCACTTGGATCTTTTGGACTAATTGAGCAGTGATTTTAAGTTCGTTGGTCACTTCAGTCAGTTGTTGGTCCTTACTTTTGCATGCATCGGACAGCTTTGTGAGGAGCTCCCCCAAATCTTTCATCTCTTTCTGTTCTCTTTCCTTGACCATTTGGTGTTGTTCTGCTTTCTTTTTTAGCTCTTTAATCTGTCTCTAAAGATATTCAATAACGCTCATCCTATCTTTGAGCTCACCTTATAGAGCATCTATTATCTGTTCCAATTCTCTAGCCTGGGCACTACAACTAAGTACTGTTGTTTTCATTTTTTCTGTCATTAGTTGCATTTTCTTTGCATACCCATTAATCTAAATGATAATTGCATCCTTCATTTTCCATTCTTCATGTTCTACCTGAAGCTGCGTAGAAGTTCCAGCAATTTTGGCTTGCGGCTCTTTTGATGGTGTAGCAGCTTCTGCTTGTGGCCTTGTAGGTTCAACTGATTCTTCTTGAGGCTTTGTGGATGCTTCAATTGATTCTGGTTGTGTTATTGTAGAAGGTCCAAGTTCATTTTTTTCACTTTCCTTAGGCTATTTAGAACTGGCTTCCTCTTGTTGTTTCTCTTTTCCTATTGCTTCCTCACCTTCATTGGATTTGGCAGTTGGTGAAGGGCTTGGACTTGGCATGGGATGGTCTTCTTGCTCCATAGTGGGCGAAGTGGGTCTTGGAGACATCTCTACTTGTTCATGATGTGATTTACTTTTTTGGGAAGCTTCTGCTTGCCTTTGTTGCTCAGTGGCTTCTTCTCTTGCTTTCCTTTGTGCTTCTAGAGCTTCCTGAATCCTCAATGCTTCGGCTCAAGTAAATCCTTCGGATCCTCTGGGACTTTATTTGCAGGGTTCTTCGTCCTTGGACCCCTAATCTCCCTCGGACTCCATGATTCCGGGTTTTCGCTTGCAGATTGGCGGCTTCTTTCATAAGATTGTTTCTCTCTTTCAAACCTTTCCCTTTTCTGTTGAGGTTTCTCTTGATGAGCTTCCACTGCTTTCTTCTTCATTGTTTCTCTCCTTGCCCTCGTTTCTCCATTGTCAGAGCTTTCGCTCTTGTGGGCTTCACGTGAGATTTTTGTTAATTCCTCATCTGATTTATATACTCTTTTCTTCGTCGATCTAGTGGTTCTTGGAGAAGGTTGAGCTAATACTATCCACGTATTTTGAGCTGGGGCTGGGAGCAAGTTATTTGCCATTCCAATAGCATGGTATGCGATTCGTGTTAGAACTTCTAGGAGCGCCCAGATATCTGATCTTTCCTTCATTTTTTGTACTCTTGAGTATTGTAAGCACATATTGCACGTGATCTATTGCTTGCCTTGTCATTGACCTTAACAATTGTGTGAAAGTAGTTGCAACTGCATGATTCGGAGTTGTGTATCATGGCGATCTCTTTGAAAGGATGTTGGTGGTATAGACGAGCGTGATCCTCAACTTGCCTTAGAATGAGATAAGAGAAGGTGGTGGCAACGGTATCCTTGGTAAAAGTACTTGTTGTTTTCCTCTCCTTGGCCCGCATTGTCATACCTTCTATTGGCAGCTTTAGTGCTTTGACCACTATGTCTTTGTTGATAACCACTTCCACTTTTTTCCCTCGCTCATCCATGATCTGAGCAAATCCATCTCCTTTGATTGTGGATAACAGTTCATAGGATCTTTGGAAATCCACTCCGCATGGCTCCTGGTCGTAGAATTCCCAGCCTTCTGTTGGATTCTTTAGTGTCTGTCTTTGCAGCTATATCATAAACCTCTCTATGGTAGCATTTGTAACCCTACCTGGTGTTCATTTTCACTCTTGAATCTGCCGGTGAACACCGTAGTGTTCTTCCTTCAAGCTGCTGGTTTGGACAGGTAGGTTGCCTTTGCCATCTTCACAGAGCTCGGATCCAACTGGTATGGTGGCAATTCTTGCACTTGTCCTCTATCCATCACACTTAGCCACAATTCTTGCATTTTCTTGGACAAATCTTTTACAATTTGCACCAGTTAAGTGGAGCATGCACAGATGCATAAAAACATGCAGAGATCAAAATCATGCAATCCAGGCAAAATTTGCAACAAAAGTAAATAATCACGATTATTCAGTTGGGAAATTTTTTCTAGCTTTTTGCATGACATCATAGGCTTGAGACAGGTGGTATTTAGATACTCTAAGTGAAGTGTGGGCTCATTTGAGTGCACTAGGTGAACATGATGTCAGATTTAGGCTTCAGACTCTGAAACAATAGATATAGAGAGATTTTGAGTTTTCAAGATCCAAATTTGATCAAACTTGATTGGTAGGCTTGGAACATCCTGTACTTTGGTTCCATAAGGTCAAAATTGAAATTTGATCCTATTTTGATAGAAAAGTAAATAATCGTGATTATTAACTTTTTCACCAAATTGGGCATTTTTTGTTGCAAGTTGGTTCTAGACACGATGTAAAGCCTCTGTGTGAGATATGAGATGATTTGGATCAAAAAATAATACTGTTAACTCAAAATTTGGGTAGAAGAGTCTTTAGTGCGTTTTTTTGACAAAATCAAAGGTTTTCTTGATCTTTTGGGCTCATACTTGACATATGGCATGTAATAGATGTGTACAAGTGATATGTGAAGTGACGGGATAATTTTCAAGCCAAATATGCAAAAAAGTAAATAATCTCAATTATTTACAGTGGACACTTTTTTTTGCATGAAAAGATAAGAGAAACCAAATTCTCTGAAACCAATATAATGAAAATGGCCTATTAACTTTGAGAGTAGTGGAAATTAGAGAAGGTACTTTTGTGGAATTACTTTGTGAGCATAGGGGGTGAAATTAATTTCCGGTAGCAACATAAACATAGCATTTAGCTAACTTGGCATGAACGATACTTTCGCAAAAGAGAGAGTTTAGAGAACATGACAATAGTTGAGGACCGGATTTATGTGGAGTCGGTCCCCCGTCCAATAGGCATTTGTACTATAGTTTCTCCCATCAAGAGAGACTTGGTACAATACAATCTTTGTGTTCCTTGTAACCTAGGTGATGCAATGAAGATGGAAAGCTTCATGCATCACGAGCATAACATAAGCTTTGTAGAAAGAATTAACTATCCCAAGTCTCAGTCCCAAGACCTTAAAGACCTTCGAAGGTGGAGAGAGCTAGAAGGGAATGAAGGTAGGGAAGAGGAAGAAGAAACATTTTATAGGCCCAAAGAATTAGTTTCTCACTTATCATCACTCTTCTTGCTAGCATACATAATAGCATAGTAATGAAGATGGAGAAGATGGAAAGCTTAAGCATTGAAGCATGGCTCTTGGTTGGATTTGCATTCCGTAGTAGCCAAGAGTGTTGGTGTAGGCTCTCAACCTCTCTACTTGCTTGGAGAAGGAGAGGTAGATCTTGCACTTTTCACTACACACAATGAGAGTGTGTGTGGGAGTGTATACCCCTCAAGCAACCCCCTAGCTTAGTGTGCTTGAAGCTCATTGGACCCCTCCAGGCCTAGCCAATCACAAGCAAGAGGCATACCAAGCAAGCATGCTAGTCTTGGGACAAGGGTCCCCCTTTCCCCTTTGAGAGAGAGGACTTGATAAATGCAAAAACAATTATTTAAATTAACTAATTTATCGTTGGATCCCTTGGGAGGCCAACCAATAGGCTTTAAGCACACCATGAGGGCAACATGAGAGGGAGCTTGAAAAGTGTCCCTTTTGCTTTCTTTGTACCAAGATTTCCTTGTGTGAGGGTGTGTGTGTTCTCTCTCTACTCCCCTCTCGTAGGGATCGCTCCTCCTTGTAGGGATAGTTGTTGACCTTTTGACACCTTACCCCCAAGCACCTTAGTCGACAAGCATGACAAAGCACCTCAAGCTTGGGAAGTGTTTTCACAAGCACCCGAGGCTCCCTAGTCGGCAAGCACGACAAGCACCTCAAGCATCATAGTCATCAAGCGCAACAAGCACCTTAGTCATTTCAAGCACGACAAGCACTAACCTTTGAAGGTCTTTAATGAAGTTAACCCTAAGGTCTTTAAGCTCCATTAGATAACCTTGCTCTTTGACATACCACCTCTCATTTGGACCCCTTTACTATTGGCCCCGTGTTGAGATAGATCTGAAAGAACATGTCTATATTCTAACCCTTTTTTCCGGTTATTCTCCTACATTAAGTGATCAGCTTAATAGAAGAAAATCATTTGGGTTGATTAGATATTAGATTTTATGATAGCTGTCATCAGCTTTTGAAACCAATCATTCCAAGTTGTAACGGGTGAAGTCTTTAACCAATAGTTTTCCACAACCCTAGGCGCTTCATCAAGTTGCAAGGGTGGTAAGGTACTCTCCGATGATCTTACTTGCAACTTTGTTGTAGGTGGTGAAGTTACAACAATAATAAGTGAAAATTCTTTCTTGTTTGTATGGATAATTACAATGGTAAGTGAAGTTGTGTCGAAGCTTGAATTTCCATATATAAACTACATGAAGAGGTGGAAGCTTCATTTGAATTCCCTGTTTCTGAGCTAGGTGGAACAAATTGTTCTTTCTTTGGTACCCAAACTAGCTTTGGAACGGGTGTGTAGCATTCCGTGAATTTTTTCCTTTCTGTGGTCTTCAAATCATTTTGGAGTTATAGGTTTTGGATTTTTAGTAGGTGATAGGAGAGAACACAAGGTACGTTTAGGCACCCAAATTTGATCATTTCTGTCATAGTAGCTTTGGGCTTCTAATAGTCGCTTAGGAATCCAAGGTAACATTTCTTTAAATTTCTTGGGGCGAGTGGGCGTCCCTTACAAGGCTTCTATTTTGAACAAGATTGAGCATCAAAAGTGGTTGTTAATGAAGCTTTATGTACCCATCTGTATGTTGCCCTTGACACATCACGCTGAGTCTTGGGTGCTTCATTCTTTGTTTTAGCTAGGAAAGTTGAATCTCTAGAGGGTAGTGCTATAGGGATAGATGTTTCAACCTCTTGGATATGAAATGTTCTATTCAATGTTTCCCGCGATAACGTAGGGACTGTCATTTAAGTGGTAGGACTGAGAGTTTGTTTCCGTGTCGTGATATTCCCAGTTCCTCGATCGATAGTACACTTGATCGCAAACATCCACTTATATCCCAGGTTTATGTTGCCCTCCACAGCACCCGCCGCAAGCATGACCAAAAAGCTTTGAGCCATGGCCCCATTGTCATAACTGATAGGATTGTACAAGATTCCAAGGACAATAGTTTTTTTTATTTGTAATACCCTTGACTTGGATGGTACTCTCGGATAAAGACAACTTTCCTAACTGACACCACACTCCATAGGATAACAGATTATGTTTAGCTCCTATGTCCAATAAAGTGTTATATAGCACTTTCCCATAGGTGCTATTTAACTCGATGGGGTATCGTAGAGGTGGGTTAGAATCTACAAATTTGTCCTCTGATTCAACTTGAAATGCATGTATAACTCCCAGTTTGGCCTCTCGTTGGCACCTAATAAGTTGTTGTCCCTCATGAGCCTCGACTTGAGCTTGTATCTTTTTCAATTCTGCTTGTGCGTTGGCTATCTTCTTCTTATGAATGGCACATATCTCCTCTTGGCCTAAAGGATCATAGTATCTTTTAAATTTACTCCCATTGCGGAATCCAACGGTTTTCATTCCATCAAGAGTTTCCACACAAATGGTACCTTTGTGGGGTGATTTTGCATACTCTACATGGTCCTTTTCCAGCATATTTCAAATTTTTCTTCTTGTTACATAAGAACTTTATCCCCACCTTTGATATCCGTGTTCTTTAAATGACGATCAAACCATTCCTTTCGCATATCCTTCTCCACAAAAGCATTTTGCACAACCAGTTGCCTATCTTCATCTAACCACTCAAGGATATATAAACGCTCAACTAAAGGGTTTCCATCCCAACCTTTATGTGAAGCTAGTCAAAGACTAGAAATGAAAAACTCCCAGGGCATAACTTCTTCTTGGCCATATACCATCTTGAATGGTGTAGCAGTACGATAAGCCCATAGAGCTGATGTTAGTTTCAAATCCCAATCTGTGTGATGAGCCTCTATCGTCTTGTTCAAGATAAAAATTAAAGTCTTGTTAGTACTCTCAACCTGGCCATTTGCTTATGAATAATAAGGTTTCAAATTATGGTGGGATATCATGAATCTTGTTCCGAGTTCCTTTAGCACTTCATTTATAAAATAAGTGCCATTATCGCTCACAATTTCAAAGGGACAACCAAATCCTGTTATAGTTTTCTCAAAGAGAAACTTAGCGGTTGACCTTGCATCAGCCTAGGGTGTTTCCTTAGCTTTTGTCCACTTTGTCACATAGTCAGTCGTAACAATAATATATCGAGATTGGGTGTTACGGGCTACCAGACTAATTGGACCTACAAAGTCTAAACCCCATTTTTCAAATGGTTGGGCCACTTCAATAGGATGTAAGGACATCCTATCCTTCCATTCTGCGGTCTTGTAATGTTGGCATTCATCACATCCCTTTGCAAAAATTTATGCATCCTTGAATAAGGTGGCCAACAATAGCCTGATTGCAACACCTTCTTAGTAGTTAGTTGTCCTGAAAAATGTCCTCCGGCTATGCCCATATGTGCTTCTTGCAGTATGTACAAATAATCATTCTCACGAGCACATCATCTGAGCTTCCCTAGCTTGTAGAGAGTACCTACAATTAAAGAATAAGGTTCACATTTCTTTAGTAGCTTTCAAGCTATATCCTTACGAAGCTCCTTGGGTGGAAAACCATTAACTAAAAAGTTTACAATCTTCTCAGTCCATTCAGGCATGGCCTTGACTAGGAATAGGGAAGTATCGGGCAATTCATCATCGATTCCAGTGGGGGCTTCACCACTGGATATACGAGACAAATGGTGAACCATGACATGCCTTTTACCGGGTCTCACCACGATAGTAAAATCAAACTCAAGAAGAATTAATAACCACCGTGTAATTCTTCCCGTGGAACGTGGTTTGTTTACTAGATACAACAACGCTTGATGATCCACATAAGAAACAAACTTGTTGGAAAGAAGGTAATAGCGAAATTTCTTTATTGCATAAATCATAGCTAAACCTTCCCACTCTATAGTGGTGTAGTTCCTCTCAGCATCATTCAGTTGGTGACTTGCAAAGCTAATGGGGTAGTCCAATTTATGTTCTCTTGGTTGAGCTAAAACACACCCAATAGCAAAGTTTGATGCATCAATATGCACATGGAAAATTACGTTCCAATCGGGCACTCGCAGGATTGGATCACTTGTCACGTCCATTTTTAATAATTCCATGGTCACACTCCTCGGTCTAGTGAAACTCGATAAGAATCTTGTACAATGGATGCGCTATCTCAGTAAAGTTATAAATAAGTCGTTGATAATAACCAACATGCCCCATGAATCTTTGGACTCCCTAATAGTTTGTAGGTGGTGGTAAATTAGCAATGGGATACAATCTGCACCTTTCGAACACTTTTTATAAACATGATAGATGTTTTTTCCACAAAGAATAAACACAAAGGTCATCTAAAAGAGCTTCGCAAAACTCCCTTCAATATTCCCTAAAAGTTGTGTTTATTAATCTTTGAAATGTAGCAGGTGCATTAGTTAAGACAAAAGCCAGAACACAAAATGCGAGCACTCCAAATTCAATTATAATAGCGGTTTTAACTTGGTCCTCTAGCACAATCTTGATTTGATTGTAACCAGAGTATCCATCCAAAAAGCTATAATCTTCCTTTCCTACGACTCTGTCAAGCACATGTTTTGAATATGGCAAGGGTAATGGTCCCTTTTAGTGGAAGCATTGACCTTCTTGAGATCCACGCACACTCTGAGTTTCCCATTCTTTTTTGGCGAAATAATCATTAGAGACACCCATTCTGAGTGCTCAATAGGGTATATGAATCCGCATTTGATAAGCTTTTTGAGTTCTTCCTAAATAATCTTTGCATACTTAGGATTCATTGGGTAGGGTCTTTGTTGGACTGGTTCAACAGTGCTAATCATTGGAATTGTATGTTGAACTATGAAAGGTGGAATGCCCTTCATGTCATGGTATGTCCAAGAGAATATATCATTGAATTCCTTGAGTACATAATCCTCAGTCTTTGTTAGGTCTTGGGAAATGAAAACAAATTTGAAGTCCTCACATGGGTCCGCTAACTCTATTTCTTTAACTATCACCGGACCATCATAGACTCCATTACTTCCATTAGTAGGTGTTCTTTGGGCCTTTGTATACACAACCTTGTGCTCCTCCGTGGTATAGGATTTTAAATGATCAGGTGCATGGTGTAAGTCCATGGGATCTTGTTGTGTTGTGGACAATGATTTCGCTTCCACTTCCCTTAGTTGTTGAGCTAACTCTCGATTTTGGCGTCTTCTTATAGTACGGCTCAACTTTGGATTCTCTAAGACCTCTAGCTGTGCAATTTCAATGGGTTGTGGGCTGCACCACATGACGCTTTGAAGGTATTCACCCCAATTATCTACCAACTTCCGATGAGCATCACATGCCTCCATATAACTGAGTGATTTTTCTATAGATTTCTTTTCATTTATCCTAGCACATACATTGGCTCAATATTGTTGCCTCTTATATTGCTTACTCCTCTTGTCTAATTTTTATTATGAACGATCTCTAATGCAGAGTTGCTAGATGAATTGCTACTTATGTCTTCTCTCTCTAGGATAGATTGTCATCTAGGGTACCACTAGGCCTTGAATGGTTTGTCCTCACATATGCACCAAGATTTAACTCAGATTCTTCATCGTTAGAGTCAACTTCAATTCATGGTTCTGACTCTGAATTTTGTGGGCTATAGTCTTTTGAGATGCTGTAGGATTTTTTTGGAAGAAGTGATTGCACATATGTACATACACATGCATGGTGGATCGAATAAAGAATTACCCATTGTCCAGAGCCAGGTGGTTACGTGGGGCCCTGATGTGTACAGGTAGGACAGCGTATACATAGTACATCGATTTTCATTGTCACCAATATCAGTGGGTTTTTCTATAATAATGAGGATTTGGTAAAGCATAAAGCTTCATGAGGAAGCTATCAGTGGGCCAACACCATGAGGTAAGTAGGTGCATCAAGTGGCATCCAATGGCGTCAGGAGGACGAATGGGATCAGGACTTGCACGTGGGTAACTGAGGACACAATGTGGTGTTTTCTTGTGATGAATTATGCAGAAAGGTCATCATGAGGACTATATTTGGGGGCCAGTTCACATGATTGCGGGATGCATTATTGGGAAAAGTTGAGTGCCAGGTGCGCGGATGGATGTAGAAGGGTAGCAAAAACGCACAGCATGGACATTTTTTGGCACGTTTGCGGTTTGAGGTCAGTCAAAAGGCCAAAGGTTCCCAAGGGATAAAGTGAAGTGAGGACATTGAAAAAACTGAGAAAAAACAAAAAAAAACGTGGAGAGAAGAGGAGGACCAACCGCAACTCAATTTTTGCTATTTTTGGAGCCCGTTTTGGCCATAAACTGCTCATTCGAGGTTGGATTTGAGCACTTGGATATTATAGATTGGGGTTTTGGGCCGTTTTGGACGCTACGGTGCTGTCCATTTTTCCAAATTCCTCACTATTTTTCTATTGTTTTGACTGTGTAAGTTTCTCCTGTGAATGAGCGAAGCCTCTGCTCAAATTTGTAATTGTATCGGGCATATTTCATCCATATTGTGTAAGCTATTTCTCCCATTAGTGTTGGACCAAGCTCAATTGTATCTAAACATCAAAAATATTTCTCTTTTGAGTTGAGGTTTTTGGGTGTGTGTGTTTATTGTGTGTGTAGCAGTTCTAAATATATAAAATTATACGCAAGCGAACATCAACTGTTCATAGACAACAATTCTAGAAAAGTACAGTGGCTTTGCACAGTAATTTATTTGCAGTTGAAAATAAATTATGTACAAGGTAATGAAGATAACAAAATACAGCTCAAGTATCCTTAAACCCAATGTCTGGGAAATCTTGTATCACACTACGAGATCCACCATTTGTTAAGAACTGGACGTTTTAATCAAGGAAGGTAGCCCTCACCTGCACCCATAGCCACAAGAAAACAGTTCGTTAGCATTTGACTGTACGCAGGTGATGCTGGGCATCCCAATTGTTATCCATGTCACCATAAAAAAAACATAGTTCTTAACTTGAATAATTGATTTTTGTTTTTTTAACTTGGTAAGAGTGAAGATCCTTGGCTTCTCAGCCAATCTGATACAGACGGTACCCAATCCCATAGAGCAGCCATAAGTTTTGTTTTATTTTTTCTCAAACATAACCCTTATTCCCAAAGTTCCTTATTTTTATGTTATGTCATTCCTACTGCTGCCATATTCCAGCTAACAAATGTATACAACAATATGTTGGACCACTTATTCATAGTGAGCCAACTTAGACTCGGTCCGGAATTTTTTTTCTTACCAATCTCAAGTTATGCCTAGCAATGGGAACTGTATGCCATGCTCAACACCATATCATGCATTCCTTCCTATCAACTATCAGAAGTTAGGGTAGTAACACTAAAGTAATCTGTGAATTCAAAGTATCATTTTAGTTAAATCCGAAAAAAACTTTTGCAATAAAACACATCGGATTTAACCAGCCAGGATCACTTAAAGTCACTATATGTTTTACCTTGTGGTATTGAGATCAAACTTACTAGTAAGATGTTAGGTAAGGCTAAGTGCCTATATACTTTAAATGAGAAAAAGAAGCCAACAGAAGAAGTTAAAAAAGGAATTGAGAAGCCAAGATTCAATCGAACTTCTGCCATCAGAAATCTGTCACTTCTTTGAACTAAGTGATAGGTTAATCAGTAACCTACCTCTATGACAATGCTGAAAAAAACCAGTTAGAGAACTTGCTTTTTATTTAACATTAGTCCGGTATGTGAAGTCAGCATCAAGGGCACCATACCCAAAGCCAGCACACAGAATAACCTTTTTAGCCGCTTCAGTACACTAGGCTACCGGTAAAGAAAGTTGAGTTAAGTTAAAAAAACCTTATTTAATCTTTATAGTCGGGTATGCGAAACCTATCATACCCTACTGTAAAGTAATGTGCCTGGCCATTATTTCTAGAAAAAACAGTTTTGAATGTCCTTTGAATCCTCTCAAGTAGTTTAAAAAAAAAAAAACACCAGATTTTAGTAACAGATTCAATTCCGGGTAAGTCCTTATTTCCGAAATTACCTCAACAAAGTCACCAAACTAATCCAACCACTTACATAAATCTCATTCATTTAGTGTAAGACATGTTATTTTCAGACCTGCAGTACACCATTCATGAGTACCTTACCCATTCGAGTAACAATATTACCCGAGTCAACACTACATACCTTTCATGTCCTTTATCCTCATTTTTATGCAGTCAAAGGATAAGACATACACCTGGTAATCTGCTTTTTTCCAAAAAAAAATTATATAGGACATACAGAAAAAAACCAGTTAGACAGTCTCCCTTCATTTTTATAATTTTATTTCCATCAAAACATTACCCAGTAGATACTGGTTTATTTTACCGCATTCTTCATGCCAAGAAGAGCCATGTTTCGGAGCCAGTCTCCCAGTACTTTTACAAAGCAAAAAACATCTTTAGTCGAGGCAAAAAAACCCCATTCCATATACTTTTCTCCCTCTGAATTTAAGAACAGTCATCGGAGCAAAAAAAGCCGTCTACCTACTTGGTTTTTTAAACCCAAAGTATAATAATCATAAAAAAATCTTGTTAACCTGAAGATTTAGGAGGTAATTCTAAGTTTAACTTGAGCCATCCACGCTTCTTCCTTTACCAGTAAGAGTCAAATTCCAGAGCTAGGTTATATCTATGTATTTTTTTGTTTATTTTATGAAAACAAACACCATCAGTCAAACGGATAACACATGCCAGACTCTAGAGATAATTTCAGTTTGACACAAGAAAGTAAATCAGAAAACATCCTTTAATTTATTCCAAGTTTCTTTATTCCAAAATTCGATACCTGTAATCTGAGTCCATTCAGTCTGAGGTCAGCTCATGTAAATAACAGTACTCCGACTCCTTTGTATTTATAGCAGACATAAGTTTCTGACATTATAAGCCCACCATTTTTAGCCTATTTATTTTTTTAGATCTTTGTGAATATCTGGCTCTATGTAAAGACCAGCAAGACATACATCAACAAGTTGATCAAACCCAGCTTAGCTTTACATTTTCAAATGCAGTCCGCTCTATAAACATGCCTTTAGACACGCTCAAGTCATTTTATTTCATTTCCGACAGAGTCAGACTCAACCACTCAAGAAATGATAAAAAACCAGATTTTTCTTTCCCCATCCACTGATTTCACGGACATACACATTAGTCAAAGCAAAACCATAACTTGCATTGATTACAAAGCAAGCCAATCGTATATATCTCCTCATACACCATTCACATGAAAGCTCAGTATCCGGAGATAATTTAACAAGTTTATTTTAAGAAATTTCCAGAAAACAGTCTCAGCAAAGCAACTTAGTGTATAAAGAAATTCCTTAGAGCAAGACAGAAATTTTCTGTTAACCTGAAGATTAGGAGACGATGACGCCTCCACACTGGCTTTCTCCAATTTTTTCGGCATGCTTGAGCCACAGCCACCAGTAGATGGAATACGCAAAGTTTTTGAAATAACACACGCAGGAAAATGATAACAGAGACGCAGCTATGTGAGTATGATAACTCACCTTAGAAGTCAAGTTTAAATAGTTGATGCTCCTCTGCAGCAGACGCGACAGTTGAGTTGGACCGGTTAAGCCCCCAATCGAGGATGTCGGTCCAGGCACGTACACCAGTATCCTCATAGCCTAAGGCTCGGAGGCAGAATCCAGAGGTTTAGAGGGTAAGTTTCCACAATATCAGCCCTACTGCTCAAGAAAACATGGCGGGGAAGTCTGTCATCACCGGCCTTTCCAAAAAACCCTACGCGGTGGTGTGCAAAGGATGCAAGAAGGACCATAAGCCACGCTCACAGAAATTTAAGGATTAGTACTGAGACCAAATATTGTGAATCCAAGTCGGACAGTCACCTCCACAATGGTATAGCCTATATTCCCATAAAAGGCCCGGTTTTATTCACTAGACATGATTAAATACGCTGTCGGGTATAAACACCCCATTAGGTATTTTTTACCTGCTATCCTAGAATGACTTTTAGAAGTAAGTGGTTTTCACCAATTCATTTGTAAAGCCCGGTCAGGCAGACTACATCACCCTAAGGTAAAATTTAAATAGCAATGATTCCCGTATTCATACCCAGGTCACTAGACCCATATTTAGTAAGCAGTATCAGGTCTCGGGTATATAGTAGGTATTTATATATGCTATCCATGCCCTCTGTAAGGCTTCCACCTGCACAATAATGTGAAAAAAACCTTTTAAAATGTGAGAAACACCACCATATTAGGCACACTTTCCTAAAAAAGTTTTTTATTAGAGATGGTTGGTCAAATATAAAGCCCCAAGTATAGAGTATCATTCCAGAGTTTGGCATTCTTCATCTATTTTGCATCCTTGGTGTATTATGGCCAACTGTCATGACCAGGTTCTTTTCATAGCAACAGCTCATCTCTTTATGTCAAATGAATCAATACGTCGAGCAACATTACTCCGTTATGAACAACATCTATTCCCGCAGCTAGGAACTTCTGTTTCTCAAACAAAGTGGTGGACATATCAGGATCGAGTGACCAGAGTGACACTTTGGGGTCGTGAACATTTCAAAAATAATATCCGATTGGCAATGTTTACTGAAGCAGTGGGTCTAGGGCCTAAATATTATTATATCGAGCATTCCATAAAGCCTAGTTTTTCAGATCGGCTATATCTGCTAGCCCAATTTCTACCTCCTCAGAAGATTTTCCTATACCGTAGTTATGGTCATCAGCTACGAGGATATTTTAATTGTACTCACCACACTCGGGAGTATGGGGTAGCCTTGGCGACTCGTATCATGCCTTTGGCAGAGCGGCCAAATACTTGCTTCTACTGTGATAGTTGTTTGTGTGATCATGTGATGGGTGGCATAATAGAGATGTAGCAGTAAAGCTCATTAGCTAAGCTTTCTTTTGTCCTGTGACATCTTTTTTTTGTGTGTGTGTGTGTGTGTGTGTGTCTTTGTTGAGTAGTCAAATGGATAGTCTCTCTCCTCTCACTCCATCAGTGTGTTCCCTGTCTCGGCGAGGTGGGTTGTGTAAGCCAAGTGGTTTCCCATAGTGTGTGTGCATGTATGATTCCAAGTGTGTGTCGGGTGATTATAAAGGCGTTGTGTGTGTTTCCATCCCGCTCACATTCTTTTGGTGCCCCCCACTGAGGATCTTCTTCGAGTACCTTCAGCTTCAGGATTACAGGTTGAAAATTACAGATCATAGATTATAGGTTACAAGTTACAGGTTACAGGTTGCAGGTTACAGGTAACTGGAGTAGAGTGATATACTGGCAAGTCAAAGTCACTTGCAGTTGCTGTGGCTATGCATCATTTGGCACCTGTTTCTGCGCATTTTTTGGTATTGTACGTTACTTGTAGATACGGCCATTGTATGCCTTTGTGGAACCATACTTCGTTTTATTTGGCAGTCCTAGCCATTTCTAAGACTTGGTCTGGAAAATAGTCATTTATGAGGCTTGACTAGACGATATTTGCATAAACCTTCATGAGACGGTTGTGGTGAGGTTTTATTGAGCTGGGGATTCTCGAGTGTGAGATCCTTTCGATGATACAGGTGGTTGGAGCACCCTTTTTGTGACCTGGCCATAGGCTATGCACTAGTGATTCCTATTTGATGCTTGGGTGCCATTGTTGGCAGGTTATGCATACATATATAGTCTATATTTTGGGTTTTTACTGCTCTAATTTTGGAGAAACTCTAGCAAAATGTTTCCAAGTTGTGATGGCCGATTTTTTGGTCTTTTGAGCCACTTATGTTTGGGATCTACATGGATGGCTTTTAATGGATAATCATGACAGACCTCAGTTCACTCCTATTCATTTTGCACAAAGAATCCAATAAATGTTCACGTGGATAGAAAGATCTTTTACCAATAGCGCATAGTCTTTATGTTTGGGCCAAGAAGATTAAGAGAGATACTGGAATCTCCTTTGCCTGTTGTTATTTCGATGATTAACTATGAAAACTCATTTGATGTGCATGTGTTCATCCTTTTCTAAAAGCTTGAGCTCCATTGAAGTTTTTGGGGATTGAGTCAGTAAAACATTTTGGGTTCTTGCACCTATGTTACAAGGGGTTCTCAAAGCATCGGTACTTGGGTAGCCATGGCTTTCTCTTATTTGGAAATTCATGGAAGAAGTGTTGAATGTGTGGAAGACATTTTGGAAAAGATGGAGGTTGCCTGCATTAGCAATCAGATGCATGATCTGGCGCAGATGTTATGTCTTCTCCAGGTTTGTTTGAAGAGTGATGCACGAGTTTGGTCCAAAGCATTTGAAGAGGAGTTGCGTGCGGCTGATCCACCTGTGAGATTAAGTTGGGACAATCTACGGCATGGA
Source organism: Adiantum capillus-veneris (assembly GCF_014529385.1). Classification (NCBI taxonomy): domain Eukaryota; kingdom Viridiplantae; phylum Streptophyta; class Polypodiopsida; order Polypodiales; family Pteridaceae; genus Adiantum; species Adiantum capillus-veneris. The sequence continues at coordinate 25,769,805 of NC_140935.1, forward strand.
TTGGAAGTGGAGTTTGTGAAGACAAAATATCTTGACAAAGTGTGGCAAGAAGTACAAGGTTTGGTGCAAAAGGAAGGTGAGCCAGTAGATACGTACATATGTAAGTTTTCAATGGCATGGGAGATGATGTGCAAGTCCTTAGCACCACAGGTACCCCCATCTGACATGATGAAGAAGGATAGGTTCTTGGCTGCTCTTTAGGAGAATATACATTGGAGAGTGGAGCTAAAGAAGCCTAGGACATATGAAGATGCACTAGATGTAGCGAAGAACAAAGAGTGAAAGCTGAGAAGAATGAGTCAGCTAGGAGTAGAGTCTTTGCCTAGGAGGTCTGAGTTTCAGTCTATGGATTCTTTGCAAGGTCGTATGCCAGGGGTTCATCATGAATTAGTGGTTTCGGTTACTCCTCAGGTTATACCAGCAGTGTTCACTACAGCAATGCAAGATGATGGGCTAAGGAAAGACATGAGGCAAGTAGTAGATTTAATGAAGAATCTCAGCCTAAACATGCTAGGTAATGTGGGAAATAATTGAGGTCGTGTGAGGTTTGCAAATCAGCCAGGAGGTGAAGAAAACCCAGGAATGGTGTTGGACAAAGCAATGGTAGGGTTTGGAGGCAGACGCCCACGTGTTATAATTGTGGAGAGTTGGGCCACATCAACCCACAATGTGATAAGCCACCAAGGATGGGGGGAGACATATATCCATTGCCAAGACAGGTGCTAACTAGGTCAAATGATTATGGCATTGAAATTAAGGGAGAAGAAGGCACCAATGGATTAACCCAAGAGGAAAAGGGAAAGACAAAAGTGATAAGTGTGGTCACCTTGGAGAAGGCAGCAAAGCTGGAGGATACATTAGTGATGCCTATTGGGAAGAGGACCACACAAGATAAGGAAGGAAGAAGTGGTGCAAGTCCTAGTAAGAAGAAGGGAAAGAGCCATGAAGGCGAGGATGTCAAGGCCAAGAGGAAAAGAAGGGCTCGTTGCAAGTTTCATGTTTCAGATTTTCCACTAGGAGATGGGCAATTAAGCTATGACTTGAAGGAGGATCTGACAAGCAGGAAAGCAGATGTTACCTTTGGGCAGATTATAGAGATGGCGCCTAAGCTAAAGCGCCAGTGGAAGAGGATGGTTAACCCAATGGATAAAGAACAGAGAGAGGTTCAGTGAAGGTGTTGGTGATGGATGAGCTACTAGAAATTTTCCCAATAGTAGATGTGGGGCACAAAAGAAAAAATATGGGACAAGGTTATATTGATGGTGGAGCCCAATTATGTGTCATAACATACTCATGTGTTGAGAAGATGGGTCTTACAGTGATTGGGGTGTCAGGCTTTTGGATTAGATTGGAAAACCATCAGAAAGTAAAATGTTTGGGTGTTGTAAAGAGCTTAGAAGTGGAGGCGTATGATGCAAAGGCGGTGGTTGATTTTCATGTGATGCCAGCGGGGTGGGAGCATATCCTATTATACTGGGTAGACCATGGTTACGTGCAATGAGAGTTGTTCAAGAGTTGGAGATGTGGTACAATTAGCCTCTATGGAAAGATAGGTGCCAAGAAGCTATATAATATGGACACAAGGAAATTATGAAGATGAGGATGAGTCTAGTGATGAAGACTATTCCACAGTGTCTGACGAGGACACTGATAGTACTATCAGCAGTGAGGAGGATGTTGATGTTTCATTTCTTCTAATGGACAAAGAAATCCATGATTCTCGTTTGATTGCATTTGCAAATGAGATTGAAGATGAAAGTGAAGGGCCTTACAAAGTGATTGAAGGGTAGATGCAAACCAAGGTTCAATTGTCAAAGAAGTAGGAATTGATGACACAAATGATCAGTGGAGACCTCTTAGCTATGGAGAAGGAGATATATTTTCACATGCAGGTCTATGCCAAAGTAATTGATGGTTTTCTTGATGCAAGGTTGATATATGGCATCTCTACACATTTTCCTTGTGAACCAGATGGAAGCTTGATTAAGCTTTTGATGCAAGAAATGCCAAGTGTTTTTGTGTGGGATCCAGGTGGAATGAGCATCTCTTTTTGTTGCTACTGATCATGAACGATCTAGCAGGCTAGGAGATGGGCAAATTATGTTAGGAGTTTTTTTGAAGAAGTGATTACACATATGTACATACACATTCATGGTGCATCAAATGAAGAATTTCCCATTGTCCAGAGCCAAGTGGTTACGTGGGGCCCACATGTGTACAAGTAGGACAGCGTGTACGTAGTACATCGATTTTCATCATCACCAGTATCAGTGGGTTTTTCTATAATAATGAGGAGTTGATAGAGCATAAAACTTCTCAAGAAATTTATCAGCGGGCCGATGCCATGAGGTAAGCAGGTTCGTCAAGTGGCATCCAATGGCGTCAGGAGAACGAATGGGATCAAGACTTGCACGTGGGTAAGTGAAGACACAACGTGGGTGTTTTCTTGTGATGAATTATGTAGAAAGTTCATCATGAGGACTATATTTGGGGGCCACTTCACGTGATTGCGGGATGCATTATTTAGAAAAGTTGAGTGCCAGGTGTGTGGATGGATGTAGAAGGGTAACAAAAACGCACTACGTGGCCATTTTTTGGTCTGTTCGAGATCCGTTTGAGGTCAATCAAAAGTTCAAAGGTGCCCAAAGGATAAAGTGAAGTGTGGACACTGAAAAACATGAGAAAAAACCATAAAAAACGTGGAGAGAAGAGGAGGAACAACCGCAACTCAATTTTTGCTGTTTTTTGAGCTTGTTTTGGCCATAAATGGCTCATACGAGGTCGGATTTGAGCACTTTGATATTGTAAACTGGAGTTTTGAGCCGTTTCAAACATAATGGTACTGTCCATTTTTCCTTTCTCACTACTTTTTTGCTATTTTGGTTGTGTAAGTTTCTCCTGTGAGTGAAGCCTCTGCTCAAATTTGTAAGTGCATCTGGCATATTTCATCCATATTGTGTGAGCTATTTGCCCCATTGGTGTTGGCCCAAGCTCAATTGTATCTAAACATAAAAAATATTCCTCTTTTGAGTTGAGTTTTTTGGTGCGTGTGTATGTGTGTCTCTGTGTTGAGTAGGCAAATGGATTGTCTCTCTCCTCTCACTCCATCGGTGTGTTCCCTGCCTCTGCCAGGTGGGTTGTGTAAGCCGAGTGGTGCCCCATAGTGTGTGTGTGTGTGTATCATCCCAAGAGTGTGTGTTGGGTGATGATAGAGGCATTGTGTGTGTTTCTAGTCAAGCCTTCATTTGATAGGTCATCAGAAGCTATATGCATTGCTCCTATCATATTTAAAGGTACGAGTTGTGGCACTTTGTCCCCCTCAGGTGTTACCCAAGTTGTCTCTCTATTTCTCCAAGTGTCTATGGTTGTCTCTAGGTGGACCCAATCCACATTGTCAGACTCAGTCGTTCCAGGTAGAACATCCATATAAGAGGAATCTTCTCCAACATTAGTGTCCTTTTTACACGTGTAAGAATACTGCAATGGGATAGAGTGAATTGTGGTGTTAGATCAATGGTCAATTATAAATCTATTTCCTAGAGGATATGCTCGGCCACTCACAAGATCAACTCAAATGACAGAGTCTTAGAACTATAAGTAGACATGGTTTTTAGACTAGTCATGCACCATTTTTTCTTCCCTCATAAAAGGACGTCCTAATATCATCTCAGGTGTGCGTGGAAAAATCCATAACAATGAAGGCGTACCTTACCTTATGTCCAAGAATATTTATCTTGAGATCTTCTAGCATCCCAATAGGTTTAATGATGGTCCCATTGGCCATCTTTACCACTATGTTTGTAGTCCCAAAGTGAGGTCTCCTCATACATTCCCAACATTTTTTAGTTACAATGTTAACCACAGCGCCCCCATCAGGGATTCCCTTCACCAAATCCTTTGGTATTGATTGGTAGGGTCCCATTGGATTCATCACCTTCAAAGTAATGCCCCAACTTGTTAACAGGTATTTCAACAACAGATTTCTCATCTAGGTTGGGTTGTGGATCTAAGGTTTCCTCCTCTACTGGCACTTCATTAGACCTATCTATCGGTGCAAATTGTGGTAACCCGACCTCAATTCTCCATTGAAGAAAGCTCAAAGAGCTAGGAATAACTCGAGTCTCCATGTAGATTAGACATGATGGTGGTTCTAACTTATGAAGCCATGAAATCCATCAATCTGGAAATATTTAACGAAACCTTTTGGCCTTTAGTCCCTTGGGGAAGATGGGATCTCCATTTCTTCAATAGCGTCAGATAATCCCTCTGTAAACATTCTCTCCAACAAGAAGGGAGTACGCACACTTCCCAATGACTTACAGTCACTTTCTTCCTGGATGACACTAGGTATGGCTAGTGGTCTATGGACTTTGTGAGGTTGATTTTGTGTAGGAAACATTGTGTCTGTAATTTGGATCTTCCTAGGTGTTCATTCTAGCTTCCTTTGGGTCTCATCTACCAAAATCCTTAATTGCTTGACTCACTCAATCTCCTCTATAGGGTTTGGGTAGTTCGGATCTCCTTCCTATGTTCCATGGGTTGAGTCAATTGTGGCTCATCATGGTCCTTTTTTTTTCTTTTCTAATGGTCGTTTTAGTCTCCATGGTCTCACCTGAATCAGAATCATTTTCAACGTCGTTCATATACACGGGGTAATCACCAGTCCCTAAGTCTTTGAACTGGGGTTTGACTTTGTTACCTTTTGTGATCTCTTCCTTCGTGTTTTCTTCTTCTTCATGGGTTGGGCGATTAAGGTCATGTCTCTTTCTTTAAGAATGTTATTTTGGTTTTGGAGCATCAATCATGTGAGTACATTCACTGGTACCAACGGTGTACTTTGTGATGGCACCTCAGTAATCTCAGTTAAGTTCAATGGCATGATCCTTGGTGCATTTGGATTATTAGGACATTGGGCAATCAAATGATCTATGCCACATTGATTACACATCAGTATCGGCATTGTAGATGTACTCCCTTGATTGGTATGCACTAGTGTGACATTATTTTTTAGTCTAATAGGACACTCAAGTACACGATGTGGACCTCCACACTCGTAGCATTGAAGAGGTGGTCCCTTAGCAGTGAGATTGATACTTTGGCCTCTTGCTGCAAGAGCAACTACTTGATACACAAGTTTGACTTCTCTCTAGTAGTCCTCCATGTAGTATTGTGGACACTCTTCACATGCATCATCCCATAGGCAATAATAGGGTCTATATCTTCCTCACAGCCTTCCAAACGAGCACTAGATGGCTCGCAACCCATATGATTCACAGGGGTGACTCTTGGATGTGGGGGCTACGATCCTAGCACTGGAGGTAGTAACGGTGTAGCTTGAGCAACATTTTGGGCTCTAGGAACCATGTGTTGCGATAGTTTTTCAATACGTGGGACACACATCAATGAAAAAACCCAAGGTGAATCCGTCCAAGACAAAGGTGGTCTATTCGCCATCACACGTTTGAACATTATACAATCCTTAGCTCGATGACCGTACCTACCACATGCATTGCAATTCCCATTGAATTTTACCCTACCAAGTCATCACCCTCTGAGGTTCTACTACCAATGGTAGGAGTCTTGTTGAAGGGAAAGAGATCAAATGATATATGCAAGTAACGAGGGTGAACCAGCAACCTTATGACAACGACAAGGCAGGCTCCCTCTTCACAGTGAGGTGGTTGAGCAACGATGATGGCGGGCTCCCTCTTCACGATGGTGCAAGATTCTTGCAACGACAAAAAACAGAGGTGAGTGACACACCGTTGCATTGGACTGCAACTCTATGTATAAAATTTATAATCTATTGACTTTTCAATTTTTGAATTTGTGAAAAATAAAACAAAAAACAAAAATAGAAATAAAAGAAGGATCAAGATTGGGATCATTCCCCAAGCCCTCAGTCTTATGATATAGTATAGACTCAATACTATATATATAGTTTACTCCCCCAACAGGAATGAGGGCATGTGGGATTTAGGCTCCACCCTTTCCTTCCACTAGCTTCCTTGGACTTTTCTGTTTTCTTCTACACGCCAACTAGAATTCGACCATTTTGGGGGTCACAAGAGTTTTTGGTAGCCGAATTGTATGTTGTAAAAAAGTACGCCAAATTCCTCTAAACGATACGCTTATTTTGAGCTATCACAGGACCTATTCCATCTCACGCACATAAAAAGGGGTTTAAAAAATAAAAAATACAAAATAAACAAACCCAAGTAAAACGATCAAAATCTCTAGTGGCAAAACCTCTTAGAGTACTCATCACTCAACACTTTTGGGATACATGCCTCACACGTATTTGTGCTTTGGACAAGTGATAGAGTCCAATTCATTAGAGAGTGCCTCAAATTGCATGGGCCCATTATCCACCCACATTAGGTTCCGGATGGAACCAAAGCTAGTGCAACTCAAGACCCTCATATCACATGTAGTGACTCTTCCTCTGACTATGATATCATGGAGGGATATCGTACAAAAAATCCTAAAATGTCAAGTTAAGATATGCATCCATTTGCCCCACGACATGGGTCTATCGTGTTTAGTCGCTTAAAAGATACCTTTAGTCGAGACACCCGTTCAAAGCCTACAACTAGTGAAGTGAACCAAGGCAATGGGGAGGTAGATTTTCCTTTCACTTCTCATGTAGATCATGTACTCCCCAAGGGTGCCCATGTTGGCATCCTTTCTCTAGGCATTTTCCCACAGTAGCCCACATGTTTGGTCGTATTCTAAGCAATTCGGCTAATGTTATCATACAGATGACTGGTGTAGAAAAAATGTCTATCAGCCCTTTTGAATTGATGACCTTGTTGGGAGACAGTCTCTATGAACGGGACTGCAATAACATCTGAGTTGGCCTCGTACTTGTTACCATATACATGTGGTATTGATGTGTGTGTTCACACTAGGACCGTCGGGGCATTTTGTCGCTCTTTAGGAGGTTTTTTCCCCGTACATTGTATATACGCCCATCACTCTAGGGCTATCTATCTTTCCATTGCACACTAAGTAATACACTCTCATTTGTGTGCCTTGAGCTTACTTCACCTTCTCCGATCTGTGTGTGTTTTGCTGCAACCCTAATTCCAACAATTGGTATCAGAGTAGGTTGCGTCCTCCCCGACTTAGTCGCCAGCAGCTCCAGCACACGCATGCTCATTTTCTCCAATTTCAGTGAGCTTTGGCGAGCGTTCCCAGGTCGACAAAAATTTTGGGACGGCTCATAGAGCTCAGTTTGCTCAGATTTCTGATTCGGGCTCATTTCGGCCTCCGTTTCCACTACAGGCAGTACTGCACTATTTCGTCATTGTGTGCAAAATTTTTGTCACTGTCGTTTTCTGCATAATAGGTGCCTTACAGTCTTCTACGGTTTGTGCTATATAGCACGTGTTGTTCCCACATTGTTTCTCCTCTTTTCGGGCAGTTTTCACATCAGGTGCAGCATTTACCATGGCTGACAACAACACAGATGTGTTCAAGATGTTTGCTGCTGAGGACAGATTGGACGGGGACAATTACCCTATGTGGGCTAACATGGTGCAACATATTCTTGTGTCAAAAAGGCGTCTGGAATATTGTGCAGGGCATTGATGTACGTCCGTTATCTGAGGATGTAAGCGATGTTGAGGATGTGGCAGGTCTTGCTGCAAGGATTGCTGCTATTGGAGTTGTTTTGCCTACGACAGAACAATCTTGTTGGGATGTAAAGGATGCGCATGCTCATGCATTGATTGTGTTGTCTGTGAAGCGCTTCCTCACATTCGTTCAGCAAAATCTGTAAAACAGGCTTGGGATATTTTGGCTGGTCTTTATGCAAGTCGCAATGAGGCTAAAATTGCTTTGCTAGAAAATCTGGTGATAATGGCAAAAAGAAGATGTGTTGCCATTATTGTAAAGAAAATGATCACTTGATCAAGTCGTGTCCTAAGTTGAAGGCCAAAGAGGCTAAGAAGAAAGAGGGTGGTTCCAATGCAAATGCTGGTTCCACTACAAATGCAACCATTGTTGAGTCTTCTGTGAAAGGAGACTATGTTGCACAGAGTGGGCTTTTAGTGCAGAGTGCACTTACAATCCTGTTGTCCATGATGCATGCATGTCAGTTGTTGCAGATTCACATGTATGGTATTTTTATAGTGGTACTACTAAGCACATTACCTCACATCGTGAATTGTTCACCTCTCTTGAGTTTGTCCCTCATGGGAATTCAGTCACTTGTGCCAACAATGCCTCTTATCCGGTTCAAGGAGTTGGAAAGATTATGCTTATTGTTGCAAATGGTAGTTCTTTCACACTTGTTGATGCACTTTATGTACCTGGGATCAAGAAGAATCTTTTGTCTATATCTACACTTGCTAGACATGGACTTGTAGTCAGATTTGTGGATGACAGATGTCCAGTTCATGATCTCAATTTTGGTGATGAAATTGTTGCATCTAGGCTTTTGTGTCGTGGGTTGTATAAGCTCACTTTTTATGACAAGTGTGGACAAAATTTTGCAAATGCAGTTGCAAATTTAAGAGCTATTTCAAATGCAAAACTTTGGCATGCGCTGTTTAATCATCTGAATTTTGCTAGTTTGTTGCGTTTGTAGAAATCTGATATGGTTGCTTCTTTGCTGCCTCTTGAAGCACCTGTCAAACATGTTTGTGAAGGTTGTATTTTGGGTAAGATGTAGCATTCAAATTTTCCAAAGGATGGTTCAGTTAGGGCCACATGCAGGTTGCAGCTTGTGCATAGTGTTTTTTGTGGGCCCATGCAAACTCCATCCTTGGGCAATTACCTTTACTTTGTGACTTTCATTGATGATTACTCTAGGCATGCATGGGTATTTCCGCTTAAAGCGAAGTCCGCAGTTTTTGTGTGCTTCAAACAATTTCTGGCTATGGCTGAAAATGTCTCAAAATGTACTATGGGCGCCCTCCGTTCCGATCGAGGGGGGGGGGGTATATGTCTCATGAATTTAATGCATTTCTGGCTAGTTGTGGGATAAAACACCAATGTACAGTGCCTTATACACCTTAGCAAAATGGTGTTTCTGAGAGGAAAAACAAATCACTTATGGAAATGGCACGATGTATGGTCAAAAGTCAAGCTTTACCGCATTCTTTTTGGCTTGAGGCCATCATGTGTGCCACTTATGTACTAAACAGGTGTCCTACAAAAGCTTTGCAGTCTATTACTCCATATGAAGCATGGCATGATAGAAAGCCTTCTATTGAGCACATGCATGTTTTTGGTTGTTTGGCATATGCTTTGGTGCCACAAACACAGTGCAGAAAAATGGATGATAAGGCTGTCAAATGTATTTTTGTTGGTTATAGTGCTAAAAGCAAAGGTTACAGGTTGTATCATCTGCAAACAAAGCGTATTCTGGTTTCACGAGGTGTAGTGTTTGTGGAAGATTTTGTTCATCCCTTGCTGTCATGTACTAGAGACAGTAAAGTAAGCTCACAGGACATTTATGACACTTTGTTGCCTCTTTTCAGTGGCAAAAATACGAATGTAAATTCCATTGAGGCAAATGTATAGCCTATGGGGGTTTCTAAAAATGTTACAGATCAGCCTGTTATTGATGCAGATATACATGATGTACTTCATGAGGAAAGGGCTGAAAATGAGCAGGCTAGAGGTATGACAAAATGGCTGGTGCATACATTGCGTCACAGTAAATTGGATACACCTTTGTCTAGTTGTACTCGTTCAATCTCTTGCCATGCATCTTATGCATCAAATTGTTATGCTTTGGCTATGTCTAGCTTACATGATGTTGAGGAACCTCTATCTTTTATGAAGCACGGAATTCAAAAAATTGGATGGCTGACATGCAATCAGAATATGATGCACTTATAGAAAATGACACATGGACTTTATGTGATTTTCCTCTTGGCAAAAAGGCCATTGGTACAAAGTGGGTTTACAAGTTGAAACGCAAGCCGGATGGTGAGATCGATCGCCATAAGGCTCCACTTGTTGCAAAGTGTTATGCATAGCAAAAAGGCATAGATTATAAAGAGACGTTTTCTCCCACTTGTCGTATGACTACTGTGCATTTTCTATGTGCATTGGCAGCTCATTTTGGTTGGGATGTACATCAATCAGACATTGTTACTTCTTTCTGGAATGGTGACATATTTGAGGAAGTTTATGTAACGCAGCCTTGCGGTTTTGTCATAAAAGGACAAGAGAACAAAGTCTGCAAATGTAAGAAGGCTTTGTATGGGTTCAAGCAATCTCCTCGTGCTTGGTATGAGAAAGCTGGCACTCATTTGGTCAAACGAGGCTTTTGTAACAGTCCAACAGAAAGCACATTGTATGTAAAGCGTGAGGGTGATGTACTTCTCATTGTGGTTCTTTATGTAGATGATTTGTTGATCACTGGACCAAATGAGAGACATATTGCTGAATTTAAGGCTGATTTGAATGCTAATTTCAAGATGAAAGATTTGGGGTTGTTGCATCATTATTTGGGCATACAGTTTAAGCAATGTGATGGTGGTATTGCCTTGTGTCAGAAAAGTTACATAGAGACGTTGCTATGTAAGTTTGGACTTGAGGATTGCAAACATATTGCCACTCCCATGGAAATAGGTTTGAAATTGATTCTACATGATGCTGGCGATCCTGCTGATGTCACTCTTTACCAAACTGTTGTTGGCTGCCTCATTTATGTATGCAACACAAGGCCGGATATTCAGTTTGCAGTCTCACAAGTCAGCAGATTTATGCATAGCCCAGGGTCTAAGCATTGGCAGGCTGTCAAGAGGATTTTCCGCTACCTTAGTGGCACTTTACATCTTGGCTTGTTTTATCCCAAGGGGGGATCATTGCCGCCAGACTTACATGCTTTTTCGGACACAAATTGGGTTGGTTGTTTTGACACACGAGTGTCTACAAGTAGTTTTCTTTTTCATGTGTGGCAGTTCATGTATATCATGGTTGATCAAGAAGCCACCTATTGTGGCCACCTCAAGTTGTGAGGTTGAGTACACGGCAGTCTTCACACAGCTACGATTAAGTGTGTATGGCTCAGACGCCTTATGGCTAATTTGGGTGTTGGACAGGACACTACCAATTCTATCTACATTGATAGTCAGAGCACATTGGCAGTTGCGAGGAACCGAGTTTTTCATGCTCGCACAAAGCACATTGAGGTGCATTACCACTATGTCAGGAAGAGGCTCTCAGCAAGAGAGATTAGCTTGGCTTATGTGCCAACATGGGACAACCTTGCAGATCTTTTCACAAAGGCATTGTCTCGTGAGAAGCTTGAAGCTTTCTGCAAAGCTTTGGGCTTACTCCCCTTTGTGAATTGATCATGTCCTCAGGGCATGGAACTTCCCTTTACTCATGTGCCAGCTCTCGTTCACCGCATCACTCCAAGGGGGATTTGTTACCATATACATGTAGTAGTGATGTATGTGAACACACTAGGACCACCGGGGCATTTTTTCCCTCTTTAGGAGGTTTTGTCCCCCTGCATTGTATATACGTCCATCACTCTAGGGCTATCTATCTTTCCAGTGCACACTAAGTAATACACTCTCAGTTGTGTGCCTTGAGCTTCCTTCATCTTCTCCGACCTGTGTGTGTTTTCTTGCAACCCTGATTCCAACACTACTCTCCCATATAGGATCCAGTTCCACATATGGATATGTCATGCATCTCTGTTCTTGGGTTTGGTTGTTTTTGAGTCGTGTATCATAGGCTTTTAGGAGGGCGTCTAAATGCTCATTGACCTTCTCAATCAACACTACTCCTCCTGCACTAGCACTTCTCGATTTCTCATCTATGGATGGTTCTTTTGGAGTTTGAGACATCTGCATAAGAGAAGGTGCAAGCATTTCCCCATGTTGTCTTATATTCTCTTCAGCTTTGGTAAGCTTCTCAGCTATGGATTTCTACTCTCGTTCCCTACTTGCTTTCATCCTAGCCTTTCTAGCTTTCTTTCTTTTTTTTTTGCTCTTGGTTTTTTGAGTAGGTGCATCGGTCTTTGTTTCACCCGTCTCTGGACTTGCGTCAGTTTTTGTTTTCTCTGTCTCTTTGTTCTCATCATCTTCCTTTTGAGCTTGCGCTCTCATAACTACTTGAATTGGTATGGCGTTGTCATTTTTGGAGCTACTGGGTAGCTTAACGATTCCTTAGAAATTTGTTATGATCTTTCTGACTCGGTTTGGATTTTTTGGACATTTGGGGATCAATTGAATGACACCACAGTCAAGACAATAGGCATTTACTCTTGTGTGATCTCTGTATGAGAACATTGTTTGACCAAGTGGTTGTCACGATTTTTGTGACAATCTATCTCTGGTGGAGGAGCTTCCTCTTGCAATTCCTCTTGGCTGTAAACAGGCTTTGACCTTGCTAAGCCTAAGCCTCTATTAGTAATGAATTGCAATGTCCTTTTGTCCATCTCGTATCTTCTTTCTTCAGGTCGAAACGCAAGAGGTGGAGGTTGTACCTGTCTCACCACTCCATGTGTTTCTCTCATCTTCTATCTCTTTGAAGGGCAGTACCCGCTTTGGTTGTTATAATACATTGTAGCTGGTACTAGTGCTTTTTTTATTGGATGATTCCATCATCTACCTATATCTCATGTCTTCAGGCATTCTAGCACCTGGCTGCAGAGGTTATTGTCCTAAGACAAGCTGTGGTCTTGCAACTCCTACTCGACCTAGTGCAGGTGGAGGAAGTTCTATTGGAATAGGTTGTACATACATGTCCCTAGCATTTTCTATGCTATAGTAACGCTCTTCTGTCGTATGGTTTGTCCATTTTCTCTCAATTTTGCACCATAGAGGTTCTTGGAGGTCAGATTTGACTAGAGGAGCAAGTCTCTGAGCTAATCCTTCTATAAGCTCCATTTGCTCACTAGATACCTTTGGCTTTATTGTGGGTTGGGTTCTTGGTGAATCACTCCTCTGAGAATATGTGTCACTCTCACTCTCAGTATCATATCTATAAGGTTCTGCTCTGATTTGGATAGGAGTAAGTTATAGGGGGTGGTGATGGTACATATGGTCCTGTTGTGGTCGTAATTCCACCTCTATTAAAGTCATGTTCTATAATTGCATCTAGGTACATCCATGGTCGATTAGGCAGATTCACTTGAGGAGGCATGCCTGCCATCTCGGTGATCATTTCATCTCTCGTTATCGCTCTAGAAGGGAATCCAGGTGGCTCCCTTTTTGGAATTCTTGTGCTTGGTGGAGATATCTGTGGTCCTTCATTGACCAAATGTTCACCTCTATAAAAGTCATGTTCTATGGTTGCAGATAGGTACAGCCATGGTGGTAATGTAGTTGGGCTTGTGTCAAAATGTGGATAGATTGGCATTTCAACACTTCTAACTTGGCTTGCCATACCTCTAGTCATATCTACCAAAGGATTGGTAGATTGGATTTCCATCCTGATGATCTTAGGTTTCTTAATGTTAGTCCCACTCAATACTCTCAAGGTAGTCCTTAACAAGCCCACCTTGGCTTAGTACAACTTATCCCTTTTTGCCCTTGATCGGGTCTCTCAAAAGTTAGGAATTTGTGACTCTTTTGGTCTCTGAAAACTAGTTCTGGGTACCCTAAAAGTTTGGATTTAGGAAACCTGGGAAAATTGAGCTCTGCTGTGTCCTATTGCCCACAAGCTTTTCTCATGGCTATACCTGACTCAATTTGGAGTTCTCTATCAAAAGTTAGAGCAGTTTTGGTGAAGTGCACTTGAAACGGCACTCAAAATAGTTTCAAGATCAAGGATTTTTGCTTGTATCTTGAGCAAATGTGACCCAAATTTGTTGAAACTTGGTCACTAGGCTTACTTTGTAGTCTTAACACTTCTAGAAGCTCAATATGAGTTTTCACCAAATTAGGGCTAGAGACATCATACGTGTATGATGTCTATTGTGGCCAAATCAAGTGATTTTTACTCCAAAGGACCCTTCAGCAATTCTCAGCAACTTTCAAAATTCAATTTGGACATTTTTTGGGCAAATTATGATCAATACAAGCATAAATTGTCCAAATCTGTCTTCTGGCCTTTACAAGCTCAAAAATGCTTCAAATTTAATGAAATTTGGCTAGGGACTTCTTTTATGCTCTAGGACATTGAGGTATACTCAAATGTCTAATTTGACCTAGATCTAGCCACTAAGACATTATACGCGTATAAAGTCTTTTTGCTCAAAATGACATGAAATTTTGCAAACAGGCTTAAAACATCATTTCCCAACCCCCAACCCCCTATGTGGTCAAAAGTGAAATTTGACTTTTTGATCTTGGCATGAGACATTATACGCGTATAAAGTATATGTGCTCAGAATTCACCCAAATTTTGTATGTGAGCTTGTCTTGTTGTGCTTAACACCCTGGTAAGCTCATATTTCAATTTTGGTCTCTAAAAGTGCCCTTTAGACATCATACGCGTATGATGTCTAACTAATTAGAATGAAGTGAATTTCACTCCAGAGGTTCCTCTATACACAGGCAACTCACAGCAAGTTTCAGAATTGAATTTTGACACTTTTTATGCAAGTTATGGCCAATACAAGCATTCACTTGCCTAGATGCATCTTATGGTCTTTGCAAACCCAAAAATGCTTAAAATTTGATGAAATTTGGCCTATATGCTTCCTACATGTTGCAGATCACAAGGGTACACTCAGATGTAACTTTTGACCTCAGACATGGCCTCTAAGACATCATACGTGTATGATGTCTTTTTCTCAGATTTTAGTTATGTTTCTACTAGAGGTGCCCCTTGGTGTGTACAACAAAAATATGTGCTCACGTCAAATTTTTGATGTCAAATTGCACAAAATCATCAATTTTACAAGGAAATCTCTTGAAAGAGTGAAATCCTCCCAGTTTTCAATCTATAAGCCCACATGATATGAAATTTGGTGTATGTGCTCAACACAACATGTAGAAGATGGGTATAATGTCAAAAATTCATTTTGGCTTCCAGAATCACTCTTTAGACATCGTACGTGTATGACATCTCTGCTGATGAATTTTTGAACAGACTTCATTCACAGGCATCCCCAAGTCTCTAGAACTGGTTTTCAAGAACTTCTACCAATTTTCATGCAAAAATGTGCTTAGGATCACAAGTTTTCTTTTTTTCCGTTTCAGACACTCTTTTGTCTTTTGGGTGTCCAGAGTTGGACAAAACTCTAGTTTCAATGTAAACTTAGGGTAAAACCCCCCTTTTGAACACTCTGGTGCGGTCAGATTTTTCAAATTTGGTCTCCACATGCCCCTTGAGACATTATACGCGTATAATGCCTAAGTTTATAGAATTATAGATTTTCTTCACAGAACCCTTGCACATGTCCTCTTATATGCACAATATCAACCAATCATGCAAAAATATCAACAGAAAGCTTTTTATTGCATTTTTTTCTCATAAGCAGACTTTTCAGAGATTCTAAATGCAAACAAGCACTTCAACAAATAAATCAATCATGAGTAGCTCTAGATCAGAATCAGATCACTTACCAAAATCTACTCCTACAAATCATATGGGGTTTTGCATCTATGAGTAGAAAAACGCTTCAATGCCACACACGGACTAGAAAATGCTTTTATTACCTCACAAATCACTCGACCACCACCAACTACTCTAATCTACAAATCCTAACTAAATCTACCTAGTCAAGGACCCTCGGCAAAACATACGCTTCCTGACTATCCACTTGATCTCGGAATAACCTCTTCCGGATCCACCTAAGAAAAATGCTTTCTTTACCGAAACTAAAGCAAGCAACCATCACACAAGTGTTAGTAGGAATACCTACCTAAGTCCTTGTATCCTTGGCAGCGGCGCCAATGTTGCGAGAGCGAATCACACCACCCATAAACTGCATACAACACAACCTAGATCAACATCATGTCAATCGAGAACACAGAGGACACGATAGGCACACAGAGGAAATCTATTTAGCTTGTCAGGCTGAGACCATCCTACACATACAACACTCTAGAAGGCCAACTAAACCACAACCTAGAATCTCACTGCTCTCAACTACACCACCTAGCCACATACACACAACAGAAGGAAACTCATCAAATCATGCCAGAATCGTACGAAACGTAAGGAACACCATTCCCTCACTAGGATACACGTGTCCCTAAGCCTCTATACACAAAACCCTAGCTCTAAACCCATCTAAAAAAAATGCATATAAAGACAGAGCCGGATTTCAGAAGTGCCCAAAACTAAAATCTATGATTACATATGTGTAGCTTATGTCGCTACAATTCTAACGACTACTTGTAGGCAACAAAATAGACATTGTTTGATATACTTACGACCACAAATAGCCCATAGCTGCATGAGCGTGTTTGCTCCGTTCCGCGAGGAATGCTTAGCGTTGTCGCGTAGCTCTTGCCAAGGCTAGCGCAATGGTGTAATCAGGTCTCCAATGTGATGAACGAGCGAGGAGTAGCACCAAGATGAAGCTCATGCATTCTCTCTTCCTCTCTCACACTCAGTCGATGGCAGCTTAAAACTTATGATTATGATAAATTCCTCCTTACAAAAGTGACTAGGTACCTTATATACTAAGGCTACCTTAGGTTAACCAAAAATAGAGTTTGAGGGGTCAAACGGCTTAGTATTAACAATCTAGAAGTGCCATTGCACCCCGGCTTCTGCAATTAGACTAGCTACTTATTACAGATGATGTTTCTAACCATAATCCGCAGCATTTCATAACTCTCAAAAGATAAGACTTTGGTACGAAAATTGAGTTATGTCGTGATGTTGACCTGCCAGTCAACACCCATCAAGGCAAGTGATACAGGGAAGTGATGTAGGGAATCTATGAAGATTTTGAGCCTATATAATATGAAACCTACTAGTAGTAAGTTGAATTAATTTATGTTAGACACTTTGTTTCTATGTTGGTTTCTCGGGGGGTTCACCATTTAGTACCTCCCTATATAACGTGCATTTGTGGGGTATCAAAAAATCCCTCTTTTAACAGGTCTATTAAAACAATCCCTCTTGTAACAGGTTTAAATGAATAAAATGACGCCTTATTTCAAGAATGTTTTCCAAAATTGAGTATAAAACCCCCTTATTTTAATGTACCTCTATTAACGTGCCTCAATTTTTTGCATTTTAAAACCCCTCCTTTCAAACTCACGTTATACATTAACATGATTACATAGTGCACCCCCCCGAACTTGGTTTCTCCATTAGTGTCTTGGTAAACTAATCCAATGATGGTTGTTATGTTTGATTTATTACAAATGCAACCATTATTCACCAGTGTCTATCAACCTTCATAGAAGCCGAGCTTGATGGCATCAACAACCCCACCAGGGAAGTGCAATTTTTTTCAGCTTTGGATGCTTATGATCTACTAAATACAATCATGGGCTTTGACAAGTGCATACCCACAGCTAGTGGCGCTTGCTATCCCAACAAATTCAAGTTCACCTATCCCTCTAAATGCAACTCTCCTTTATGCATGGTAGAGGTAAATAAAATCATGAGCCCAAAAGAAAAATAACTTGCCAATACAAAACAAAAAAACCACGGCAAAATTCAAAAATTAGAAAATGAGCTTGCTTGTTGAGAGTATTAGTCAAAGAGAGAAGGTGAAGGCTTTTACCAACAAAATAAGGATCTCCAAAATTTATTGGTTTTTGTTGAAGTGCTCCTAAAATTAATAGACGGTTCTTGCTCCTTTAATTAAATATTTAGCATTATTTCCAATACTTTCGTACACTATTAGGTTCTTATAGAGGATCCTAGGAGCTAAAGAATGTCTCTCTTATTTGTCATGTGTTTAGATGCTCCTCTATGCAAATTCCACAAATCTTCAACAGTGGAAGTTTGTTTATTATGTGCCTCAATAGTGTCAAGCTATGCTTATGTACCTTTCTTATTCTTTTTTCTTCCAAAAATATCATAGTGGCGTTATTCCTGTATAATGTCTTCTCTCTATGGAATTTGATAGGAATATATTTCTTGTCACAATAGTAGTAGTTAATAGTAAGCTTATCAAATTTTTTCTCTAGTTTTCTTGAAATTGAGGTAGTAGAAGGGTCATTCGTTCTTCACTGGCCATTTGCTTGTTATCCTGATGACCTATTACTTAACAAAAAACGTGGCCTAAGTGGAGTAAAGCAAAACTATGTACAAATGTGAAGGATGACCGTGGCTTCACCCCACACCCATCAACTCTATGCAGCATGCAAACTTCTCTGAAGCTAGGTCCTTTGTAAGAGCATCCACATGCTTGTCACCCATCATATGGACTTTGAAAAGCTCAATCCACTTATCTTCCAACACATCCTATATAAAGTGATACCTCACCTTAATGTTTTTTTTTGGAATGAAACTTGACATTATTTTCCAAGGCAGTGGCGCTTTGACTATCATAATACAACACTAGAATCTACTGACCCTTGTGTAGATATATTACCTAGTACATACTATAGCTTTTGATTGCAAGATGTCCAAGTGGGGAGTGCCCTCAAGCTCTAAATTCCATAAGCCTCATATATGAACAAGTGGAGTAGTTTGGAAGCCTATTTGGTAGGGTCACTATGTAAAGGGGTGCACATGTATTGTATCATAATTTGAGATCATTGTTGAATACAGTAGTTGCAATTGGGAATCTATCTTCTTCTTCTTCTTTTGTATTTCCATTCTTTCTGAGTATAATTTGTGCAAATATTTGTCTTGAAGATGGTAACCAATACCATACCACACTATGTTGACTAGAGTACAATTTGGCAACCACGATGTACAAAGGATAGTGATGCATTCACACACATTCACAAGGCCTAATGGAGAAATTTATAGATGTGCTTTCGATATGACGGAGCATAGATAGACATGTCAATTTTGATGATTCCTTATACTTCAAGGAGCATGTTTCCCCTTCAAGGCCACCAAACTCTCTGTGGACAATGGTTTAAGGTCAGTAGTGTAGCAGGCCATGCCCACCATTGAGGCATGGGGAGACACCAGAGGATTGACCAATTCAGTTGCCTATCTCGGTGGTTGGTGATAGTCTATTTTTAACTCTCCTCCCTCTTTGATCTGCCCAGCCAACATCAAGGTATGTGAGGTTCAACAAGAAGTCTCATGAGGATTGGGATGTACATGTGCATCAATTTGACAAAACACATGGTGTAAATCAACCTGCGGCAATGGACATACTTCTGATGATGGAAACAATTTTTGAAACTACATTGGGAAAAAAGCTTCAAAATGGCTATCAGAGTATGTGGCAATGCTTTGTAGGAAAGAAGAATTGAGGAGGCCAACCAAAAAGAGGTATAGTGGAAGAATATGCAGCCAATTTTTTAGCACTATTGCAAAGGCTGGCACGAGCAAAGCATCTTGCTCTCCCACTCCTCAATAAATTCTATTTGACTGGTTTTAATACTAGTGTTAGAACAACACTAGTAACCATTGATAAGACCGCCATACAATTGGATGATGTGCTCTAAGAGGCTATTAGAGCTAGCAAATCCTTGGATGCTCTAATGGGGATTCCTTTTCTAGGGAGGATCATAAATCTAGAACAAATAAATCAAAGAAGACAAAGAAAAATGATAATTGTTCTAGTAGTTTGGATATAGATAGTTCATCAAAGGAATTTGATTTTAGAGTGGTGTTTAAGTCAAATAAAGCTTCTGAAACAAGGGAAGACTAGCATGATGGATAAGACAGAGACTTCAATATCTAGTTTAAAAGAAGTGTGGTGTACACAATGTCAAAATCGAGGCTAGTTGGTAGCTAGATGTGCCTTGAATCAAAAGTGGTTCCATCTATGCCAAATGGACACATATAACACTTGTGAATGCTTCCACACTGGGTAGACTCAAAGAGCATAGAAACCAAATTAAAAAATAGCATCAATAAAAATGGCTCAAGCTGTTGATAATGTGGATATTATCAGGCTAGAAGGGGTCATGGCCACAACCACGGTACTAGAGGAATATTTGATGCTCAAATCATGTATTGACTTTTCTATATGGAGGAACGGCATCATTGTTCCAAGAGTGAAGAAGACAAGAATTATGATAGAAAAAAGGCATAAAGGAAGGTGGCAAGTATCTAAGTGTATCGATGGTGAAACTCACTGAACTTCCTAGTTTAGTCCAGATAGATGCCGATGTAAATTTGGCTACTCGCTCGAGAAAGAAAGTAGATCATAAAGTAGCTAAACATAATTTCGACTAGGGGAACAAGAACAAGTCCAAAAGGTAGTCCTTTCTTGAGTGGGAACCAATGGTTGAATCCAAGATTTTGATGTTGCAAGTAAGGAAATCTAAGTTGGCTAGATATTTCGCCAATGGTGGAGGAGCAAGTAGTACACGAATGGGTACCATAAAGTAACAGCCAAAAGTATAACATTGGTTGATGAGGTGTGGAGAAGTTTGTGGTATGCACCTATCCAAATTTTGTTGGGAATTTTTTCGCACTTGGTTCCTAGGTTTCATGAAGCATTGATGGCTCTAAACAAAGATATTGAACCAGTAGTGTGCTTTTACAAACACAGATGAGAAATACGTGGAGGCAGATTAGACATATTTATTGAGTGATGGAGGGATAGTCATCAACCTTGATCCCCTTTACATTTGTGAGAAAATGGGACGGATGTAGTGGGATATCGTGGTCTTCGTCATGTGTTCTTATCGTTGGCTTGAATGCACAACATGTTGCTCTTGATATTCTTGTTTTGTTGGTCCATTTTGTCGAGGATGCAATCTTCATGGCCGATGGTGAAAAGGTACACATACATCTTATGTTGTGTTTTGTGTGTGTGCATATGTGAATGAGCACTCTTACTACGTACGAGTATGTACGAGCAGTGTCGAAACTCGTGCTTGTGTGTACAAGTGCCTTCATGCATGTATATTGCATACATGTGTTTGATTGAGTATGAGCATATCCTTGTGGCTTTGAGACGCCAATTTAATAAGGCCGCTGGGATTGTGAATGACCAGATCCATCCTCCTTGGATTGGTAGCGGTAGCACTGCGTGTTCTACTAGCCACATTTCTACTGCTAGAAAGGCAGCTTCAAGTTGCTCACATGGAGCAGGCTCACATTGGAGGTATGCCTTGCATGCGGCAGCTTCACAATGGGCACCGGAAACACCCACACGAAGGGTGGATCCGTGCATAAGAAGTCGGGGCAGGTTGACGTCCTTGTGGGCTGCCAAACTGTCGTACCCATTTGTGGGCTCCTCCTACAAATGTTGCCCATCATGTCCATTACTCTCCATGTCCATCTCTGATGGCTGCATTAAGGCTATGCCAATCCCAGTGATACTGCAAGTGGCGAGGCCATAGAGTCATATCTCTACACCCTCCCCCTCTCTCTCTCTCTCTCTCTCTCTCTCTCTCTCTCTCTCACACACACACACACACACACACACACACATAATCGATACAATCTCAAGAATCTTTATTTCTCTCTCTAAAGGCAAGCATTCATACACACATACACTCGCAAACGCACGCACAAGATGAAAAAACAAAATAAAACACATAAACCTGCGAATAAGCATACACACAACAGAGACACACTCAATCTTACTCTAGACAATGAAAGAGAGTTTTTTAATAAAACACAAATTGGCAGACAAGAGTGTGAATGAGAAAGCACAAATGGAAGAAAAGAGTATAACAAGGCAACATCAACAATAGAGAGCAACACCCAAAGCTCTGATACCAATTGTAAAGCTAGATCGCCGCCACTCTCCAATCTAGCATCTAGGTGAGCTAGCTAAGCTATGGTGGATGAAGCCTTAAGCTCTCCATGGTGCTAGGGTTAGGATTAGGATTAGAGCAATACATTCAGGGCTAGAGTTTCTTAGAGCAAGAGCATGAAGCTATAGAGTATGCACAATGGTGATAGACTCAAAATGCAATTTGATTCATTAGTATAATTCGCATAGGTGGTCACGTAGGTGTTGATTTCATCTAATTCAATTCCTTGAGGATGTCACGTAGGTGTTGGTTTCATCTTATTCAATTCCTTGAGGATGTCAAGCATCAAGCTTTTGAAGCTATTAAAGGAAATCTCATAAATCACAAGGGCTCATACTTGTACACGCTGAGCCAAGAAAGAAAAAAAATATAAGTGAAAGTCAAGAGGTTTATACATAAAAAGGAGCTCTAAATGGTTAAGAATATACCATATCGCATGGTTGAACCACATGATAACTGACTCACAAGAAGCCTTCGAGTCAAGAAACTTGCAAGTACATTTTATGTAAGCCCTATATACATTCCAAGCCAATTTAGTGTAATAATCGGGGTTACTTTTTACAAACTCCATGATTCCCTGTTACCATATACATGTGGTACTGATGTGTGTGAACACACTAGGACCGCCGGGGCATTTTTTCCCTCTTTAGGAGGTTTTTTCCCTCGTGCATTGTATATACGCCCATCACTCTAGGGCTATCTATCTTTCCATTGCACACTAAGTAACACACTCTCTATTGTGTGCCTTGAGCTTCCTTCGTCTTCTCCAAGCTGTGTGTGTTTCTCTGCAACCCTAATTCCAACAATTGGTATCAGAGCAGGTCATGTCCTCCCGGGCTTAGTCGCCAGCTGCTCCAGCACACGCCTCCTCACTTTCTCCGATTTCAGTGAGCTTTGGCAAGCGTTCGCAGGTCGACAAATATTTTGGGTGCGATCATAGAGCCCGGTCTGCTCAGAATTTTGATTTGGACTCATTTCAGCCTCCGTTTCCACTACAGGCAGTACTGCACAGGCTATTTCGTCATTTTGTGCAAAATTTCTGTCAGTGCCGTTTTTTGCATAACAGGTGCCTTATAGTCTTCTACGGTTTCTGCTATATAGCACAGGTTGTTCCCGCTCCGTTTCTCCTATTTTCGGGCAGTTTTCACATCAGGTGCAGCATTTACCATGGCTGACAACAACAACACAGATGTGTTCAAGATGTTTGTTGTTGAGGACAGGTTGGATGGGGACAACTACCCTATGTGGGCTAATATGATGCAACATGTTCTTGTGTCAAAGGGTGCCTGGAACATTGTGCAGGGCATTGATGTACGTCCTGGTTCTAAGGATGTAGGCGATGTTGAGGATGTTGCAGGTCTTGCTGCAAGGATTACAGCTGTTAGAGTTGTTTTGCCTACGGTAGAACAAGCTCGTTGGGATGTTAAGGATGCACAGACCCATGCATTGATTGCATTGTCTGTGAAGCGCACCATTGTTCCTCACATCCGTTCAGCGAAATCTGCAAAACAGGCTTGGGATATTCTAGCAGGTCTTTATGCAAGCCGCAATGAGGCTAAAATTGCTTTGTTGCGTAAAGAGCTAGAGTCGAAGATTATGCATGAGGAAGATGATATGGACACTTTCCTTGCTAGTGTTAAGGATATCAATGAGCAACTTATTTCTACAGGTGAAGTTATTTCAGACAGTTCCCTTGTGCAGACTGTTCTTGATGCCTTACCAGATTCTTACCAGACTTTTGCTAGTACTTGGTGACTTATGACCCAAGAAAATCCAGAAGTTGTCAAGTTTGATGCATTATGCACATTGCTGTTGCAAGAGTCGCTTTCCAGAAAAAACAAGACTAGACAGCGTGCAGTTGAACGGGCTTTTATTGCTTCTCAAAGAAAGAGTGGTAACAGCAATGCAGCCACTTCTTATGGTTCTGCTGCGAGTGGCAAAAATTATGTTCCTACTGCTTCTACTGGCAGCAATTCGTCTGGAAATTTTGGTGATAATGGCAAAAAGAAGATGTGTTGCCATTATTGTAACGCAAATGATCACTTGATCAAGTCGTGTCCTAAGTTGAAGGCCAAAGAGGCTAAGAAGAAAGAGGGTGGTTCCACTGCAAATGCTGGTTCCACTACAAATGCAGCCATTGTTGAGTCTTTTGTGAAAGGAGACTGTGTTGCTAATGTTGATGCAGAATGGGCTTTTAGCACAGAGTGCACTTACAATCCTGCTGTCCATGATGCATGCTTGTCAGTTGCTGCAGATTCACATGTGTGGTATTTCGACAGTGGTGCTACAAAGCACATTACCTCACATCGTGAATTGTTTACCTCTCTCGAGTCTGTCCCTCATGGGAATTCAGTCACTTGTGCCAACAACGCCTCTTATCTAGTTCAGGGAGTTGCAAAGATTGTGCTCACTGCTGTTCCTTCACACTTGTTGATGCACTTTATGTACCTGGGATCAAGAATACTCTCTTGTCTGTATCCGCACTTGCTAGACTTGGACTTGTAGTCAAATTTGTGGATGATAGATGTACAGTTCATGATCTCAGTTTTGGTGATGAAATTGTTGCAATTGGGCTTTTGTGCCGTGGGTTGTATAAGCTTTGTATGACAAGTGTGGACAAAATTTTGCAAATGCTGTTGCAGATTCAAGGGCTATTTCAGATGCAAAACTTTGGCATGCATGTTTTGGTCATCTGAATTTTGCCAGTTTGCTGCGTTTACAGAAATCTGATATGGTTTCTTATTTTCTGCCTCTTGAAGCACCTGTCAAACATGTTTGTGAAGGCTGTATTTTGGGTAAGATACAGCATTCTAAATTTCCAAAGGATGGTTCAATTCGGGCCACATGCAGGTTGCAGCTTGTGCATAGTGATGTTTGTGGGCCCATGCAAACTCAATCCTTGGGCAATTACCTGTACTTCGTGACTTTCATTGACGATTACTCCAGGCATGCATGGGTATTTCCGCTTAAAGCAAAGTCCAAAGTTTTTATGTGCTTCAAACAATTTCTGGCTATGGTTGAAAATGTCTAGAAATGTACTATGGGCACCCTCCGTTCCGATCGAGGGGGGGAGAATATGTCTCATGAATTTAATGCATTTCTGGCTAGTCGTGGGATAAAACACCAATATTCAGTGCCTTATACACCTCAGCAAAATGGTGTTGCTGAGAGGAAAAACAGGTCACTGACGGAAATGGCACGATGTATGGTCAAAAGTCAAGCTTTGCCGCATTCATTTTGGCTTGAGGCCATCATGTGTGCCACTTATGTACTTAACAGGTGTGTTACGAAAGCTTTGCAGTCTATTACTCCATATGAAGCATGGCATGATAGAAAGCCTTCTATTGAGCACATGCGTGTTTTTGGTTGTTTGGCATATGCTTTGGTGCCACAAACACAGTGCAGAAAAATGGATGATAAGGCTGTCAAATGTATTTTTGTTGGTTATAGTGCTGAAAGCAAAGGTTACAGGTTGTATCATCCGCAAGCAAAACGTATTTTGGTTTCTCGAGATGTAGTGTTTGTGGAAGATTCTGTTTAGCCCTTGTTGTCATGTACTAGGGACAGTAATGTAAGCTCACAGGACATTTATGACACTTTGTTGCCTCTTTTCAATGGTGGAAATACGAATGTAAGTTCCAATGAGGCAAATGTACAGCCTATGGGGGTTTCTGAAAATGTTTTAGATCAGCCTATTACTGATGCAGATGTACGTGATGTACTTGATGAGGAAAGGGCTGAAAATGAGCAGGCTAGAGGTATGCCAAAATGGCTGGTGCACACTTTACGTGACAATAAATTGGATGCACCTTTGTCTAGTCGTACTCGTTCAGGCTCTCTCCATGCTTCTTATGCATCAGATTGTTATGCTTTGGTTGTGTCTAGCTTGCATGATGTTGAGGAGCCTCTGTCTTTTGATGAAGCACAGAATTCAGAAAATTGGATGGTTGCCATGCAATCAGAATATGATGCACTTATAGAAAATGACACATGGACTTTATGTGATTTGCCTCCCGACAAAAAGGCCATTGGTATGAAGTGGGTTTACAAGTTGAAACACAAGCCCGATGGTGAGATCGATCGCCATAAGGCTCGACTTGTTGCAAAGGGTTATGCACAGCAAAAAGGCATAGATTATAAAGAGACTTTGCTCCCACTTGTCGTATGACTACTGTGCGTTTTCTATGTGCATTGGCAGCTCATTTTGGTTGGGATGTACATCAATCATACATTGTTACTGCTTTCTTGAATGGTGACATATTTGAGGAAGTTTATGTAATGCAGCCTCGTGGTTTTGTCATAAAAGGACAAGAGGACAAAGTGTGCAGATGTAAGAAGGCTTTGTATGGGTTGAAGCAATCTCCTCGTGCTTGGTATGAGAAATCTGACACTCATTTGGTTAAATGAGGCTTTCGTAACAGTCCAACAAAAAGCACATTGTATGTAAAGCGTGAGGATAATATATTTCTCATTGTGGTTCTTTATGTTGATGATTTGCTGATCACTGGACCAAATGAGAGACATATTACTGAATTTAAGGCTGATTTAAATGCTACTTTCAAGATGAAAGATTTGGGGCTATTGCATCATTATTTGGACATACAGTTTAAGCAATGTGATGGTGGTATTGCCTTGTGTCAGAAAAGTTACATAGAGACGTT
This sequence comes from Adiantum capillus-veneris, assembly GCF_014529385.1. Classification (NCBI taxonomy): domain Eukaryota; kingdom Viridiplantae; phylum Streptophyta; class Polypodiopsida; order Polypodiales; family Pteridaceae; genus Adiantum; species Adiantum capillus-veneris. The sequence continues at coordinate 25,796,200 of NC_140935.1, forward strand.
GCTATGTAAGTTTGGACTTGAGGATTGCAAACCTATTGCCACTCCCATGGAAATAGGTTTGAAATTGATTCTACATGATGCTGGAGATCCTGCTGATGTCACTCTTTACCAAACTGTTGTTGGCTGCCTCATTTATGTATGCAACACAAGGCCGGATATTCAGTTTGCAGTCTCACAAGTCAGCAGATTTATGCATAGCCCAGGGTCTAAGCATTGGCAGGCTGTCAAGAGGATTTTCCGCTACCTTAGTGGCACTTTACATCTTGGCTTGTTTTATCCCAAGGGGGGATCATTGCCACTAGACTTAAATGCTTTTTCGGACTCAGATTGGGCTGGTTGTTTTGACAGGCGAGTGTCCACAAGTGGACACTCAGATTGGACTTACATGCTTTTTCGGACTCAGATTGGACTTACATGCTTTTTCGGACTCAGATTGGGCTGGTTGTTTTGACAGGCGAGTGTCCACAAGTGGTTTTTGTTTCATGCTTGACAGTTCATGTATATCATGGTTGAGCAAGAAGCAACCTACAATGGCCACTTCGAGTTGTGAGGCTGAGTACAGGGCAGTCTTCACAGCTATGGTTGAGTGTGTATGGCTCAGACGCCTTATGGCTGATTTGGGTGTTGCATAGGACACGGCCAACACTATCTACACTGACAGTCAGAGCGCATTGGCAGTTGCGAGGAACCCAGTTTTTCATCCTCGCACAAAGCACATTGAGGTGCACCACTATGTCAGGGAGAGGCTCTCCGCAGGAGAGATTAGCTTGGCTTATGTGCCAACACAAGACAACCTTGCAGATATTTTCACAAAGGCATTGTCTCGTGAGAAGCTTGAAGCTTTCCGCAAAGCTTTGGGCTTACTCCCCTTTTTGGACTGATCATGTCCTCAGGGCATGGCACTTCCCTTTACTCATGTGCCAGCTCTCGTTCACCGCATCACTCCAGGGGGGATTTGTTACCATATACATGTGGTAGTGTTGTGTGTGAACACACTTGGACCGCCGGGGCATTTTTTCCCTCTTTAGGAGGTTTTTTCCACCGTGCATTGTATATACGCCCATCACTCTGGGGCTATCTATCTTTCCATCGCACACTAAGTAACACACTTTCTATTGTGTGCCTTGAGCTTCCTTCGTCTTCTCCAAGCTGTGTGTGTTTCTCTGCAACCCTTAACCCAACATTCCCTTTGTGCAAATATATAGACCAGTGCTGGACACACATTTGGATTGATCCACAACATTAAGGTTAAAGGGGGCCTTAATGAACTCCTCTTTATCAAGAAAATGCCCACCCTTTAGTATTTTGATTCGACATTCTTCCACACTGCCCACAGTACCCACATTTCACTAAGGATAGGAGCCAAAAAAGCCTTGTTTGATAGAAACCAAAGTTGGTGGAAGACAAATTTAATTTTTTTAATGGGAAGAAAGGGGAAGACTTTGGAAAATTTTGGGACCATCTCCAACTTAGAGGAATCATAAATAATTTGTGAAGCATCTAAGCTGCTTATACATCAAAGTAGAAGAGAGTTGGACACAGATAGGGGCTCAAAAGCTAGCTCGAGGCCTTGGGAGAAGGCCAAATCTTCTTACATGGTAGATTAGGCAACAATTCAATGTTATTCTAAGTATAAAATTTGTTTTCTTTTATTCTTTCTCTCAAGAAATGGCCTAGCCCTAGAAGGTGGGTTTTTGTGTATTCAATGTTTGTTTAAGGCTCTTAATATGTTCTCCATGATTTTGATCCGTTTTTCCGGGTCAAAGATAACACTCATACAAGCGGTCTATTTATAAGAAGTTCTTTTGTGAAATCAAGAGAATGAATTTAGGCACAAAATCTACCAGGAGTGAGTACAACAGGTAGGAGCGTACCAAAAACCAGACAACTCAAAGGACATCCATACCATGAACATAGGAACCATGTCCATAGTCACAACTATACCACTTAAGATCTATTGACCTAATGAGGATTTAGGTATGTCTTCAGAACCTAAAAACTAGAAGTAAGCCAAAGCCAGCATCCCAGCCTACCCAGTTTCTTGGGAAGGCCTCGTGTTTAGAGTGTGTGGTTTTTTGTATCAAAGATAATACTTATACACAAAAGGACGTAATTTTCAAAAGAGTGCCTTCAAACAACAAGGAGTTATTTGCACAAAAACGGTTCTGTGTTTGATTCATTTTTGAATAATATTCACAATGCAGTCACATTCCAATGATCCTATACATCAAGATGAAAAAAGCCTTCATCTTCAAGGATGGCAGCTAAACCTCTTTAATCCAAGGTAGATCTCACGTGCATCCATGTAAACAAGACAACAGGTTCGTTAGCTTTCGATATGTTTTATAGGTGTCAAAGAACCTTACAATTAAAATCCATGTCCAACCTACAAATAATTAGTTTCACTATTGTCCTAAACTGAACAAGATTTGAGTGAGTAGAGGGAAAAAACTTACTTAACAAGTTTTACTTGAGTAAAGGGAGAGACTCTCCCATTTTTCTCATATAAACTTGTTTTTATCACCTTCTAGAAATACATCATAAAGTTATCACTCCTTTTGGTCTGTATGTTTTCTTAAAAAAGAATTACTCTTGTAGACAGTCTTTTAAAAGTTTCATTGTTTTAAATGTCTGTTTTCAATTTTTTAAATATTTTTTAGAAAAATTATTATCGTGTGCTATATTGAAGAGAAACATACAACATTCTTGAAACATGGTGTCATTTGTTACCTGATTGAATCCTCATTAACCATCAAAGTTGTACTTTTTGAATCAAAAGAGGACTTAGCAACTTAACTCACTGTTATAGTAGTATCCAGGTAATATCAAAGCACTCATCTAGACTTTTAAACATCATAGAGCCTAGAGTTGTTCATCCATCTAAGAAGTGCCAAACATCAATTGTAGAGTTTCTTTAAACAAACTTTTCAAAATAGGGATTAACTTATGCTAATCCTTCTAAGGACGTGATCGAGTAACCCTACTTTAAGTACAATGTTATATGCATCTAATATTCAATCAATAGGCAATCAAATAAGACAAACCCTATAAACAAAACAAATGGAAAAAAATTCATAGTGGAAGTCATAGGATAGATCACAATAACATCAAAGAAAGCCTTTTGAAGAAGCATCGATCGTTCAATGACTAATGAGTTCAAAATTTGGTTAAACATAATATTAAGAGGACGTAGCATTCCAAAGCAATCAGATGCGTCGATAAAAACCATATTAAATGACCATGGTATAAGACTAGGAGGCCAGAAAGAGGTTGCATGCACAGCCATTCAATGTTGTAGACGTAGCATGTTATTACCACCAAAAACCAAACCTTGTGAAGGCAACTGAAAATATTATTTTAAAAAAATGTTAGCTAGTGCAAAAAAGGCCCATAGCTATAGTATTCCAGCTTGATGGAGAATGATTACTCAATGTAACCAAAAAAAAAACTACTCAATTTATGCAAATGGTCTAGAATAATTGCATGGCACAATGGAGAAGCAACCAGATTGCACCAAAAATTGCAAGAAATTCCACAATTGTCATGCACATTTCAATTGAGCAAGGACCAATTCCAAAAGTTGTTTGCCCAACCAAAGCAAGTGCAACAAACTCCAAATTTCCTCTAGAAATTTTTGAGGAAAATCTACCCAAGGTTTCAAAGGAACCATAAGCAAGGCATCCCATATGTAACAATCAATAGAGGACTACCACCATGATTTGAAATAAAAGGCAACTAGGAATTTCAATAAAGTGGGTATCAAACCTTTTTCCTAGGTATTTTCAATATTCAAAGCAACCAATAGGTGCATTTACACAAACCCAAATGCATTTACACACACCCAAATAGTATAACCATAAACACAATCAGAGACATGATCACAATTGAATGGTGATGTCAAGGTGAAGCCTCTAGGATGAGTTTGAGGTAAATCCGACTAGCGAACTTATACACTTTAAAGCAATGATGTTGATCAATTTAAAAAAGAGACATCCCATGCTAGGAGAAGAAAAGTATTTAGGCATCTCCATATATCTTTAAGCATGGAATCCTCTAATGGGCCAATACTTTCTATTATGGCACAAGAGCCCCCAACACACCATGTAATATTTAGAATCATTTTACCATTGTCCCTAGGTAAGGCAATAGAGCCCAATCCTAGAGGTAGTATGATCTCCATAACCAACAAATCAGTTAGCTACTAAATAATTTATATCAGTTAGACATCATGAGTTAGAAGAGGGCTCAAGTAATTTTCAAAAAAAAAAGATCAAGATCAAGTGTCAACCAAGCTCAAGCCAAGTAGACTACCACCCTGATCACAATTCAATCTAGGTAGAGTAGAATCAGAGACATAGAATTTAAAATAGTTTAAACTTTCCACAAATATAAACCAAAAGGTGCTATTCACAATCACTTATGCCAAAGCTCAGAGAATCATCTAGCTGCCATCTTCCCGGACAGCACAAAAAGGCCTTCCACTCCATGTTTGTTTTTTTCAAATTCCATTCATCAAAGCCAAAGGCTCAGAGCCAAAGGCAACAGCCAAAGCAACCTTTTGAGCAAAATGTAATCAAAATTTAGTGTACTCAAGTAGACACCCAAGAGGAAGACCCTTCCCTTAGTTTCATGATGTCAAGAGATGGGTTAAGCCACACCACACTCCAAATCAACAGCAACCAGAAACTTTTCCACCCTCTTACTCTCCCTCACAATTATCAAACAACCCCCTCACCCTCTTATGCTTTTCTCTTGAAAGACAAACCTTAAGACATCACAAGTCTAAGTGAGGGATGGAAATCCCTCACCTTTATATAGGAAAGGAGTAACCAGCCTGGTCCATTTTCTACCTTCCCAAGATAATGTGTATCATGCTAGGTAATAGAAGTGATCCATTGAATTTTCAAATGGTACTATAAGTAGGCAAAGATAGAAATAGCCATGGATAGGCATGGGTGGGCCACAATGTTGAGATGCCATTTAATAAAGCAAACAAATCATGTGTACATACCATGATCAAGACAAGAGAATCCCATGCCTTTCAAAGCCTATTCCCTTGTAAGAGGGGCAATAGCATCCTTCTCATAAAAACTATCACACAATGTGTAAGGAAGTTGAGGGGCGAAGCACCTTATGCCAAGAGGCATGTAGTATATACACATCAAGGGAAGAAATACAACCAACAACTCACTGCCATAAGATAGAGAGGTGTCAAATGAAGGGCAGAAGGGCAAATGAAGGCCTGTCCCATTTGAGTTTGAGGTGAGCACAGAGTCATAGGGCAGATAGCAAAAGAGAGCGCCACACCCTAATGTGGCAGTAAATGATTACCAATTTCAAGGGGAGGACAAGTCAAGGTAGGATTGAATGCCTTGTTCCCAGCTAGGCAAGAGTTTCAAGAAATTAGGGGGTTCCCACATAAATGGAAGAATCCTCTTATGCAAGCTCAAGGGGGTAAAGGAAGTCAACATACTAATGCTAGCCTCTAATTAAGTTAAATGATTTTGGGTGAAGCTAGGGGGAAGGGTCCTTTGATAATAAGTAGCTCCATTAGGATTTAGGGATTCACACTAATGGGTGACACCACAAAAGAGAATCCAAGAGCAAAGAAACCTTTCAATTTCAAGTTTTGAGGGGGCAAGGTAGGGTGCGCCCATGTGATGTTTTCGTCATGTTACTTCATTAAAGTTTGCAAATGATCTAGGGTCATTCCTTGGAAGTGAGTGAAATAGTGTTAATGACCAACCTACCAAAAAGAGGTTGATCCTTGTAGTAGGATGATCATAATTGGGGGCCAAGATCCATTATTTAAGACCTTGTACGGGTCCATAGCTCTAGGGATGGTATGGGACTAAAATCTCTAGTACAAAAACTCACACAATATGACTAGCTATTATTGAGTATGAAACCAACAATTGGGTTATACAATATGTGTACAAAGTGCAGATATCCACAGTCTTCATATGGATCTTGAAGCTTAAGAGCATCAAGAAAGGCTTTCTTGAGGGGTAGCCCTTTTAAAGTGTCAAAAACAGGCAAAGCATGGAGTTGAAGCTAGCTAAGCCATGGGATGAGAGATTATTTAGTAACAGTAGTGTGTGTGTGTGTGTGTGTGTGTGTGTGTGTGTGTGTGTGTGTGTGTGTGTGTGTGTGTGTGTGTGTGTGTGTGTGTGTGTGTGTGTGTGTGTGTGTGTGTGTGTGTGTGTGTGTGCGCGCGCGCGCGTGCGCGCACGCATGTGTGTGGCCTTAGCCATGAGAACCAAGGTGTTTAAGGTGTGATTGTTTGAACCAGTCCTCAACCTCTAGTAGCAAATGCACATGTAGATGCAACAAGATTTTTCAATAGTATATCTTCATTTTTGGAAGTTTATTGGTCAATCAATATTGGAGTCATTAGTAGTCACTAGTCACCAATGGCTAGGTCCGATGTCCACCCAACTGTGATACTCTCCTTGAAGTGGTGCAAGTATATTGTCTCAGTCTTAGTTTGGATTGGAGACCTTTGTGCGCTTAGCCATTGCACCTTAGTCTCTACACCCTGGTCTTGAGTTGGGTGGGTTGTCAATCTTGGCCTTGGTCTTACAATCATCTCCTGGGGCAATGCAAGTGGAGAGAGTGTGTTATATCTCAAGTTCTCAATGCTCATCTCTCAAGTTCTTATTGGCAATGCAAGTCAAGCGAGAGTGTTATATCTCAAGTTCTCAAGGTTCATCTCTCAAGTTCTTACTGGCAATGCAAGTCGAGCGAGAGTGTTATATCTCAAGTTCTCAAGATTCATCTCTCAAGTTATTATTGTCGGTTTATCTTGTTTGTCTGCAGCATTGTGTGCAGCTTTACTATCTTAGTGTACCTTGTGAGTTTAGTGTACCTTGTGAGTGAGGCTTCCATACACTACAGAAATGTGACCCATCATCTCAGAGAGCACAGTACTCACTTATGTGCCATAGATGCTCTTATCTACATTCTATGGAAAGGGCAAGGCCTCAACCATCATGATGCTTACATGATATTTTCCCTTCAATTTTAGACATTCTTGACCAATAACTGGTGCAATCTTCAACAAAGAAAAGATGCAAATGACCATGTATGATGGTTTACATCTCTATGCAAAGGGTGACGATTCTCATTCAAGATTGAAAGGATACATCATACACATGCATGGCTTGCTGATGTGGTGGATCTCTTTGTTCATAGATGAACAAGTCATTTGTAAGGAGCAAGCTCCTATGCACAACTCCTCTATAGCCTTTTATCCTAGCATAGTATTTTAGATCTTTTATCAATAAGCCACTATGGCTGCTTTGTAAATAAGACAGTGAGAACTCACCCTAAGAGGGTCATGCAATAAGTAGAGTGTGCCACTCATAACTAAAGTGGGACTAAAGTGTAAAAGAGGGGCTTCCAATTTTTGGCACCAATAATAAATCAAATATCAATTACCAAACTCCACAAGAGGTGCCGTGGAGTTTGGGGTTGCAATCTTTAGGCCTTTCTTAGGTAGATTCTCTTAATTTTCCCCTTTCCTCTCTCATATGCTATGTTTTGTTTCTTTGTGTACTCCATGATTACGTCTACATCTCTTACACTCTTCCCCTGTCAATTTGTTCTCTTTTGTGTGTGTGTGTGTGTGTGTGTGTGTGTGTGTGTGTGTGCACGCGCGCACGTGTGCTTGCGTGTGCACGCGCATGTGTGTGTGTGTGTGTAGCTGTTTAACTTAAATAAATAACACACCAATGAACAGGATGTTCAAAACCACGGCTGGCTAAAGATGTCTAGGCAAAGATAAGTACAGAAACAACTCGGTCTTTGATTCATAACTGTACAACATAATAAGAATGAAGTATCATTCCAAATGAATTTGTACAAAGGTATCAAAACTATCCCAAATGAATCATTAAATGTTTCCAAAGTCGGACTGCAGCAAGCTAAACCTCTTTAAGCCAAGATAAATTCTCACCTGCATCCATACAGTCAAGACAACAGATATGTTAGACTTGGCTACGTATGGCAGGCTTCAAAGAACCTATCAGTTGTTATCCATGTCAAACTTAAAAAATATCTAGACTAGCTATTGTCCTATACAAAGTAATCCTACCAAAATTACTTTATATGTTTAAAATAACCTTTAACTATGAGAGGAAGTTGACAAATCTAGATCAGCATATGTAATTTCCTTAGTTTAAGCAGTGTATGAAAAAAACACGGTTTAGGCCAGCCAGCAGAAACCTTAGTTATGCAAGTAATCTTTTGTAATAGGCCTGCTTACCTATCTGCACCCTTTAAGAGATTGGTATCCAAATAGCAGTTAGATTGGACTACCCAAAAGTGTCAGCCAAAGTTTTTTTTTTAAAAATGGAACACGTTCTCACTGGTAAAAAAAGTTTTCAAGTCATCCCTTAATTGGTGTTATGACGAACCAACCATAAGGTACAAAAGTATTTTAGATAGATTTTTACTCAAGTTTTAGTGAGCAGGTCCAAAGTATCTTTATCCAGATTTAGGCTATAGTTGGCCAGAAGGATTCCAACCAAAAGTAGTGAAAAAAAGAACTAGTTTTAAGCCGGCAATCTAAGTATCAAGCAGAAGGTATAAAGTCTGGCTTTATCCAGTTATACCAGACTAGGTCAGTATGTATGCACAAGCTATAATGGAAAATCAGATCTAAGCCCGACAACCAAGCAATAGGTGTAAGTCAAAACAATTTCCCCAAATCATAATATCATAAGAAACTTAGGTATTTACAGCACCATATCATTATCCATGAGTGGAGAGCAGGTTTAAAAGACTAGGAGTAGTGAAAAAAGGACCAGTATCTCCTGCTAAATATAGGAATTTTTGTATTTATAGTTTTATCGAACCTGGACCAGAGCAAAATCAGGCATCCAGGCAACAAGCAGAAGGTTCCATTTATATTAAGTCAGAGAAAGCAGTAGAAAATTAGAATTTATTTTATGTTAGCATCATCACTAGATGTAAGTGAAGAACTAGACCTATGCCTGATAACCAAGCAACAGATGAAGTTTAAAAGTTTTGTAAGTCACAACATTCTTCTCCCAATCAAAATACCATAACAAACTAAGGTAGCAAAGCACAAAAAAACTAGATCATTCTCCATTTGTAAAGATCAGTTATATCAGACCAACTCTGTATAATGCAAAACTAGATCCGGCTAATATCCAATCACACCCAAGATTAAGCCGAAGACATAAAGTCTGTGTATAACCAGTTAGACCAGGCCAGATCATCAAGTATTAACTCCCTTTTTTTCCTTGCATTTTTGAATGTAACATAAAAAACTGAAACTATCAGAATATGGCAGCATAACCAGTATACCACATTCCACTAACCAAAATCTCCATGCATAACCAACACCACCACCAGGCAATCAGCCTTATACTCACCACCAGTATCAAAAAATCAAAATAATAACGATATGCATGATAGATTTGATGTCATATTCTAGCACAGTAGCAAAGGATTAAGTAAGTATGCAGGCAACGAGGTAATAAGCAGAAGCTTTTTTATTTATTGTAAGTCAAGGAAAATAGTAAAACACTAGAATATATATTATGGTAGTATCATCACTAGATGTATTGTAAAAACCCAGTTTTAAGCCAGATATCCAAGCAAGATTAGTTTTTCTATAAGTCAGCACCAGATCCAAATCCAGCTAATCCCACCATACCCAAGCTCAAGGTAGTAAGATCTAGTTTAGAGAAATACCAGGATCATGCCACAAATCCAAGACCAAAAAACCAGTTGGTGGCCAGTAAACAGGTAGTAGAATTTACCAGACAGTGGGCAGTAGATTGCATAGAATTTAACAAATTTCTAAATTCATTGAGCAGGACTGGAAGCCAGCAAAAAAAAAAGCCTATCATCATTCTCAACAGAGCAATAGAAATCTTAACCACCTGAAATATTGAAGGAAATATGGAACTAGTGAGCAGAAGTACACTCACAATAATCTCTCAGGAGCCAAGGGAAAGACACGTATGAATCCAATGGCAGCTTGTTCCCCATCTTTAGTATGACCAATGTTGCCTATGTCAATTTGTTTGCACGGGGCACTATGTAACAAGCTTTCCATATCATACTTACCATAACTATCAAGTACATAACTATCAAGTAAATGCACAGAGCCCCAATTTTTCATAAGTTTCCATGGTAAGCCATTACTTCAGAGCGTAAAAATGAGAAGGATAGAATCCCTCACAAAAAACCAGTGCTCAGCAGCTAATCCATCCCTCTAGAAGTAATAAGCCAGCAAATAATTATAGTATTATCTGTGCCATGTAAGTATTTATAACCAGAACATGTAATTTTACCATTTGAGTGAGTTACCCTTAATCTTCCAATATCAAAATGTTAGCATTTCAAAAAACAACCATCTTTTATACATTAACAAAGGCCAATGTGACAAAAAAGCAAAGTATACACTAAAGATAGTGAATAGGAAACCTTGAAGTAGAAGCCCGCCAATAGTCAGCACAGTAGCAGCGAAAAAAAGGTGTTACTATAGAGCCAATCATCAACTTTTCTTGCAGACTATCCTCTAAACCAAGAAAGTGAACACCACGACCTCGTCTAAGTGAGGGGAAGAGCCCCTCACCTTATATGGTAAAGGAGGCAGTGAGGATTGCCAAAAGTACTCATTTGCGGGGGTGTTGCATCAGCCAAGAATCAATTATCCATAATAAGCGTGTAGGAGGTATAACAGCTATACATCCCTCCAGGTGAGGTAGGCAGAGAACTCGAGCCAAGTAACCCTAACCTCTAGTGCAGTTAGCAGAGCGGGATCGTGACGTGTTATGCGCGCCGCAACATAGTGATAAAGAGATGCATCGATCAAAACTAAAATCACCACACTTGCCCAGGTAAGGGGCCTAAGAAAAGGGGTTTTAAGTGAAATTGGTAGGAGCTGGGGTAGGGGGTGATACCCATATGGTATTATTTTACTCAGCCATGCTAATAGTAGGTTAGCAGTACCATGATCGAGTTTCTTTTTCGGTGGAAATATTTAGGCTATGAGTAGGTTATCATGGTCATCTATTGTGCAAAGTGTGTGTGTGTGTGTGTGTGTGTGTGTGTGTGTGTGTGTGTGTGTGTGTGTGTGTGTGTGTGTGTGTGTGTGTGTGTGTGTGTGTGTGTGTGTGTGTGTGTGTGTCTACCCTAACCCAGGCGCCATACACAATGGGTTTTGGCATTAGGCACATTGTGTATGGGCCTATTGCCTCATCAGAAAGATGAGTTTTTTAATTTTCATTAGCATAGAAGAGCTAAGTAGGAGTGACCATGAAAAGGGAAGAAATGTATGTACAATAACAGATATAGTCCTCAAGGAAGACATTACTCCTGTATGAGTTTTAAGGCTTAATTAGCCAGTTTGAAATAAGTATGGTTGTCATTGAGTAGCTGTTGGAAAAAACGTCAAGCAAGTCCTCTTGTTCCAAAAAGTCAACATATGAGTAATAGGTAGCATGTGCCAAATGTCAAAAATACAATTTGCAAAAGCATAGGTAAGTCGAGCTGGATTAACCTGCTACTTAAAACCGACTAAGCCAAAAGACTACAACAGTCGTGAGTAGGAATCCAAAGCCAAAAGACTACAACAGTCGTGAGTAGGAATTCAGTCTATAGTCAAGGAGAGACCACCTAACACCTTTCGACCAGTCAAGGAATTATATATAATGGGTCACTCAAAGCCTACAGACACAAAATTTCTAAAGCCAGTGTCCTGGTCCTCTCAGTTGCATGGGAGGGCCTGGTGTTTAGGGGTGTGTGTAGCTGTTTAACTTAAATAAATAACACACCAATGAACAGGATGTTCAAAACCACGGCTGGCTAAAGATGTCTAGGCAAAGATAAGTACAGAAACAACTCATTCATTGATTCATAACTGTACAACATAATCAGAATGAAGTATCATTCCAAATGAATTTGTACAAAGGTATCAAAACTATCTCAAATGAATCATTAAATGTTTCCAAAGTCGGATTGCAGCAAGCTAAACCTCTTTAAGCCAAGATAGAATTCTCACCCGCATCCATACAGTCAAGACAACAGATATGTTAGACTTGGCTACGTATGGCAGGCTTCAAAGAACCTATCAGTTGTTATCCATGTCAAACTTAAAAAGTATTTAGACTAGCAACTGTCCTATATAAAGTAATCCTACAAGAATTACTGCATATGTTTAAAATAACCTTTTACTGTGAGAGAAAGTCGACAAATCCATATCATCATATGTAATTTCCTTAGTTTAAGCAGTGTATGAAAAAAAAACACGGTTTAGGTCAGCCAGCAAAAACCTTAGTTATGCAAGTAATCTTTTGTAATAGGCCTACTTACCTATCTGCACCCTTTAAGAGATTGGTATCCAAATAGCAATTAGATTGGACTGCCCAAAAAGTGTCAGCCAGCGTTAAAAAAATGGAACACATTCTCACTGGTAAAAAATGTTTTCAAGTCATCCCTCAATTGGTGTTATAACGAACCAACCATAAGATACAAATGTTTTTTAGATGGATTTTTACTCAAGTTTTAGTGAGCAGGTTCAAAGTATCTTTATCCAGATTTAGACTATAGTTGGCCAGAAGGATTCCAACCAAAAGTAGTGAAAAAAAGAACTAGTTTTAAGCTGACAATCTAAGTATCAAGCAGAAGGTATAAAGTCTCACTTTATCCAGTTATACCAGACCAGATCAGTATGCACAAGCTATAATGGAAAATTAGATCTAAGCCCAACAGCCAAGCAATAGGTGTAAGTCAAAATAGTTTTCCCAAATCATAATATCATAAGAAACTTAGGTATTTACGGCACCAAATCATTATCCATGAGTGGAGAGCAGGTTTAGAAGACCAGGAGTAGTGAAAAAAGGACCAGTACCTCCTGCTAAATATAGGGAATTTTGTATTTACAGTTTTATCCAACATGGACTAGAGCAAAGTCAGACATCCAGGCAACAAGCAGAAGGTTCCATTTATATTAAGTCAGAGCAAGCAGTAGAAAACCAGAATTTATTTTATGTTAGCATCATCACTAGATGTAAGTGAAGACCCAGATCTATGCCAGATAACCAAGCAACTGGTGAAGTTTAAAAGTTTTGTAAGTCACAACATTCTTCTCCCAATCAAAATACCATAACAAACTAAGGTAGCAAAGCACAAAAAAACCAGATCATTATCCATTTGTAAAGATCAATTATATCAGACCAGCTCTGTATAATAAAAAACCAGATGCGGCTAATATCCAATCACACCCAAAATTAAGCCGAAGATATAAAGTCTATGTATAACCAGTTAAACTAGGCCAGATCATCAAGTACTAACTCTCTATTTTTTCCTTGCAATTTTGAATGTATCATAAAAAACTGCAACTATCAGAATATTGCAGCATAACCAGTATACCACATTCCAGTAACCAGAATACCATGCATGACCAGCACCACCACCAAGCAATCAGCCTTATACTCACCATCAATATCAAAAATCAAAATAGTAACCATGTGCATGATAGATTTGATGTCATATTCTAGCACAATAGCAGAGGATTAAGTAAGTATGCAGCAACCAGGCAATAAGCCGAAGCTTTTTTATTTATTGTAAGTCAAGGCAAATAGTAAAACACTAGAATATATATTATGGTAGTATCATCACTAGATGTATTGTAAAAAACCTATTTTAAGCCAGATATCCAAGCAAGATTAGTTTTTCTGTAAGTCAGCACCAGATCCAGATCCGGCTAATTCCAACCATACCCAAGGTCAAGTGAGTAAGATCTAGTTTAGAGAAATACCAAGATCATGCCAGAAATCCAAGACAAAAAAAAACCAGCTTGTGGCCAATAAACAGGTAGTAGAATTTACCAGACAGTGGGCAGTAGATTGCATAGAATTTAACAAATTTCTAAATTCAATGAGCAGGACTGCAGGCCAGCAAAAAAATCATCATTTTCTTTCACTATGCCAAAGTAAAAAAACCTGTCATCATTCTCAACAGAGCAATAGAAATCTTGACCACCTAAAATATTGAAGGAAATATGGAACTAGTGAGGAGAAGTACACTCACAATAATCTCTCAGGAGACAAGGGAAAGACAGGTATAAATCCAATGAGAGCTTGTTCTCCCATTATTAGTATGACCAATGTTGCCTATGTCAAGTTGTTTGCACGGGGCACTATGTAACAAGCATTCCATATCATACTTACCATAAGTATCAAGTAAATGCACAAAGCCCCAATTTTTCATAAGTTCCCATGGTAAGCCATTACTTCAGAGAGTAAAAATGAGCAGGACAGAAGCCCTTACAAAAAACCAGTGTTCATCAGCTAATCCCAGTAGAAGTAATAAGCCAGCAAATAATTATAGTATTATCTGTGCCATGTAAGTATTTATAACCAGAACATGTAATTTTACCATTTGAGTGAGTTACCCTTAATCTTCCAATATCAAAATGTTACCATTTCAAAAAACAACCATCTTTTATACATTAACAGAAAAAGCTCATGTCGTGGAATAGTGGTAAAAAGCCAATGTGATAAAAATCCAAAGTATACACTAAAGATAGTGAATAGAAAACCTTGAAGTAGAAGCCCTCCAACAGTCAGCATAGTACCAGCGAAAAAAAGGTGTTACTACAGAGCCAATCATCAACTTTTCTTGCAGACTATCCTCTACACCAAGAAAGTGAACACCAAGACCTCGTCTAAGTGAGGGGAAGAGCCCCTCACCTTATATGGTAGAGGAGGCAATGAGGATTGCCAAAAGTACTCATTTGCGAGGGTGTTGCATCAGCCCAGAATCAATTATCCATAATAAGCGTGTAGAAGGTATAACAGCTACACATCCCTCCAGGTGAGGTAGGCAGGGAACTCGAGCCAAGTAACCCTAACCTCGAGTGCAGTTAACAAAGCGGGATCGTGGACGTGCTATGCGCACCGCGACATAGTTATAAAGAGATGCATCGATCAAAACTAAAATCACCACACTCGCCCAGGTAAGGGGCCTAAGAAAAGGGGGTTTAAGTGAAATTGGTAGGATCTGGGGTAGGGGGTGATACCCATATGGTGTCATTTTACTCAGCCATGCTAATAGTAGGTTAGCAATACCATTTTCGAGTTTCTTTTCCGGTGGAAATCTTTAGGCTATGAGTAGGTTATCATGGTCAGTTGTTGTGACAAAGTGTGTGTGTGTGTGTGTGTGTGTGTGTGTGTGTGTGTGTGTGTGTGTGTGTGTGTGTGTGTGTGTGTGTGTGTGTGCGCGTGCGCGCGCGCGTGCTTGGAAATTGGAAAAGAGGTTGGTTTGTGAGCAAGTGTTGAATTGTTTTAAGCAACGGGTCTCCCCTTCTTCCCAACATAAATAATTTGTGAGGCATCTAAGCTGCTTATACATCGAAGTACAAGAGAGTTGGACACAGATAGGGGCTCAAAAGCTAGCTCGAGGCCTTGGGAGAAGGCCAAATATTGTTACATAGTAGATTAGGAAAAATTTAACGTTATTCTAAGTATTAAATTTGTTTTCTTTTAATCTTTCTCTCAAGAAATGGCCTAGACCTAGAAGGTGGTTTTTTGTGTATTCAATGTCCGTTTAAGGCTCTTAATATGTTCTCCATGAATTTGATCCATTTTTTTAGGTCAAAGATAACACTCGTGCAAGCGGTCTATTTATGAGAAGTTCCTTTGTGAAATCAAGAGAATGAATTTAGGCACAAAATCTGCCAAGAGTGAGTACAACATGTAGAAGCGTACGAGAAACTAGACAACTCAAAGGACATCCAAACCATGAACATAGGAACCATGTCCATAGTCACAACCACACCAGCTAATATACGTCAACCTAATGAGGATTTGGGTATGTCAGAACCTAAAGACTAGAAGTAAGCCAAAGCCAACGTCCCAGCCTACCCAGTTTCTTGGGAAGGCCTCGTGTTTAGAGTGTGGAGTTTTTTGTATCAAAGATAATACTTATACACAAAAGAACGTAATTTTCAAAAGAGTGCCTTCGTACAAGAAGGAAGTATTTGCATAAAAATAGTTTTGTGATTCATTTTTGCATAATAAAGCCACAATGTGGTCACATTCCAATGATCCTATGCATCATGATGAAAAAAGCCTTCATGTTCAAGGATGGTAGCTAAACCTCTTTAAGCCAAGATAGAAATATCACGTGCATCCATGTAAACAAGACAACAGATTTGTTAGCTTTCGATATGTTTTACAGGTTTCAAAGAACCTTACAGTTAAAATTCATGTCCAACCTACAAATAATTAGTTTCACTATTGTCCTAAACTAAACAAGATTTGATTGAGTTAAGGGAGAAAACTTACTTAACAAGTTTTGCTTGAGTAAAGGGACAGCCTCTCCCATTTTTTAGAATAAACTCGTTTTTATCACCTTCTAGAAATACATCATAAAGTTATCACTCTTTTTTATCTGAATGTTTTCTTCAAAAAGAATTACTCTTGTAGAGAGTCTTTTAAAAGTTTAATTGTTTTAAATGTCTGTTTTCAAACTTTTAAATATTTTTCAACTTATTATTATTTTGTGTTATATTGAAGAGAAACATTTATTACCTAATGAATCCTCATTAGCCATCAAAGTTGTACTGTTTGAATCAAAAGAGGAACTCACTCTTATAGTAGTATCCAGGTAATATTCAAAGCACTCAACTAGACTTTTAAACATCATAGAGCCTAGAGTTGTTCATCCATCTAAGAAGAGCGAAACATCAATTGTAGAGTTTCTTTAAACAAACTCTTCAAAATAGAGATTAACTTATGCTAATCAAGTAACCCTACTTTAAGTACAGTGTTATATACATTCATATTCAATCAATAGGCAATCAAATAAGACAAACCCTATGCTAAGCAAACCCTGTAAACAAAACAAATGGAAATTTTTTTAGAGTGGAAGTTGTACGATAGATCACAATAAAAGCATCAATCGTTCAATGACTAATGAGTTCCAAATTTGGTTATATATAAAATTAAGAGGAGGTACCAAAGCAATCAGATGCGTCGATAAAAACCATAGTAAATGAACATGGTATCAAGACTAGGAGGCCAAAAAGAGGTTGCATGCACAGCCATTCAATGTTGTAAACGTAACATGTTGTTGCCACCAAAAGCGAAACCTTGGGAAGGCAACTGACAATATTAAAAAAAAAAACAATGTTAGGTAGTGCAAAAAAGGCCCATAGGTATAGTATTCCAACTTGATGGAGAATGATCACTCAATGTAACAAAAAAAAGCTACTCAATTTATGCAAATGGTCTTGAATAAATGCATGGCACAATAGAGAAGCAACCTGATTACACAAAAAATTGCAAGCAATTCCACAATTCTCATGCACATTTCAATTGAGCAAGGACCAATTCCAAAAGTTGTTTGCCCAACCAAAGCGAGTGCAAAAAACTCCAAATTTCCTCTGAAATTTTTCAAGGAAAATCTACTCAAGGTTTCAAAGGATCCATAAGCAAGGCATCCCATTTGTAACAATCAATAGAGGACTACCACCATTATTTGAAATAAAAGGCAACTAGGAATTTCAATAAAGTGGGTACCAAACCTTTTTCCTAGGTATTTTCAATATTCAAAGCAACCAATAGCGCATTTACACAAACCCAAATGCATTTACACACACACCCAAATAGTATAACCATAAACACATGAACTGAATGGTGATGTCAAGGTGAAGCCACTATGAGGAGTTTCAGGCAAATCGGACTAGCTAACTCATGCACATTTAAAGCAATGATAATGATCTTAATCGATTTAAACAAGAGACATCCTATGCTAGGAGAAGCAAAGTATCAACGCATCTTCATATATCTTTAAGCATGGAATCCTCTAATGGGCCAATACTTTCTATTATGGCACAAGAGTCCCCCAACACGCCATGTAATATTCAGAATCATTACCATTGTCCCTAGGTAAGGCAACAGAGTCCAATCGTACAGGTAGTATGATCTCTATAACCAGCAAATCAATTAGATACTAAATTATATCAGTTAGACATCATGAGTTAGAAGAGGGCTCAAGTAATTTTCTAAGGAAAAAAAGATCAAGATCAAGTGTCAACCAAGCTCAAGCCAAGTAGACTACCACCCTGATCAGAACTCACTCCAGGTAGAGTAGAATCAAAGACCTAGCATTTAAAATAGTTTAAACTTTCCACATATATAAACCAAAAGGTGCCAGTCACAATCCCTTATGCCAAAGTTATGAGAATCATCTAGCTGCCATCTTCTCGGATAGCACAAAAAGGCCTTTTACTCCATAGATGTTTCAATAGTATATCTTCATTGTTGGGAGTCTATTGGTCAATCAATATTGGAGTCATTAGTAGTCACTAGTCACTTATGGCTAGGTGTGATGTCCACCGAACTGTGATACTCTCCTTGAAGTTGTGCATGTATTCGGTCTCAGTCTTGGTTTGGAGTGGACACCTCAATGCACTTAGCCATTGCAACTTAGCGTCTACACCCACCTGTGTCTTGAGTCTTGGTTGGGTGGGTTGTCAATCTTGGCCTTGGTTGCAAGTCGAGCGAGTGTGTTATATCTCAAGTTCTTACTGCCAATGCAAGTCAAGTGAGAGTGTTATATCTCAAGTTCTCAAGGTTCATCTCTCAAGTTATTATTGTCGGTTTATCTTGTTTGTCTACAGCATTGTGTGCACCTTAACCGTCTTCGCGTACCTTGTGAGTGAGGCTTCTGTATACTACAGAAATGTGACCCATCATTTCAGAGAGCACAGTACTCACTTCTGTGCCATAGATGCTCTTATCTACATTTCTATGGGAAGGGCAAGGCCTCAACCATCATGATGCATACATTATATTTCCCCTTCCATTTTAGACATTCTTGGCCAATAAATGGTGCAATCTTCAACAAAGGAAAGATGCAAATGACCATGTACAATGATTTACATCTCTATGCAAAGGGTGACGATTCTCATTCAAGACTGAAAGGATATATCACACACATTCATGGCTTGCTGCTTGGACAAGTCATTTGTAAGGAGCAAGCTCCTATGCACAACTCCTCTATGGCAACCACAAATGGATCCCCCCCAAGTCACTCTTGACAATCAAGTAGAGAAGATTCTCAGGTATAGCTACAAGGATCGCTCTACGATACCTTTCAAATTGATACCTTAGCCTCGAGACAGTCACTCTCTTCCGCACCATGGCGCAGAGAGAGAGAGAGAGAGAGAGAGAGAGAGAGAGAGAGAGAGAGAGAGAGAGAGAGGTTTCAGCAGAAAATACCAGCTCAGCTCACAATATTTGTACATAATTCATAGTAATCACATATCTGATGAATAATCCATTCAAACATGATTGTTGCCAAGTTATGTAGCTGTACAGTCCACCTAAAAGTCTCTTAAGGATCAAAAACCAATATAAATCACATTTACACGTGCAAAATAGCACAATCGTGCTCAAAGCAGAGCACCCTGAAAACCAAAATTTTTAAGCAATCTGCTCTTCTTATACTGTACAAAAGGACAAGAGCACTTCTTCCATTACGTGTAGACACAAGGTTTCCAGGTACCATATCTTGAACTAAATGAGCCACCACCTTGACGGAGAGCAGCTTCAAGAATCGTGTTATAAGCACTGGAATCCCAAGCTTTCACCATGTCTCCCAGTAGAACAGGTTGAGGCAAGCAACGAACCGCTCTCTTGAAAGTGTCCCATGCTTGAAAAGCTAACAAATTACTGGATAGAATCAAGCAGTTTATTAGTAAACATTACAAAAACAGGTGAACAACAGTGAATCAGAAAAAACAGGTGAAAGAAATCATGACCACAAGCTTTTTAGATTATATAAAAATATAAATATATTCAACACGGTGCTACCATAGAGAAACTGTGTTTCCCATGGTATCTCTATCCTGGAGCCCCACATGCCATTGTTGGGCACATTTCCAAACACTCCAATTATTGACTGCTCAAGACGCACTGACTTGAGTCAAAGCACATGCCACTGACTGCGTGGCATGTGCTCGGGCCCTGACCACTTTCAGACTAGTCCTTTTCCTAACCCAAGCATGTTACATACATCCTATTCTGAAAAATGAGAGTCTACGGTCACGCATCAGGTAGTTTTGGTGACGGCTCAAGTCTTGCATGTAGCATGCATCTTCGACAACTACACCACACAGGCAAGACCAAACATAGCAAAAGCTTCCTTCTTTCGAGTAGTCCTGAACAAGCTTAATGACCGGTGCACTACGTGTGCTACCTCGTTGTCCTTTCATCCTATCTACCACAATTTGAACTCCTTGTTTTCATGAAAAAATAAAAAACTACCAATGTTTCTAGGTGACTAAACTTGTCGTTCTTAATCCATGGCTAATAATGAATTTGTCACATGCAGGCTTGCTAGTGTAGAAAAGCCTAGGGGTTCCCAGTCTGGCACCCTACTCCACACGGCCACAGGGAATCCATCTGATTGCAAGACAATCACTGTAATACTTTTAGCTAAGACTATATATGAATGAAAATGATTTTTGTGCACATAGAACTAATTTATGAATTTATTGATACCTATTAATAATGTAACAAACCGGTAAATTTTCTAGTGCAATGAGCATCAGGGAATTTTATCGGTGTCTGGATAGTACGATAAGTAGAACAATAGACGGACACAGTGAAGAACGCGCCAGGACAAACACATGAAAAGATGGTGTCCCCAATTTGTTTAAAAAAGTCACCATTTGATATTTTGACTGTGGTCGCCCAAGAAAGTGGCCGGCCGAACACGTTATACGTCTCGAGAGGAGCGGGCACGAGGGGCGTAGAAACAGCAAAATCAATAATGCTTCAGATTGGCCAGAACCCCCGTTTTCAAGCTTATGGTTTAAAACCTTTAAAAATAAGTGGTCAAATTTTAAACATTAAAAGAAGCAGCATGTAGCGCAAGAAGACTGGCATGGAAGTTTTTACAAGCTCTCTCTCTCTCTCTCTCTCTCTCTCTCTCTCTCTCAACGCCATCTAGTGAAAATTACGTTGGGGCATAAAGAGGTACCGCTACCTGTTGGGGAGGGCTGGCACCACACACACACACACAATTCCCCTTGGAGCTCTCAACACTCCCCCCTCCCCCCCCTCTCTCTCTCTCTCTCTCTCTCAATTCTCAACACCTGTTGGGGAGGGCTAGTAGAACACACAGAGGAGGACAAAACAAGAACGACATAGCGTTTCCGGCTACAGTACATAAAATTTCAGCCATTGGGCTAATGATAACATGCATTTTCTAACATCACAATAGTTCCGGGACACAGAACAATGCAAGCTGCCCTGGTTCATGTGTTCGTAAGAATCACTTGATAAACTAATGAAAAATCTCCTAAAGGGGGGACCGGCCCATCTAATAGTCCGAGTGTCGTATCTCTCTGAATTATATTTAAGTTTTATTCTGTGTGGATTCTTAAACGATATAATTGAATGGTCTCGAAAATGTTTATAAGTGCTCGCTTTCGTTGCTATGACAATTGTATCAGAGCAAGGTCCTCTCTATTCCTTTTCACTAAGGAGAGACGGTTCTTGGTAGAATCATACCCATCATCCACTTGGACGAAAATCAAAAAGTCCACTTCATAAGTTCAGAATAGTCTGAACTCACGAATGATAAAGGAAATAAAACACTCAGAAAACTACAAAAGCAAGAGACCACAAGAAAACAAAACAATACAACAAAAACAAATCACTTTATTTGCTACTAAACAAGACTAGATAAAACAAGCCATTATTTACTAAACAAAACTAGATTAAAAAAAGCCATTATTTACTTTAAAAAGCTCTTACAAAAGGCATATGCAAACTAAGTTGAAGCAGCTTACTTGGCTAGAACTTGAAACAAGTACTCAACTTTGAACGAAAAAGGATAAGACATCTCAAAGACTTAATCCTAGAAAGCAGACTCCACACAACAACTTCTAAAGGAACAAAATCTTAAGTCCTAATGTAAGCTAAAAACTAGAGCTGAATACTACTACAAACCTGCGAAGAAGAGGCTGAAAATAACCAAGATCCAAACTTGACAATATGTGACCTCAACTTCGCTGCTCGTCCAAACAAGAAGAATAAGATTATGACCTTTATCATGCATAGCTTGGACAACAGTTGTGACATCACTACTCACGTTGCCAGTGCCAAGAGTAGGTGCAAGTTTGTAAAGAGGTCATTCATGCTTTGAACGTACTCTATCAAACCAACGAGCTGAGTTTTTATCCCCCTCCAGAGGTGATGGGCATACTCAGCCATGATAAAGGCTAGCATTTGTCAACCTAGAGCAAAAATACTAGAAGCACTAGAGATCAAAACATGTCACGTGCACATCTAACCCTATGTGTACGTGGATAAGCTACTTCATGGCAAGGGTTAAGTTCAATTAGTTTAGGAAGTAATTCTGGCACTTTTGTGAATCTGTTCGCAGACCGTGCATGTCCAGACACTTAGAGTAGATGCATATCCTCTGGCTGCACACATCATGATCATCAGATTACAGTCAGAACCCATCAGGAGCATTTTTACAGTGCATAGACCTATTCTCCCTATTTTAGCCATTTTTCACTTATTATTTTTAATTGACTTTTGTTGGGAAACTAGGTAGGGCAAACTTTGCAAGTTAATATATAGGAAACCTAGCACTTTCTGGCCGAAGAGGCAGCAGGGATCTGACCTCCAGCAGAGCACCTTCTCAGCAAGACCCCCCGGGCAGGAGACATAGCGTTTTCAGCCACAAGAACAGCCAGTGTTTTCAGCTTTGCAAATCAGCGTAGCGTTTTGCATTTGCAACAGCCTGGCGACAGCAGATCACAGATCAGCCCTAGCGTTACCAGAATAGCAGAAACAACCTAGCGTTTTTGCATCAAGCACCAATTCAGCCCATTATTTTTGATTTGCAGATCAGCCTCGGCGTTTTGCAGATCCACGACGTCACATTCAGCCATAGCCTCAGTGTTTTCAGTTTTCAGCAAAGACACACCACAGAATAGCCCTCAAACCTTGCAGATCTCACCTTCCCGCAACAGATCCTCACCGCACCGTCAGATCCACCGAAGTTTGTAGATTCAGCCCGGAGAACGCAGATTTCATTATCTGCGTTTCAACATGTCATCATTGCATCGTCGTCATCGCCATCGTCACCGACATAGAGTCATAATTCAGCAAATAAAGATTTGCAGATTTCAGCCCTTAGCGTTCTCAGATTTCAGCCCGTCTCGTCGTCGTCCTCATCGTCATCGACATTGTCGGCAAGTCCTAAGCATTGTAGAGATTTGTGCAATCAATAGTAGACCGCTCTCGCCATAGAGAGTGGGGCCTTTGGAGGAGGGTTTGACAACATTCTGGTGTCGTATTCTTCTCTCTTTATCTCTCAATCTCAACACCTTCATGCACAGTGTTTACCACTTTGTTTGTAATCATTTGCACTCTCTCACTAAAGGAACGGAAGGCTCTCCCTTTTGTAAGTAAAAGGAACCTTGAGCACAGTTCGGAGCACTCATCTTGAGCAAAGTTCAACATTCACTTCCGTTGCACCTTACAAAACATCAAGACAGCTTGTGATCAAGTTACTACTTATGCTTATCCAAAGAGATCTCCAAGGACTCTACATATGGGACAATGGGTCAATCTAAAGATACCCAAAGATTCCAAGACCATGAGAATTGGAGAACATTAAAAGCTTTCGGCTAGATTTTGTGGTCCATTCTTGATCACAAAGACAATTGACCAAGTTGCCTATAAACTGGCTCTTCTGTCACAAATCGCTGACGTGTCAAGCCACTGAAGAACAGACCCAACCTCCCGATCGAGGTGCCTAAACCCTAAGAAGAAGCAGTAGAAGCGGCACAAGAAGATTTACCAATTTGCAAAGTCTCGTCGAGTAAGGACACCAGATGCAAGTTTGTCACAAACTGCTGACGTGTCAAAGCCTTGAAGAATGGAGCCAACTTACAGAAGCCGGCCGAGGGGCCTAAACCCTAAGAAGAACAAGTAACAAAAGAAGAAGTCCTACCAACTTATGGGGACCCCGTCCGATCGGGCCCCAAGTGACATAAAGGATTAAAATAAAGCAGGACCCACACACACAGAGAAGACTGGCGTAGCAACTGATGACGTGGCAACCGTACAGAATTTTGATAATTGTGCTGACATGATACGTGGCAAGCTGTACGGATTTCCGCGTTTTGCACTGACTAAAGTACGGAAATTCCGTGATTTACACCGGCAACTTTTTGGCATTGCTTTTGCACCAGATGCTTTTGAGTTTGAAGGCTTATCATTGTAAACTGCTTTTGGGGCCTAGGGCCTTTAAATATGAGGTTAGGGCACATTCTTTGGCATGCTTCCGGGAGAAGATGCAGAGTCTCGGATACCAGCTTGTACTGTGTTGATGCAATATAAAGAAATACCGAAAGGGGCGCCAAGGTTTGGGGCCAATACTCTCTAGGATGGAATTCCGCCACTCCGTGTCGCGTCTCGTCTCTCTCTCTCAATTCAGTTGTTATTGAAGTGCTAAAAGTCTGTTCAGTCTATTCTTTTCTATTAGCACATGGTGCCCGTCTTGTGACAAAGTTCATCAAAGGATTCCAAAGGAAGAGGGAATCAAATGATAGTGCGTCTAAGGAATTTGATAATCGATTCTGACGTGCCATTGGACAGGGGAAGCTGAAGACGCTATCCACAAGTCCCAGGACACAAGGAAAGAAAGAAACAAGGGAATCAGTTGGTAGATCAGAAGACTCCTCAGACCCAGGATAAGAATATTGAAGCAGACCAGTACACAAAGGACTTGGACAATGCTTTTGCCAAGGTCCGGGAGGCTTTAGAGAAATCTCAAGAACGACATAAGTAGGCAGCAGATTGACATCGATGAGATTTGAAATTAAAAGAAGACGATTGGGTCTTACGTTTGAGAAGGCACACCTAAGGAAACGAAAGGGAAAGAAGCGGCTTTTTCAAAAGCTTAGCATGAGGTATTATGGCCCTTTCCAGATTATAGAAAAGATAAATGATGTCTCCTTTCGACTCAAGCTGCCCAATACTTGAAAGATTCACAATGCATTCCATGTGAGTCTCTTGAACCCTTTTAAAGGTGATGTGTCCGTTGTTGGGGAGCCTGATGAGCAACCCAAAGTGGAAGAGAGTGACGAAATCTTTCCAGAACAGATTTTGGCACACAAGGAAAGAAAGATGAAAGGTAAAAGTGATTCGCCGGTTCTTGGTTAAATTCAAGAACTATCCGGCATTGGATGCGAAGTGGATGGAGGAGGAGGACCTAGCAGATACTCCTCGGATTTTGGAACTTTACCTTGAAGCATTCGGTTTAGCATAGTCTACTCCGATAGAACCATGAATTCAGCAAGGGTGAATCTAGTGCAGCGGGTTTGCACGAGAGGGGAGTCACTCCGGTCCTTCGTCAACAGATTACCCCGATTTCAAATAAGGTCACTAATGTCCCCTTTGGGTTTCAAGGATACTAATGGGCTGACGAGTATTCTATTGTATGACTTTATGAAACGGAATTACCGAAAATGAATATGATTGATTTGTACTCTCTCACTTGACTTGTTTGAGTGCACGAACTGAAAGACGAAATGACTGCAACATTTCCGTCTCATAAATCTATATTGACATGATCGCAATAAGGATTAGTTAATCAGGCATCAATGAGGTCCGGAATGGATCTAGATGCGAATACTAAATACATTGCTAGCAGTCATGGTCTAAGATTTGAAATGAATTTTCCTGTGATTTGTCATGTGATGTAGAGTGATGTCCTGTGATGTGACTCTCGTTTTGTACGAGTGCTAGATGTGTCATGTCTAGTGCGTCGGTACTAACAGTCAGTGTCTACTAAGACAGTTTATGGCCTCTGTCTGTTTTGCAAGCGTAATCGAGGGCGATTACAATTCTTTCAAGAGGGGGATATGTCACAAATTCATGACGTGGCAGTGCCAGGACACACACAGTACAGACGCCCGCATTTCATGTTGACGTGGCTAACAGTACGGATTTGCGTGTTCGGCGCTGACAGCTGCTAACATGGCGGGCTATACGGAAATCCGCCTTTTTACGCTGACAGGCTGGCGGGGCAGAAATGTACGGACTCTCCGCGTGATACGCTTGCTGGCTGTACGGATTTCCAAAAACAGCGCTAATTGCTTTTTGTGGCAGATTTTTACCCAAATTGCTTTTGGAGTTAATAGCATTTGAGTTTAATGCTTTTGAGGCTCTGCTTTTAGCAACCCTTGTAACCTTTATAATGAACCCAAGGGGGGCTCACTCTGCAGAGCATTTGGGCGTAGAGTCTAAGAGCGAGCACCCGCGCGGGAGTTGTACTTTGCTCAAAGATTAATACAGAAAGAAATACCGAAAGGGGCGCCAATCTTTGGGGCCAATACCTCTGAACACGGAACTCCACCGAGCCGTGTCGACTCTCTCTTAAATTTGTGAAGTGTTTTGAAGTAAATCTCTGTTGTGTCGTGGTAGAATCTTGACTTGGGGTGTCCAAGTCTGTTACATAGTGTAGCCTTAAGCCACATGTTGAGCCACATGTCCTAATACATGGCATAGGAGGTGGCACTCTTTGGTGAGAGGTAGTGGCATGTAGATGGCACATTGGTAGTCATGCAAAGTGTAGGGTTGCTTCCCACTAGAGTGTGTGAGAGTAGCACCATAAAGGGTAGTTCACATAGGCATAGGATGGAAGTAGGTTTAAAACCCTAACAGAACAATCTCGCTAAATGATCAGGCTTGACCCTTTACATATACCTTCGTAAGTTCAAAATAGTCCGAACTCATGAATTATAAGACGGAATAAAGCACTCATAAAACTATAAAATCAAGGGACACAAGAAAAAGAAGAAAAAAAAAACTAAATCACTTTATTTGCTACGAAACAAAACTAGATAAAACAAAACATTATTAACTTAAAAATGTTTTGAAACAAGTTATGTGTAAAATAAGTTGACACGACTTACTTGGCTAAAACTTTAAAAAAAAGTACTCAACTTTAAACAAAAAAGGATAAGACATCTTAAAAACTTAATCCTAAAAAGCAAACTTCATACAACAACTTCTAAAGGAATAAATTCTTAAGTCCTAACGTAAGCTAAATACGAAATCAAAAAATGAATACTACTTCAAACCTACGAAGAAGAGGCTGCACATAACCAAACAAGTACAAGAATCCAAACTTGACAATGTGACCTCAACTTCGCTGCTTGTCCAAACAGGAAGAATAAGATTATCACCTTTATCATGCATAGCTTGGACAACAGCTATGGCATCCCTACTCACGTCGTCAGTGCCGAAGAGTAGGTGCAGGTTTGTATAGAGGTCATTCATGCTTTGAACATACTCTACAAAACCAACGAGCTGAGTTTCTATCACCCTCCAGAGGTGATGGGCATACTCCGCCATGATAAAGGCTAGCATGTCAAGCTAGAGTAAAAATACTAGAAGCGCTAGAGCCCGAAACAACAAAATAGTGTGTTACTAAGTCAAACAATAAGTGGGCTTTTAAGCTCCCCATTTTTATTGATATTACTACTGATTATTTAAAACATTCCAAAGGAAAAAACATTAAAATAAACTTACTACGTACAAAAATGAACAAACGTTTTTCATGATTCTTTTGAATGAGTATCCTTTCTCAATGGATGGCACGATTGAACAACAAAAGCAGATTTACTAGAACAAAGACAAGAAAATCTAAATAATTGAGAGCAAATGACACCGTACTTAGCTAAAAGAGAAATGTTCGAAGAAATGTGAGGCACTTTCTTTACTGGAATAAAGTGAGCTTGCTTGCTAAATTTTTCAATGACTGTCCAAATGCTATCGTGCCCGCTTTGAGTCTTGGGGAGATCAAAGATAAAATCCATAGCAATGCCTTCCCAAGGGCGGATGGGAATGGGTAAAGCCTGTAGAAGTCCATGTGCCTTATGCCTGTCAAATTTGACCTTTTGGCATACTAAACAACTACAAACAAAGTCATCCACATCCTCTTTGAGCCTTGGCCAATAGAAGTAACGCTCCACACCCTTCAAGGTGGTAACTATGTTGCGGTGACCCGTAAAAGGTGGACAATGGCACTCTATCAAAACCTTTTTCCTCAAAGGCTGTGTAACACACAACATCGTTTTCCGCATCAAATAGCCATCCTGTATGGAATAGCCTGAAACTGTCTCCCCATTCTGTATCTAGGTTAAAAAATGTCAGCAAGTCGGGATCTATGGCGTACTAGTCAACCATATCCTCAAAGCTTCAATGATGAATCGCGGAAATAGCCAGAACTAAGGGCTTTCGTGACAATGCATTTGCCACTAAGTTCTTCTATCCCAGAACATAGACAATCTGGAAGAGAAATTGTGACAATATGTTAGCCCATCACATTTGCTTTTCTGAAAGCTACTTCTATGACAAGAAGTAGCGTAAACTCTGATGAATCCATAAAGACTATAGAATCGCCTCCGAGTAAATAGTGTCGCCACTATGTAAGAGCATGGATTATTACCAATAGCACTTTCTCATATATCTGTGCTACCAACTCTGGCCGTGAGAACATCCTGCTCTCGTAAGCAATGACATGGCCTTCTTGCATCAAAACTGCTCCCAGGCTACGACCACAAGCATCACAATAAACGTTGGTCCCATAGTCAATTCCTCTTTGAGCGTCTAAAAAGCAGTCACCTCTGTCGGTCCCCACGTGAAAGGGACTCCTTTTTGAGTCAGTAAATACTAAATGCAAAGGTGAAGCTATTTCTGCAAACTTTTGCATGAACTGCCGATAATAAGAGCACAAGACCAGAAAGCTTCGAACTTCGTGAACATTCTTTAGTTCAGGCCAATCGCAGATAGTCTCAATTTTGGCCGGGTCCATCTGCACTCTTGCTAAGAGACGATGTGCCCCAAGAAATGTATTTCCGGTAAGAAAAACTCACTCTTTTTGGCATGGATAACCAATCTATGCTTCCGCAATGCCTGAAAGACTTGTAGTAGATGATATATGTGCTTTGCTTCATTCTTGGAGAAAACTATAATGTCGTCAAAGAAAGTGTCCACAAAAGATCGATACTCTCAGAAAATCTTATCTATCATCCAATTAAATGTTGCTGGAGCATTTGAAAGTCCAAAAGGCATCACCAAATATTCGTATAAACCAAAAGTTGTCCGAAAAGCTGCCTTGTAGACATCCCCCAGAGCAATTCGGATATGATGATCATCCACTTTTCAAATTAATTCTACTCAAGCAAGAGTATCCCTGAAGTTTTTCGAGAATATCATATATCCTTGGGATAGGGAATCGGTTCTTAATGGTGATTTTATTGAGAGCTCTATAATCAATGCACATTCTCCTAGATCCGTCTTTCTTTAGTACTAGCAAAACCGGAGATGTAAGGTGCAACGGAAGTGAATGTTGAACTTTGCTCAAGATGAGTGCTCCGAACTGTGCTCAAGGGGTCCTTTTACTTACGGAAGGGAGAGCCTTCCGTTCCTTTAGTGAGAAAGTGCAATGGACACAAACAAAGTGATGAACACTGTGAATGAAGGTGCTGAGACTGAGAGATAGAGAGAGAAGAATACGACACCAGAATGTTGTCAAACCCTCCTCCGAAGGTCCCACTCTCTATGGCAAGAGCGGTCTACTATTGATTGCACAAATCTCTACAATGCTTGGACTTGCCGACGATGTCGATGTCGATGACGATGAGGACGACGACGAAACGGGCTGAAATTTGAAAATGCTAATGGCTGAAATCTGCAAATCTTTATCTGTTGAATTCTGACTCTATGTCGGAGACTATGTCGATGACGATGGTACGACGACGACGCGCTGAAAACGCAGATGCTGAAATCTGCGTTTTCCGGGCTGAATCTGCAAACTACGCTAGATCTGACCGTGCGGCGAGGATTTGCTGTGAGAAGGTGAGGTCTGCGAGGTTTGGGGCTTCTTCTACTCTGCCTAAATGCTGAAAACTGAAAACGCTGGTCCTTCTTGATGCCTTGTCGCGACGGAACTGCAAAATACTGGCTGTTATGCTGCTCCAAAAACGCTAGGCTGATTTGGTGTCATGCGGGGAGAATCTGCTAACGCTAGGGCTGATCTATTGTGTCTTGTTGTCGTCGGACTGTTCTCTTGTGCAAAAACGCCAAGGCTGGTCTGGGATGAAAAACGCTAGGTCCTTGCTTCTGATGCAAAAACGCTAGGCCTGCTAGGAGTCCTGCTGAGAAGGTGCCTGTTGAAGAAGTTCCTGTTGCCTCTTCTGCAAGAAAGTGCTAGCGCTAGGTTTCTATATATACTTGCTTAGTAAAATTGCCCTACCTAGTTCCCAACAAAAGTCACTTAAAACTAATAAGTGCAAAATGTCAAAAATAGGGAAAATAGGTCTATGCACTGTAAAAATGCTCTTGATGGGTTCTGATGGAAATCTAATGATCATGTTGTGTGCAACCAAAGGACATGCATCTAAGCTAAGTGTCTGGACATGCGCGGTCTGCGAACAGACTCACAAAAGTGCCAGATCACTTCCTAAGCTAACTGAACTGAACCCATGTCATGAAGTAGCTTGTCCACGTACACATAGGGTTAGATGTGCATGTGACAGGAGAAAAGTAAGGTGATGTGCTAGGTTGGATGAGACCCTTTTCTAGAAGTTCTTTTACTTGATTCATTATTTCTTCATTCTAGGCTCGGTTAACTCAATAGGGTGGCCATGTACTTCCAAGAATCAAATCAATCGTATGGTACTCAGGAAGAGGTGGAGGTAACTCGCCTTGTAGGCCTTCAGAGAAGCAATCAACCTACGTGTGCAGAAATTCTTGTCGTTCCTTATCCAATTCAGACATATTGGTTTGTTGTTCACCATTCAATTCTTTCAAGTAGATCGAGTAAACGAAAAGACTGGATTTCATTAATTTGGAAATGGCCGGAAGCCGATACAACAGGGACGGACTCGCTCTTCAATTTTACATCAAGCACAATTTTATTGCCCTTTCTCATTCGTCAAAGTAGCTTTCTTGGCCCAATAATCAACCACGGCGTTATTCTTGTGGTACCAAGGGATTCCTAGGAGGACGTCACACCCTTCAAAGGCATGATGTAAAAGTCCTCGTGCCCTAAATACCCTTGACAACGCAAACGGAGTTTGCCAATGACAGATGTAATAGCAACATCCCGTCCGGGTGCCACTAAAACCACCTCCGCCTGTGGCCCTATTTTGTCAAGCGTAATTCCAAGTCGAGCCGCCAATTCAGGTGAAATAAAGTTGGCCTTTGTCACAAATTGCTGACGTGTTAAGCTATTGAAGAACGGAGCTAACCTGCAGATCCCGACCAAGGAGCCCTAAACCCTAAGAAGCAACAACAGAAGAAGAAGAAGCAGCAAATGTTCCCACTCAAGTGACTAAAGGCATTAAAAAACACCCATAAGACTAGCGTAGAGAGATGATGACGTGGTAGCTGCTGTACGGATTTCCAAATTCTACGTTGATTGTGCTGATGTGGCAATTGTACAGAATTCCGCAATTCGAGCTGGCTGTGCTGACGTGGCAGGTGTACGGATTTTTGTAAAACACGCTTGCAGCTTTTGGGTTCAACGCTTTTGGACCTGATGCTTTTGAGTTTGTATGCTTTTCATGTAAACAGCTTTTCATAGGCCAAGGGCTCATTCTTTGGCATGCTCCACGTAAGGTGTAGAGGATGTTGTATCGACGATGTATTGAGTTCAAGCAATATAAAGAAACATCAAGGTTTGAAGCCAGTGCTCTCTAGGTTGAAACTCCGCCACTCCCCGTCTCGTGTGTCATTCATCTCAGTTCAGTTGTTATTGAGGTGTCCGTCTTGTGATAATGGTATCAGAGCTTCACGCGTGTGCTTTTCTGCAAGCATACCAATCCCACCAAAGAGCAGACAGAGTAAACCGACGCTTCCAAAGTCTACTGGAATTTTATTTGAAGTATCTTCGAGTCCCAACCCCGGATTCATTAGACTTATTAGCCACTCCCACCCTTACTTCATCGCGCATCAGACGCGCTCCCGTCTTCATCGCTCTGTCTTACAGGGCATAAGCCATAAAGATCACTTGCAAGAGAAGGATCCAAGATTCGTTTCAAGCTGTTCTTTTTCTCAGATGTAATGCCATGCAGTGCTGGAAGAATATAGCTACCAAGATGCATGCTCCTAGGACTTGGCAAGCTTTCCAAAAAAAAATTCCCCCAAGTTATATGGTTTTTAGCAGCTTCTGGCAGAGTGGGGTATCCTGAAATGCTTGCCACGGAAACCCTTGCAGATTACGACTTGAAATTTCTCGACATCTCTCATGAGTTGTCTCTTCCCGAGCTAAAAACCTTGGGAGGTCCGGTGTGATTTGCTATGGCTTGGGACTACCATCGCCGCCAGAAGAACATTGTCTTTCCAAGAGTTGATGGACCATGCTGTGGTCGGCTACAACCTTATGGGAGGAACCTAACCCTAATTTTTAGTGCAGGTTTCAAGATGGAAAGTCAATCGACTTGTTGAGCTTGATTGATGTCGAGATTGCTTTTTAAGTTTGAGTTCTGTTTGAGAACTTGTTTGGTGATCCGGTTTGAAATTTGTTTGAAATGGATGGTATTTGTTTTGAACTTGCCTTGGTGCCGATTTGAATTGTTTGACTCTGGTTTTAATCTTGGTTTCAATGATTGGTGAATTTACTCCCAGGTGGAGTACTGAGAAATGATGTTTGAGAATGCTTGTTCATACTCATGGCCCGGACCCTTGTGGTTATTTACGCGGAGAGTATTGTTGTTGTTACTTATGGCCCGGACCCTAGAGGTTATTTACGGGGGGAGTATTGTTGTTGTTGGCCCGGACCCTTGTGGTTATTTACAGGGGAAGTATGGTTGTTGTTACTCATGGCCCGAACCCTTGTGGTTATTTACGGGGAGAGTATTAAGAATTCTGAGCAGTGGTTACTCTCAGCACCTCCAAACGATGCAGTTACAGTCTGGGGGGGCGTTTGGTTGTAAAATGCCTCTATATCTCATGGCCTGGACCTTTTTAGGTTATTTGCGGGAGGAGTAATGAGGGACTCGCTGAACAACTCATGGCCCGAACCTGGATGGTTATTTGTGGGGGGAGTGCTCATCCGTGACTTTATGTTTCTATGTCTTGTAACATGCATAAGTGAGCATTCGTGTTGCATTGTGATGTGCCAACCACTGAATATTCCTTTTTGGATGAACTACTTTTGGGAAGTCAACGACCCAGGATATGAGACTCCTTATTGGATGAGATACTTTTGGGAAAAAAACAACCCAAGATATCAAGAGTTCCAATCTGGAATGAGACTCCTTGTTGGATGAGATTCTTCTAGGAAGCCAACGACCTAGGAAATCAAGAGCTCCGATTTGGAATGAGAAAACTAATTGTCCCTTGGATTGTCCCTCGGTAATTTTGGAGCTGACTCGAGCTGTTTTGCAGATATGTTGTAATCGGGGACGATTACTTTCTTGCAAGAAGGGGGGATGTCACAAACTATTGGCGTGTCAAGCCATTGAAGAACGAAGCTAACTTGTAGATCCCGGCCAAGGAGCCTAAACCCTAAGAAGTAGAAGCAGCAGAAGAAGACGAAGCAGAAGTTCCCACATCTATGGGACCCCGTCCGATGGGGCCCAAGTGCCTAAAGGCATTAAAGTAAAACACCCAAAAGACGAGCGTAGAGAGATGACGACGTGGCAGCTACTGTACGGATTTTCGAAGTTTCTGTTGACTATGCTGACCTGGCAGTTGTACGGAATTCCGCCATTTGCGTTCACTTTGCTGACAAGGAAGCTGTACGGATTTTTGCAAAACGCGTTGGCAGCTTTTGGGTTCAACGCTTTTGGGCTGATGCTTTTGAGTTTGTATGCTTTTCATGTAAACTGTTTTTCGTAGGCTAAGGGCCTTTAAATATGGTCAAGGGGGGGTCGTGCATCCTTCTTTTTCTAAAACGTCCTTCTTCTTCTATTATCACTTGTCAATGTCTGTCCGGTCCTTGGTGTCGAAACTTGATCAGTGGGGTAAGTCACGTTACTCGAATGCATAGCAAATCCTTGCTTAGCATGTCCCATCAATTGTTGTATGGACACGGACTTGTGCTCAAAGCAGTATCTCGGATCTCTTTGGGAAGTCAACAGCAAAATCGCTCGATTTGTTGCTTGAAAGTGACCTTCTTAAAAGAAGAGGCAGGTAGAAAAGCATCCCCAAATCTCTCATACTAAAGCATCCAAAGTGTCAGCTTTGGTCATCCGAAGATGATTCCAAGCGGTAATCACATCTCATTTGTACTCCTGAGTCAGCCAAGAGGAAATAAAGAGCCGTTTGAACTTTAACCACTTGGTAGGGGCTTCTTTCCATAAGAGAAGAGTGGACCACCATGTTCGTGCATTTCCTTTTAAAAATGATGCTGCCATCCTAATTTTGGAGTGCTCTGAATAGCGCCCCCCAGAGAATGCTATGTCAAACAGTTGAATAAAGGCTAAAGCCTTAGGAGCATCTCGAAACCCTGAAAAGTATTCAAACTTTACTCCACCCTCCTTAAATTCCTTGGTCTTTTTGCCCTTGTCCTCGAGAGAATCATATTGGTTGGCTCTCTAAAAGTGCTTTCTTTGAATAGAACATGTAATCATCGGAGTCCGAACTCTCCGAGGAGGATGAATCCTCGTCAAAACTGTCAGAAAAATGTCAAGATGTACGGTATGATCTGCTCTTCTTTGCCTTCTTCTTGTTCTTTCCAAATCTTTGGTTCTTTCTTCGTTTCTTGCCCTTTCTATCCTCATCACTCGAATCGGAAGAGGAAGAGCTATCTGAACTGTCAGAAGAAGATGAGCACAAACTGGGCAGTCCTTCGAAGCGTACATGCTTCTTCTGTTTTCTTGCACTTGCAAAAAGAAGAATGACGGCCCAAATAACCGGGGTACTCAGTCCCCTTGTTTTGTTTCTTTGATTGTTTCTTCGCCCCCAAAAGTTGGTTGACTCGCCTTTCGACAACGTCATCAAGAAGTTCTTCAGTAAACATCCTTGGAGTAGGAGGTTTCTTGAGGACTGATTTTATTGGTGTATCAATGGCTTTCGGCCAATGCGTATGCACTTCGTTAATCGAGTGCCGGGTCAAAAATTTTGCATATTGTGGATCCTTTGCAAACTGGAGCATCTGCTTTGCGCAATCATCAACCTACTGGTTGACATTGTATCTCCATTAGTTGATACTCCATAGGCCGAGGTGGCCCGTATTCTTGATCTACTGATCCATTTGTATTCCCCGTGCTGCTCCCCGTTCCCAAAGTGGCAGGAGGTGTCGCGTGATTCTTGCCGAAATCCATGAGTGTCGCGGAAAAAGGGTTCGGATTTCGCAGTAGAAGGGAAATCAACTGAGCTCTAATACCATTGTAACAAACTTGGACACCCCAAGTCTGGAATTTGGCACGATACACGAGAGTGAATCACTTTAAATACTTCACACTCAATTCACAGTTCAATAGAGTCGACACGGCCTGGCATAGTTCCGTGCCCAGAGAGATTTGCCCCAAAGACTGGCGCCCCTTTCGCTTGAGCAAAGTACAGTTGCCCGCGGGTCTTCTCTGCTCATCGGCTCGTCAGCACTCGTGAGCCAGAGAGAGCCCAAGGGACTGATTTAAAGGCCTTGGACATGGGAAAAAAACTACAAGAAAAGGCTCCACTCTCAAAAACTATTGGCTCCCAAAAGCACTAGCGCTAAAGCAGCCAGCGCATTATGCGGAATTCCGTACGGCTTGCCACGTCAGCATGGCCAGCGTGTTTGACGGAAATCCGTACACCTAGCCACGTCAGCACTCAGCATGAATTGCTGATTTTCGTACAGCCAGCAATCTTTCGCTTTCTTTTTAATTTCCCTAGTTGTTCCCAAGGCCCTGTCCGGCAGGTGCCCTATACGTTGGAACAACTTATGGACATGCCACGTCATCGGTTTGTGACAAGAGAACACACACACACAATATTCCCCTTGGAGCTCTCAATTCTCAGCCCCCTCTCTCTCCACTAGACACCAGGAGGACAACGATACAACTAGCACAGGAGCTAGGCACAAAGATGGCTTTCTACAGAGAGCATCTTCTCCACCTTACGAAGAACGGCTTTGTAACAAGACCAAAATACATGGACACCCACTTGTCTCATGGGATATGATGTGCTATTGGCCAGATACGCACATCTTCACACCAGCTTCAGGTTGAGACTGAGAGATACAACGGACTGCCAGTAGAGGCCAGGACATTCTCCTTGTGTCACATGGAGCTTGAGACAGAGTTGCACTACACATGCCTCTACCCAGTCTACTATGAGATACGAGGCCGCTTCCACTACTTGTTCAAAGAGGGCTTTGGCCCACTCTCCAAAGTCATGGGATACGAGGACCAGAGATGCCTGGGTTTGTTTTTGCTCGAGCTGCGCACACACAAAGAGAGCTTGATAAGAGGAGAGGCTAGCCAATCTCAAAGACACATCACAGACTTCTTTAGAGCAGACACTGGACAACCGGAGAAGCTATTACCATAGTAGAGTCCACATTCTCCTAGAACCAAAGGCACATTGATCGACCGAGCGACCGAGCTAGGGAGATCCAGACGCCCACGACTGTGACTATAGAGCATCGACAGAGGCTACATCAGAGGATTCGGATCACTTTGGCCCGACATACACGACGCCTGGTTAGACTACTGACCATGGAGGAGAATGATGAGATCCGCCAACGACCGATGCTGGATCTCCTGTGATTTATACACCCACATTGTGTTGTATATAGTCCCCCATTCGCTTCACCCCACACTCATATCCTACACAATCCCGGCTAGTTGCTTAGTTCACATCTAGCAGCTTAGGATTCCATAGTATTTTTATTTTGTTACCCAAACTTTGTATCAGATCCACCACATTTTAACTTTCTGATCTCATAGGTCACCTTGGCCTTTTGAAGACGTTAATATAACATTTCATTTCATTTCATCTCTCTCTCTCTCTCTCTCTCTCTCTCTCTCTCTCTCTAAGGATAGATCTTTGAGGTCTCTTGGGATAGTTTCCTACGACCTTAAGATCCTCTTCTTCTTCCTCCTCTCTCCCTCCCTCCCTCCCTCCCTCCCTCCCTCTCTGTCAGACTTCTCTAGAGCAGACCTGGACACCCAGAGGAGCTACTACCACAGCAGAGCTTGTCGCCTCACACAAGAGGCACACCGATCGGCTGAGCAACTCAGCTTGGGAGATCCAGACGCCCACGACTGCGGAGGACTATACAGCATCGATGAAGGCTACATGAGAGGATTCGGATCACTTTGGCCCGACATGCACGACGCCCGGTCGACTGTTGACCATGGAGGAGATTGATTAGATCCGCCACCAACCAATCCTGGATCTCTTGTGATTTAGCTATCCCAGCTAGCTGCTTAGTTCACACCCACCAGTTTAGGATTCCATAGTATTTTCATTTTGTCATTTTGTTACTATGACTTTGTATCAGATCCACCACATTGTAACGCTCTGATCTCATAGGTCACTTTGGCCTTTTGAAGACACTAATATAACATTTCATTTCTCTCTCTCTCTCTCTCTCTCTCTCTCTCTCTCTCTCTCTCTCTCTCTCTCTCTCTCTCTCGTTGCAACCCCGACTCCCCCCCCTCGTGCTGCCCCTGCAACCCCGCCCCACCCCTCGCGCTTCCCGTACTACCCCTCCCCCCATCGCACTACCTCTACGACCCCCCCTCCCCCCATTTCGCGCTCTGCTGCCCCCTGCGCAGCCCCCCAACCCTGCCCCACCAAATTTTTCTCCCAGCAGCGCCCCCCCCCCCGAGACAGTCTGCAGCAGCAGACAGTCCGTAGGTACAACAACAGATAGGTCGCAGGTTTTTTCAAGAAATTGCAGAATTTTCAGGGAATTTCAAAAATTGCAGAATTGGCAGAAAATTGCAGAAATTGCATAAAGAGGGTTTTTGTCATTTTTGTCGTATTTTGCAAAAATTGTAGGAAATGCACGCCATGTATGCTTAGTGTGGGAGAACATGTATGCATAATGCGGAAGCATTTGTGCATGTAGGTCAATTTTTTTTCATTTTTGGCAACGACTAAACATGAGAAAGCAAAATGATAAGGCCGGCCCCTTAGAAGATGTAGTTCAAAAGTGCAAAGAAGAAATGGCCGAAACCAAGAAGATTAACCGCCACCGATTAGGGACAATAAAAATGCTCGAAGATCGCGTTTTGGCCCAAGTAAGATGGCCCAAGACGAAGAGATTGCATCACTCAAGAAAGAGCTCGCTGAGGCACGATCACGAAACACGCTTGAAGAGGGAGAATTGCAACCCTCTGTAATAGAAGAACTCAACACAATCAAAGAGCAAGTGCGAGCCATCAAAGAGGGGGAAGAGAAATGACTACTTCTTGAGTGGACGTTATTACAAAGACTCAATAGAAAGCAGATGAGGCTGAGAAATGGATTGAGGTTGCCAAGAAAGGGAAAAGCAAGGAAACAACATCCACACCCACCATTATCAACCTGACATTAGAAGAGGAGCAAAGAAAACGAAAACGTGTACGCTCTCTACATGTGAGAATTTACGGCCTTAAAGACAAAGATAATGTAGACGAACTTAGCTTTGCGCTTGCTATCATTGTCAGACTTTTTGTTTCTTGAGACTTTTTCTTGTCTCTTTGGCATGTACAACAGTCTTTCTTTAAACCTTTCTTGTGGCAATGGTAGCATTCAAACCTTTGGAGTTACTTCAAGAATTCTCGTGATCTTTACTTTCGGCATGGTTATGAGTGCGACCTCTTTGACCCTTGCCACTGGAAACATATGTATCACTGTGCTTTGTAGGCTCCTTAGACTTCCTGTGTATCTCTTCACTGAGTAGACTCGAAGCTACAACATCGTAGGCCAACTTGCCCTCACGTGCAAAGTTGCTAAATGATGTGCAAAATATGTTCCATGAAGAGGGTAGAGAGAACAATAAGAAGATAGACAGGAGGTTAGATCCCCTGGGAGACGGATTTATTGTAGCTTTGTGGACTTCCGCAAAGCATTTGACACAGTACCCAGAGCTAGATTGATGCGCAGATTACAGGAGATGGGAGTACCCACAGAGCTCATTTGGGGGATCATGGCATTGTATAGATCAGTAGTAGGGCATGTACGCACTTCATAGGGTCTATCTACACCGGTTCACTCCACTATTGGAGTGAAGCAGGGCTGCCCACTCTCTCCTACTCTATTTGGTATGTATGTGGATGAGGTTTCTGACTACATTGAGAGAGATGGTGATAGAGGTGCACGGCTGGCAGGGAAATGGATTCCGCTATTGTTATATGCTGATGATATTGTGTTGATCTCCCACTCTCCGGAGGGGATGCAACGTCACTTGGATGCTTTGCATAGGTTTGCCCATGCTTGTCTGTCAACCTTGGTAAAACCAAGGTCATGGTATTTAATACCACCCCACAATGGATCAGGAGGTCAACGCCCACATTCACATATGGCCAGGAGACAGTGGAATATATAGATGCTTACACCTACCTTGGAGTGGTTTTTAGTGGACCAGGATTTTCTTTGAGGAGAGCAGCAAAGACTAGATTGACCAGAGCCCATTTGACATTGGGGAGATTGGAGAGGATGTGTTCACAGGTTTAGTTTCAGGAGCCTTGGATGAAGCTCTGGCTCTCTGACACTTTGGTGGCTTCTCCATTGCTCTATGGAGCTGGGATATGGGGGCCTTCATTGGATCATCACGGGAGAACGGGTCGCACTGATGGATGGGGGAGCCTCTGGTCTCTATGATCTCGCAGCTCATTAGAGCCAAGGCTTCAGTACCACGTGCCATTATCCGAGCAGAGCTAGCTGCCCCCCCACTAGTAGTTGAGGCGCTCACCAAATCTGTTCCTTCATACACCGCATGTGGGAAGTTCCCAAAGATAGATACGACCACCTTGCACTTGAGTCCTCTCTGTGGGGGAGCAGGAGAGAGAGCCCACTTGCTGTCCTATGCAATGAGAGTGAAGGAGAAGGGAAGAGTGGCGCAGAAGAAGCTTGCGCAGGGAAAAACGTGAGAGAGGGAGAGAGCTCGTTGAATTTTTGGGAAAAGCCACGCACCTTCTTTTGGGCTTCACATTTGAGTATATGAGTAAGTGACTAGGGGGCCGTTCACACTTGGGCCCCCTCACTTATAAGACTTTTAACTTATAAGTTAGTAAATACAAGGCACTTAGGCCTTTATTCCCTAACAACCTCCCACCTAAAGGCAATGTACCTTGGGAGATCAAAGAATCAACTAACTATGATACATCAGCTGATCATGCACTTACTCATCCAACACCCATCATCTGACGGCAATATGCAAACCGCTCTGCTGGAAGACTCTTGGTCAAAAGATCTGCAGGATTGTCATCTGTGTGCACCTTGACAAGTGTAATGCTCTTGTCATCAAGCACACTCCTGATAAAATGATACTTCACCTCTATGTGCTTTGTCTTGGCATGAAAAACAGGATTCCTTGCAAGCATAATAGCACTCTGACTATCACAGTGTAGCACAGGAACCGGTGACTTAATGCCAAGCTCTTCTACCAAACGTATGAGCCACAAAGCTTCTTTGCATGCCTCAGTGGCAGCCACATACTCAGCCTCAGTGGTAGACAAAGCAACACATTTTTGCAGTCTAGAAATCCAAGAAACTGCACCTCTTGTGAATGTAAACACATATCCAGAGGTAGACTTCCTGCAATCTGGATGTCCAACAAAATCTGCATCTGTAAAGCCATGCACAGATGTCTCACTCTTCCCAAAACAAATGCACAAGTCTTTAGTGCCTTTCAAGTATCTCAAGATACACTTCACTGCTTCCCAATGCTTTTTGCCAGGATTGCTCATGTACCTGCTTACCACTCCCACCGCAAATGCAATGTCCGGACGTGTAGCAACCATAGCATACATCAAACTGCCAACGGCTGATGCATAAGGAATCTTGGCCATTTCAGCCCGCATATCATCTGTGTTTGGGTAGTCATGTGCAGTCAGTTTTACATATGGAGGCAGCGGAGTACCAAGTGCCTTTCCCCCATCCATATGAAAACGATGTAGCACCTTATTAACATAATCTCGTTGAGATTGATACAGACGCCTGTGAAGTCTATCTCGAGAGATACGCATGCCCAAAATATGATTAGCATCACTAAGATCCTTCATGTCAAAGCGATTTTTTAAGCTTTGTTGTAATGCATCCAACTCCGTGACATTTTTACCCGCAATAAGCATGTCATCAACATACAAAATCAGCAATAGAAGAGATCCATCACTTGCCGTTTTGATATACAAACAGTGATCAGAATTACTTCTTTTGTATCCTTGAGACCTCATGAATGTATCAAACTTGTGATACCATGCACGGGGAGACTGTTTCAAACCATACAAGCTCTTCAAGAGTCTACATACTTTCTTCTCTTGCCCCTTTGACACAAAACCTTCTGGCTGCATCATATAGATCATCTCAAGCAAATCGCCATGCAAAAACGCTGTTTTGACATCCATTTGCTTTAACTCCATATCTTCAGAAGCAACCAGGCCTAAAACAAGACGTAATGTGGCAAGCTTTACAACAGGAGAAAAAATCTCATCAAAATCAATACCATGCTTTTGCTTGTACCCTTTAGCAACCAAACGTGCCTTGTACTTAGAAGAAGCATCAGATGTGACCTTGGTCTTGTAAACCCATTTACATGGCAGAGCCTTGTGCCCTTTAGGCAAATCAACCAAGTCCCATGTATGGTTTTTCTCCAAAGACTGCATTTCCGAAACCATTGCTTTGAACCATTTCTTACTGTCTTCACGTTGCATAGCCTCTTTATAGCAAGACGGCTCACCACAATCAGTAAGCATGACATAGTCCAAAGACGGTTCATATCTATCGGGGGGCCTTGTCACCCGAGTAGACCTACGCACCCAATGATCCATAACAGGTGGATTTTCAGCCTGTAAACCATCAAAAACAGCAGGCTGTTCAGCCGGCTGCATCGCAACAACGGGCGGTCTAGGAGCATCAACCTGTTCTCCTACCTGTGGTGCATCAATGGCAACTTGTTGGGGCTGATTTTCAGCAGCTAATGGCTGATTTTCAGCACCATTTTCAGCATGTAAAGGCTGCTGAACATTGGGCCTTCTTGGCTGTCCATATGTAACATCTTCACGAAAAACAACCCGGCGCACTTCCTCGACCTTTGAGGGCTGTTTGTGCATGCAATCCTCATTGAAGATGACATCATTGCTGCGTATGATTTTCCGTAATGCGGGATCCCATAATCTATACCCCATTTCACCATCCTCACCATATCCTAAGAAAATGCATTTATGAGACTTTGGTTCTAGTTTGGTGCGCAGTTCACTCCGGATGTGAACATAGGCCTCACAACCAAACACTCTTAAATGTGCATATGAGGGTGGCTTGCCAGACCACACCTCCTCAGGCACCTTTCCACCCAAAGCCTTGCTAGGTGAGCGATTAATCAAGTGAATAGCTGTTTGTACAGCTTCTGCCCAAAAACCATGAGGTAATGCAGCATGTGACAGCATACTCCAAACTTTCTCTTGGATAGTCCGGTTCAACCTCTCTGCAACTCCATTCTGAGAGGGATTAAAAGGAGCCGTGAGCTCTCTTTTAATACCTTTAGTAGCACAAAAGTCAATAAAAGCTTTTGATACATACTCCCC
The DNA here is from genome assembly GCF_014529385.1 of Adiantum capillus-veneris. Classification (NCBI taxonomy): domain Eukaryota; kingdom Viridiplantae; phylum Streptophyta; class Polypodiopsida; order Polypodiales; family Pteridaceae; genus Adiantum; species Adiantum capillus-veneris. The sequence goes on from NC_140935.1 coordinate 25,838,954, forward strand.
CCCATTGTCCGAGCGCAAAGACCTAAGCTTCTTGTCAATTTGATTCTCAACAAACGCAAGAAACTTCTTGAAAGTATCCAAAACATCGCTTTTAGCACGTATTGGATACACCCACACCTTACGTGTAGCATCATCGATAAACGAGACAAAATATTTCTTTCCCCCTAAGGACAACTGTGGCATTTCACATACATCGGAATGCACTAAGTCTAACCTGTCAGACTTCAAAGAAATAGACCTTTTGTGCGGTGTTTGACTGTGCTTACCATAAATACAGTGCTCACAATGAGAAAAATCAGCATACCTCAAACACGGCAAATAACCACAACGAGACAGAGTTTCCATTCCTCTTTTACTCATGTGTCCCAACGGCCATGCCACAAAGAAACACTTGGCTGCTCGGTTACGGCGACAACATGGTCACGCACACTAGATACATGCAAAGGATACAAAGTGTCCGATTTACAACCCTTGGCTACAATCCGGGCCCCTTTACAAATTTTCCACTTGCTATCACCAAAGTGGTGTGATAGCCTGCATCATCTAGCTGCCCTGTACTAATCAAACTCTTCTTGAGTTGTGGCACATGGCGCACTTTGTGCAAAACAAAAGTCATATCATCAGCAAAGGAAAACTGGACACTGCCAATACCTGCAATGTCACATGCATAGTTATCTCCCAAATAAACAGTGCCCTGCACCTCACCTGAGTACTGTGTAAACCAATCCCTATGAGGTGTTACATGAAAGGAGGCACCTGAATCAAGAATCCAAGTATGCATGTCCACATCAGAACCCATAGCAAGGGTATGTGCATCCACAGAAGAGGCATTGAGTACATCAGTGCTGCTGTCACTGTCACAACTACTAGCAACATTGATTTCCTCAATCAACACAGTGCTCTTCTTGGCATTTCCCTTGTCCTTTGCATCAATTTCAACACCCTTGTTCTTCTCTTTCTTCCACTCATAGCATTCCCGTTTATAATGCCCTTTCTTTCCACAATGATGACACACAACATCTTTCCTACGAGATTTGCTGCGTGCCCTGTCCCTACTGTCAGATTTCTCCCTCTGTTGAGACCTGCCTCTCAAGTGCAATGCATTAGAAGACCCACCTGTGGTGTTCTTCCTGTTCATCTCTTCCATCAAGAGAGAACTCTCTACATCTACATACTTAAGTGAAGCACTTGAGTTACTAAGAGCTGTCCGGAATACATCCCAACTCTCGGGCAATGTGCATAGCAGAAAAGTAGCTTTGAACTCCTCATCAATCGTGAATTTCAGCTCTGTTAGTTGGCTAAAAATAGAGTTGAATTCATTGAGGTGCACTGACATGTGCGTGCCCTCCTTCATACGGAAATCCATAAGCTTCTTAAGCCAATACACTTTACTGGCAGCACTCTGCTGTGCATACAACTCGTCTAAACGCTTCCACATGCCCCATGCTGTCTGCTCATTCTCTACATTGAAGAGTAAATTGTCAGACACCGAAAGCATGATCGTGGAGCGAGCCAACTCATCCACTTCTTCCCATTCTTCAACCTCCATATCAACCGGTTTCACACCCTGTAACTTAATAGGTTTCGCCTGTTTCTTCTGCAACATCACATTATAACATTGCTTCTTCCATATAGCAAAGTTATGGGCACCTTCAAGCTTGCGAATGTGCAACATATTGCCACTTTCACTGCTAGAAGCCATTCTGAGTGATTGCAAACACTGAAACCCTGTTTTGCCGACCTAAACACGCCCAAATGTGCGCAATCGGGCAAAAGACAGCTTGCTGTTACAGAAAAACAGCGAGCAATTTTCACGCGAAATCACCCAAAACGGCGTACATTCACTGCCAAACCCTTACCAAAGGTTTCCACAAGGTGTATACATCATTTGCTTGCTGAAATTCCCTGTTTTAGGGCAAAAATCAGACCTGTAAACACCTGTTTTGCTGAATTTTCAGAACCTCGTTGGTGGAAACACTTGTAACATTGACCTGTGAGACTTGCCCTAATGAAATTGCATCAAATTGACCCCGAAATTGGTCAATTTCAGCAGAAATAGGCTGCTGTTCGCCAGTTTTTGAAACCCTAATTTTGGGGAAACTGTCACCGGAGGTCGATTCTACACGGTGAGAGGATCCCTTCGCGACAGAGCTGATCGAAAACGGTTGAATATCCTTCCCGCAGCGAGCAAGAACAGAATTCTGATCTGTGTTGCGAAGATGGCTCTCTTGGAAACCCTAAAGCTCTGATACCATGTGTGGGGGAGCAGGAGAGAGAGCCCACTTGCTGTCCTATGCAATGAGAGTGAAGGAGAAGGGAAGAGTGGCGCAGAAGAAGCTTGCGCAGGGAAAAACGTGAGAGAGAGAGAGAGCTCGTTGAATTTTTGGGAAAAGCCACGCACCTTTTGGGCTTCACATTTGAGTATATGAGTAAGTGACTAGGGGGCCATTCACACTTGGGCCCCCTCACTTATAAGACTTTTAACTTATAAGTTAGTAAATACAAGGCACTTAGGCCTTTATTCCCTGACACTCTCAACAGTTAGCCATGCACAGAGATACAGCATGTTGGTATGGGGAGATCACATCATGGTTCTAGGCGCATGGGTTCAGTATAGACAGATACAGTTTCCGACCATGAGGAAGCAGAATGGCAAAGATGACCCGGTGGAGGATGCCATCCAAAAATGCAAAGAAGAACTGAGCGAGTCCATCAGCATGATCAACCGCCACCTCCTAGGTACTATCAACATACTCGACGCGCGCGTGGCAGCACAAGAAAGCACGATACATACACTCAAGGATCGCGTGAAGGCTCAAGATGAGGAAATCGCACTACTCAAGAAAGAGCTTGCACAGGTGCGATCGCAGAATGTCCTCGAAGAGGGAGAGCTTCAACCCTCAGTAATTGAAGAGCTTAACACGATTAAGGAACAAGTGCGGGCCATCAAAGAAGGTGGGGAGCAACAAAAAGAAATGACGACCTCGTGGGTAGATGTCATCACAAAGACCCAACAAAAAGCAAAAAAGGCCGAAAAATGGATCGAGATTGTCAAGAAAGGGAAGGGCAAGGAAATAACCCCCACCCCCACACCAACTATCATCAACTTGACACTAGAAGAGGAGCAAAGGAGACGTGTACGGGCCCTACACGTAAGGATATGTGGCCTCAGAGACCAAGATAATGTGGAGGAAGAGGTGAAAGAACTCATGACTCTGGTGGGGGTCAACGAGCAGACGCACACGAGGGCCTAGAGAGTGGGCACAAAGAAAAGCGGAAGCAACGGAGAAACCTCGAAGGAAAGGGCACTCATTCTCCGCTTCCCCTCCATGGAAGCGAAGAAGGATTTCTTGAAGAAGAGACCGACTCTAAAGAAGACTGGCATCTTTCTTGGAGATGACCTCACCCTCTCACAGATTGCTCATATGCAAGAAGTAATGCCGAAAATTAGAGCAGCAAGGGAAAAGGGGAAGATTGCTTTTTACAGAGATGGAAAGGTGGTGATATTGGAGCGACGTCCCGCATGACGGTGCGAGACCTATGGGACCACACTAAAGATGGCAACCTGGAATTGTAACGGTTCACTTCGTCTTGATATAGGGGCCTTTGAGGATAGCTTCACACGGAGAGACATCATCTTCTACGCTGAGACGCATCAAGCCCCTGGGCAATCCATGCCACAGGTGAGCGGATATAGATGGGAGACAGCCTGCAGACAAGAGATCAGATCGGAGCATCGAGGACGAGGCTCAGGGGGAGTGGCAGTTCTATTTAGGGAGGAGTTGCAGCCATTGATATATATAGCACGCAAGGATGAGCATGCTAGGTATATGTGGGTGAGGCATCAAGCCCCTGGGCAATCCATGCCACAGGTGAGCGGATATAGATGGGAGACAGCCTGCAGACAAGAGATCAGATCGGAGCATCGAGGACGAGGCTCAGGGGGAGTGGCAGTTCTATTTAGGGAGGAGTTGCAACCATTGATATATATAGCACACAAGGATGAGCATGCTAGGTACATGTGGGTGAGGCTCAAGGCAGAGACGGGCAGATACCTCTACATTGCTATCTGTTACTTTCCTCCTAGTACGTCAGTATATGCATCACCTAGGCGACAATCCCCCTTTGCTATTTTGGATAATGACATATGGGAGTTTTCTAAGGATGGTGACATTATCATACTAAGGGATTTCAATTCTAGGACTGCTCACCACCAGACAATATTTTATGATACTTCCGAGGAAATGCTTAGGGAGCTGGACAATACAAAGATGGGTCTATCCAGATTATCACAAGATGAGGAATACACGGAATATAGCAGATACTTAATAGATATGGGAACCGCACATAGATTGGCCATTTTGAATGGCCTACAAAGATTTTTGACAGCTGGAGGTTTTATTTGCTTTCCACACCGACATGGTGCCAGCACCGTGGATTATGTTATGGCCCAGCCAGATCTCATTCCATTCTTTCAAGATTTCATGGTGGGCACTAGGCCAGTTGGAGTAGCAGTTGATCATGCTATCTTGTCCTTCACCCTGAGGTTTCAGTTCAGCATAGCTCCATTAGGAGAGGTCCCTACACACATCCGGTATACCTTCATGAGGGAGACGGACTCTGTGTATATGGATGAGATATACAGGAAGCTATGAACCCAAGAGCCAGGACAGCCACTAGATGAACTCACTCAGATACTGACAGAGACGCTACATGATGCAGCATCAGAAGCATACCCCCACAACCAGCCTACACGGAGACGATATGGAAGAATGACCCGAAACAGTTGGTATGATGAGGAGTGTAGAGAGATGAGGATCAAGTTACAGAGGGAAGTACTCATGGGTATTACCACACATAGACAGTCACGGATTATCTTTTGCCGCCTAGTGCGACAAAAGAAAAGGGCTTATTTATCCCAGCTAGAGCAAGATCTGTGTCAGTTACTTATAAGTCGGGACTCAGGCAAAGCATGGAGGCTATTCCACGAACATTCACCACCACCAGCGGTCACCTCCACTGGGACATGGGGGGAATATGCCACATCTCTACACAGCATCAGGACAACCACCTCTACCGGATCTACTAGAGACATGCCCGGAGACATGTTCTTTCTTTACTGCCGAGAGGATAAGGAAAGCTATTGACAGGATGAAGACAAGGAGAGCACATGATCATGATGGTCTGGTAGCAGAGCACTTCATCCATGCCAGGGATATGCTCGCAGAGCTCCTGGCTATGATGTTTAATCGAGCCATGTAGGAAGGCTTCCCTGAGACTTGGAGTATGTCCATGATTGTGCCTATTTTCAAGTCATAAGATCCCATGATTCCCGGCATGGTTGGTCACACATTAGCTAGGCTGTATGCATCCATTCTTGAACAAGAGCTGAGTAGATGGGCAAAGCGAGAGGGCATAAGAGCACCAGGGCAAGCAGGTTTCAGGAGAGGTTTCTCCACGCTTGACCAGATTCTAACACTCAGAGCTATTATTGAGGAGGGTAGACACCATGGCAAGACGATCTATTGTAGCTTTGTGGATTTCCGCAAAGCTTTCGACACAATGCCGAGAGCCAGACTCATACGCAGATCACAGGACATGGGTGTGCCTACAGAGCTGATTTGGGGGATTCTGGCTTTATACAGGACAGTGATGGGGCGGGTACGCACCACTGAGGGAATGTCGGGCATGGTCCTCTCCAATATTGGAGTAAAGCAGGGATGCCCCCTATCCCCTAATCTTTTTGGGATGTATGTGGATGAGTTTTCGGACTATGTAGAGCGTCAAGGGGACAGAGGGGCTCAGATAGCAGGGACATGGATTCCGTTGTTACTATATGCTGATGATATTGTGCTGATTTCTAACTCACCAGAGGGGATGCAGCGTCACTTGGATGCTCTGCATACATTTGCTCGTGACAATGGATTGTCTGTCAATTTGGGGAAAACCAAGGTTATGGTGTTCAACACCACACAACAGTGGATCAGGAGGTCGGCACCCACATTTATGTATGGCCAGGAGACTGTGGAGTACACAGATGCATATACTTATCTTGGGGTAGTCGTCGGTGGACCGGTGTTTCCACTAAGGAGAGCATCAGAGACTACACTCACGAGAGCATATGCAGCTTTGGGAGGACTGGAGAGGATGTGTTCGCAGGTTCAATTTCAGGAACCGCAAACAAAGCTTTGGCTTTTTGACACTCTAGTGACTTCAGCTATGCTCTATGGAGTTCAGGTAAGGGGACCCTCAGTAGAACACCATGAAGGATCTGGCAACACAGATGGATGGAGATGTATGAAGAGGCCTCTGCTCTCTATGATCGCTCGGATGATTCGGGCTAAGGCCTCAGTACCACATGAGATTATCCAAGCCGAGCTAGCGCCCCCCCCCCCCTTTCGTGGTGGAGGCGTTGACGAGATCAGTTTCTTTTATGCACAGTCTATGGGATCTCCCCAGGGACAGATACGCTCAGCTTGCCTTGGAGTCATCTCGACAACTAGCTCTACAAGGCGATACAGCATGTTGGTATGGACAGATGACAGCATGGTTTCAGTCGCATGGTCTCAAGATGGATAGATTACCTCCGCTCCAATACTCCCTGGATGCACCCTCCCTGTCTCTCACACGGACAGAGATCACCAGACTCATACGTCAGGATCTGATTCAGCTAAATCTGATTCAACTAAATACCAGGAGCACATGGATACAACCGACACAAGAGTTGGACACGAAGATGGCCTTCTACAGAGAGCATCTTCTCCAACTCACGGAGGACGGCTTTGTGACTAGGCCTACATACATGGACACACACTTATCTCATGGGATAAGATGCGCTATTGGACAGATACGCACATCCTCACATCAGCTCCAAATCGAGACTGGCCGATTTCGAGGGGTGCCGACAGGAGCTAGGATATGTCACCTATGCAACTTAGAGCCAGAGACAGAGCAGCACTACACATGTCACTGGCCGGCATACTATGAGATACACTGCCGCTTCCACTGCCTGTTCAGAGAAGGGTTCGGACCTTTTTCTAGAGTCATGAGATACAAGGATCAGAGGTGTCTCGGATTGTTCCTGCTAGAGCTGCGCAAACTTAGGGAGAGCTTGCTGAGAACATCAGAGGAAAGACAGTCTCAGAGACAAATCATAGATTTCTTTACACCAGCTATAGGAGAGCCAACGGAACAGTCACTACAACAAATCTCAGAACCTACTCATACTAGAGGTACACTGCTTGATTGAGCCACGGAACTTGGCAGATACAGACGTCCACGACCTCAGGGGGTCTCCCACTACCGACGAAGGCTGCAACAGAAGATACAGATCACTCTAGCTCGACATGCAAGACGCCCAACCAGAGTACTGACCATGGAGGAGGTCGATGAGATCCGACAACGACCGATAAGAAATTTCATCTGAACCCACAAACCCCCCCCCCCCCTTTCCTTTCTCCTTAGCGTCTTAGTGTTAGTTCTTTGTACCTTTGTAAATTCCGTACTCAGACATGGTATCAAATTTACCAATTGTAACTTTTTGGTCTCATAGGTCATTTTGGCCTTTTGAAGACGTTAATATAGCATTTCATTTCATTTCATTCATCTCTCTCTCTCTCTCTCTCTCTCTCTCTCTCTCTCTCTCTCTCTCTCTCTCTCTCTCTCTCTCTCTCTCTCTCTCTCTCTCTCGTCGTCTAGATCTTTAAGGTCTCTTGGGATAGTTTCCTACGACGTTAAAACTCTTTTCTTCTGGAGTGTGTGTGGGTGTGAGTGTGTGTACTAATAAAAAGAGGAAAATGGTAAAACCTTTCTATCACCCAAATGTGGTAGATTGGTTATGCCATTTCCCTCTTGAATAATAGGTCTTGAGTTCAACTCTCCTCGTCGGCTAGATCTTTAAGGTCTCTTGGGAAAGTTTCCTACGACGTTAAAACTCTCTTCTCTTCTCCTCTCCTCTCCTCTCCCCTCCCCTCCCCCTCTCCCTCTCCCGATGCTTGGGTCTGTTTTTGCTTGAGCTACGCAGACACATAGAGAGCCTGATGAGGGGAGAGGCTAGCAAGTCTCAGAGACGGATCACAGACTTCTTTAGACACTGGACACCACGAGGAGCTACTACCACAAGAGAGCTTGTTGCCTCACACCAGAGGCACACTGATCGACCGAGCGACCGAGCTAGGGAGATCCAGACGCCCACGACGGCGGAGGACTACATAGCATCGATGGACGCTGCATCAAAGGATTTGGATCACTTTGGCCTGACATGCACGACGCCCGGTCAGGCTATTGACCATGGAGGAGATTGATGAGATCCGCCAGCGACTGATGCTGGATCTTTTGTGATTTAGCTATCCCACCTAGCTGCTTAGCTCACACCTAGCAGTTTAGGATTCCATAGTATTGTATTGTCATTTTTGTTACTCTGACTTTGTATCAGATCCACCACATTGTAACTTTCTGGTCTCATAGGTCACTTTGGCCTTTTGAAGACGTTAAATATAACATTTCATTTCATTTACATAAAATTTCAGCCAATAACATGCATTTTCTTGCATTAGAATAATTCCGAGACGGAGAACAGTGGAAACTGTTTCAGCTCATGTGTTTGTAAGAATCAGTTAATAAACCAACAGAAAACTTGAAGGGGGGGGACCAGCCCATCTTTTGGTCCCCAATGTCGTGCCCCTATTTTCAAGTTTTATTCTGTGTGGATTCTTAAACAATATAATTGAATAGTTTCGAAAGTGGTTTAAGTGATCGCTTCCATTTCTGTGGTAGTCACAGTGTTGATGGAGCAACACCAAGTTCTCGGTAAAAACTTTGTACTAGCACCTTGTGTGCTTGTTAAGGAATAAAGAAAGACCACAAGGGCCATGGCCCCAGCACAGCTGCTCTATTATTGACACTGTATCCACTTGTGTGCCTTGGTTTAGTTTTCCAAGAGTGTTGTATTTGCTAATTATCCAAAGCCAATTTCTCCCAAGTGAGTTCACACTGGCTTTCATAGTCTTGCACAGAAGAAGCAGAAAAAGAAGAAGAAGAACAATTGCCAATGCTTACTTTGAACTGGGAGCCGATTCGTCCCCTAGCAAAATTGGTGAGCAATGCGGGTATTGAGGTGGTATAAGCAACCGCAATGGAGGAAAGGCCTGAAATTTGAACACAACCAGATATGCTCCTCGTGTCAAAAACTTTCAAAAGCACTTGATAATTCGTGGAACCAAAACTAAAAGCAATATAGCTCACAATATGAAGTGAATCATTGTGCGAGTTCAAACTTGGTTTTACAGCAATAGCAGTATACACGCATCTCACTGCAATACCATCCTTCCCATCTGCTGCAGCCTCCCTGTTTCCTTGAGGATCAATCTCTACTCTTGTTTCAATAAGTCTATCATTGATAGAATCTATCTCTTCGAGCAAATTTATCTGCACAAACATAAAATTGTGTGACCAACATATTTGCTCACTCTTCACTTTAACAAAGATAGATGAAGTTAATTCTACAAGAGAAAATTCCAGAGTTAAGCATGACATATACATCACTAGTGCTGAAGGTACAACCAAGAATAGCTCTAAGAGAAGAAGTCAGAAAACAAATCGTATTAAAGTCCTTAAGAGGCAAAATGACCTACACCACCACATCAGATACACCCATCTTCCACTTGTAAAGAGGGGGGCAATGCATGGCAAGCCTTTACCACGCTGCTAGTATCAATCGGTTCAAGAAAATGACACGAATGGATATGTGAGCAGACAACTGGGCTAGAAACATAAAAAGCTCAATAACCATCGCCATTGTCACCAACTATGAAGCATACCTCAAGTTTGGAGCGCTTTATTCTTGAGGAAGTTGCTGTGGATTCTGTCTCCAAGTCTGCACTACTCATTTTCTGTAAGCTGTTCACCACACTTCCATCAGAAGAAATTAGACTTAAAGCTAAAGAGTCCACCCGCCTCTTGGCTTTTTTTGTGATTGCACCTCCATCTGACGAACTGAGGATCCTTGCTTGTGTTCTACATTTGGTTACTTGTGCTAGATCCTCACCCACAGCAGCCCTTGATTGAGCCCCGGGCGCAGAACCGCCCAATTTGTCTGCTAAATTTACCAAGGAAGTCATATCAGAAACCGCCGATTCGAAGGCTCGTGGAGACATGTTGTTTATCTGGCAGAACAAAACGTCCATTTAATGTGCTGCATTTGATAGTGATAACTTGAAGCTGCTTCCAACCATTCTGACACGCAATCAAGCATACATACAGAGTAAGATATTAAGCTTCTCATCCTCCCACTACACTTACCCACCCCCTTCTAATTGCTCAGTACTTGAAACCCATAGATAAGTTAGATGCTCACACTATTAAAAGGTACAACACTTTTTTTAAAGTCAGAGCTCCTACTGCCCTTATATAGCTATAAGAATACTAATTCCCTAACTTAATGAAACGGACACAAAAAAGCTGCACATGAAAAGATTAGTTGACAAACTGCTCTGATGAGTCGCTTCATTGGGGGCTCAGTTACTAATTGCCTCTCATCTTCACTTCCAGCAAGATATGCTTGTGATCGATCTTGAAGACTGGTAATTTGTGGACTTGGAGTATAGTCTAACAACGGAGAAACAGAGAGCCCAGGCGTCCCAACAGCAGCTGAAGGTCCACTTGGGGTAGCAACTGCAGAATGGGAAACATGGCCACCTGTTGCAGGAGCAACTATAGGTACTGCAGGTGTGGATGGCTTTATTTCAGAATCCTCACCTATTGGAGATGGGGAGGGTGCCATAAATGGTGGTGTAGATGCCTGCAAAGGTGTTCCAACCTTTGGAATCAGCAGAGCAGGATTTGCTATGTTTTGTAGGTCACTCTGAGGAGATAATTGAGCAGGTGGAGGTGTCTGTGGCGAAGGGGCTTGGAAAGTTGAGCGAAGAATATTTCGTGCGTTCACCTGTTGATTTTGGCTCATTAGCATCTGCTTCATGTGTGCTGAATGTTTGGCCATCTTGCTGTCAGTACCATCTGCCAGCTGAGCATGTTGAACCATCGAAACTTGTTGCTTCTGCAATGAATGTTGTTGTTGTTGTTGTTGTTGTTGTTGTTGTTGTTGTTGTTGTTGTTGTTGTTGTGGTTGTGGTTGTGGTTGTTGTTGTTGTTGTTGTTGTTGTTGCTGTTGCTGTTGCTGTTGCTGTTGCTGTTGCTGTTGCTGTTGCTGTTGCTGTTGCTGTTGCTGTTGCTGTTGCTGTTGCTGTTGCTGTGGCTGCTGCTGCTGCTGCTGCTGCAATTGTCGTATGTGCAGTTCTTGATCTTTGATGAGCCGATTCTGGTGAAAATGTTGGTCTTGTTGCTGTGGCTGTATACCAGGTACATTCATTTGCAAAGGGTTTATGGCACTCTGTGCAAAAGAAGATATGTTATTTTGGTGCAGAGAAGTTGCACCGGCACCTCCAAGATTGTTCAGGGAGGTTGGCTGAGTAGCCACACCTATTGCTTGCTGAATTGAAGAAACATTGGATTGCAAAAAAGGGAAAGAATTATTGGAAGCACTATTGGACTGGAGGTCAGGTGTATTTGAAAGTGGAGAGTTCATTTGTGGAACCTGCCCAGATTTATTATCAGACTGCACACTTGGTGGAGCCTGCTGGGGTTGCTGCACTGTCTGAGCCTGACCTAGGGTGGCTTGCTGGTGAGATTGCTGTGGTGCCTGTCTGCGCCGCTTAAACGTCTCCATGATACTAACAATTTGCTTCTCAAAAGCTTCAACTTTGTCTTGCTTAAACTCTTTCGGAAGGGTTCCTTTTGAGGCTAAAAGGTAAGGCATCATTCGTTGCAGCACTGTCTTGTAATGATTCAGCTTATGCAATTGTTCTTGTGGCATTTGCTGGTAAGCATCATTAATGATACTATTCAAAAGTCCTGCAAATGATTTGTTTTAAATTTCAAAAAAGATAGTCCCAATACCTTACCTGTTTGCTCCTTGTTGCAAGCATGTTAAACAGATCCCTCATGTCGTCAAAGTACTTCTCTTTAAGTGTTTGCATCTGCATCAAAAGCCAAATACTCCAGTTCAGGATAGATGTCCTAAAAACACCATGCTGGAAAATAAAAAGAGTTGCATGGTTTCGTCATTAAGTGACCTTGCTCCACACTATATCAGTTTGATCCATTCCTCCTGCTTGCCCCATCTGTTGCGATGAATCAGCAAGTCCAACTACAGACAGGGAAATGTGAGATCTCGTGTGGAAACTTAAGGATGTGGAAAGTCAAGTGTGTAGAGGAGATGTTGTTCAAGGATATGGAAAGTCAAACAGTGTGGAGGAGATGAAATGAGGAGTCTCATTTGCCCACAAAAGAGAAACCTTGCACATGATCTCTCTCTCTCTCTCTCTCTCTCTCTCTCTCTCTCTCTCTTATTGTGTTAAAGGCCCTAAATGACCCCCTTTATATACATTTTTATACTTTTTCCAGGTTCAATGTAACACATTTTTAAAGTCACTTATAATAAAAGTGGGAAGGCCACAAAACCACTTATGTGGGTTTCCCCAAATCGTACGAGCTCTCTCTCTCTCCCTGCTTTCGATCTGCAGCGCTATAGTCTTCTTGCACTCACGCCTGGCTTCACCTCGTGCATCTCCCGGTAGCCTCTCCTTCGCGCTTTCAACTGGTATCAGAGCCCTAGGGTCTGAAACAGGACCTGCGCAGGCTGCTGGACAGTAAGCTATATTGCTTTCCCACCACGATTTCCACTTCCATCGTGAAGCTCCTCGCTTCTGGGGTCAAGAGGGTCACAGAAACTGCCAAAACAACCCAAAACAGGTGATTTACAAGTTGTTACAGGTTATAACAACAATACGCACGTGTACCAAATTTATGGATCACATGTATTGATGTTTACTGCGAGGATTTGAGTGAAAAGCTGAGTACAGGTGATTTAAATCGTGTATTCAGTTGAAAATTCAGATTTGGACTGTTTCATGTAAAGAAACCGTGGTCTTTTGTATGCAAAGTCTTGTGGTTGCTCCTATTTGCTGAAATTTTCAGCCTATTGCATCTATCTTGTATACACACTTATGGTTGAGTTAAAATGGTTGCTACCTCTTCCGCATCTGACACCAAAAGTTTGATGGAAATCAAACGGTTTAATGGTCAAGGTATCCTTTTCTTAAAAGATTGTGAAAATGCATTGGAAGGGAATAAGCTGCAGGTTTGTCTGACTTAGAGTCGCCAGGTTGAATAAAAAGGCCACGGACTACATCGAAATGGCTATCAATGATGACATTTTGACGGACATCAAGCGTTTGGACACTGCTTATGCTATACGGCAAAAGCTAAAGTCCAATTATGAGAACACCACGCTTGTGAACCAGGTGCATTTTATCCAGCTTCTGAACATTTGAGTGCTTTTACAGGTGTGTTGAGTCAGTTGCAGGATAGTAGGCTTCAGCAATTTGATGATAAGCTGAAAGCTATTTTCTTGCTTATGACATTGCCAGATACTTGAGAGACATTGGTTGTCTCCTTGAGTAATAGTCCCAGCCTCACGCATGACAGTGTGAGAGGGTCTATTTTCAATGAAGAGATTAAACACAAGTCTAGTGGGGAAGGTGACAGCACTGCCTACAATGCAAGAGGTAGAAATCAAAAGTGTGATGTAGGCAACAGGACTCAAAATAGAAGTAAGAGCAAAACAAAGGATAAGGATGTCACTTGCTATCAATGTGGCAAAAAGGGTCACAAGAAACCCGATTGCAGGTATTTCAAGAAAGAGCAAGAAAGGAAGAAGGAAGTGCAAGAGAAGAAGAAGAAAGATAAAAAGGAAGGGGAAAAATCAACAGGTGATTCCTCAAAGGATGCTGAAAATGCAAATGTATCCTCGAGTGTGGTCATTGAGGAGTTGTCAGACGTTGAGGAAATCTTGGTTGCGGTTTCATGCCCCTCAGATTTGGTGGTAGCTAATGCAGAAGACATGCTTATCTCAAAGAAAGATGTCATTGATGCATTGCTTAGTGCTAATGATGACCTATCCCAGTCTTGGATAGTAGATTATGGTGCTTCTTTCCATGTGACTCCATCTTTGGAGTGTTTTGCTACATATGTCGCAAGCAATTATGGCAAGGTGTACCTTGGTGATAATTTTGCTTGCAATATTGAGGGAATCGGTACCATGTACTTGGCTCTTAACAATGGTCTTTTATTGAATGATGTCATGTTAGTACCAGGCATTAAGAAAAGTTTGCTATCAGTTGGCCAGTTAGATGCACATGGTTTTACTACCATCTTTGCTGGGGGTTCATGGAAGTTGCTTAAGGGCTCTATGCTTGTTGCAAAAGTGTCTAAAAGAGGTACTTTGTACTATCTTCGATGCAAAGCTTTGCCTGGCAAGTTTCTTGTTGTTGCTGAAATTGCTTCACATACAGAACTGTGGCATAAGTGACTTGGCCATATGAGCCAAAAGAGTATTGATGTGCTTTCCTCTTTGAAGAGGGTTGATGTAAAAGGCAAAAACTTGGATTTTTGTAACGAATGTCTTTATGGAAAGCAAAAGAAATCTTCTTATTACTATGGTGTCTCTCGCAAAGCTAATCCTCTTGATCTTATTCACTTGGATGTATGCATTATGCATGTTAAGTCTTTTGGTGGTGCATTGTATTTTGTTACATTTATTGATGACTGTACTAGGTAAGGATGGGTGCATTTGTTGAAAAGTAAGAGTAAAACCTTTAAAGCTTTTAAGAAGTTTCATGCTTTTGTCACTACTCAAAAGAGTGCTAAGCTTAAATATCTCAGGTCCGACAATGGAGGAGAATATGTGTGCTGAATTTCAACGTTTTTGTGATGATAATGGGATCAAAAGGGAGTTGACCGCCCCTTATAATCCGTCTTCTAATGGTGTGACTGAGAGGTACAACCGTACTTTATGTTAGAGTGCATTACATGTTGTCCACCGCTAATCTTTCCCAAGAGTTTTGGGGATTGGGGAGAGGCATTAAAAACTGCATTTCATATTTGCAATCACTCTCCTAATAGTATGCTGAAAAATGACATTCCAGAGGATGTTTGGTTTGGCAAACCTGCCTCTTATGATCATTTGAGAGTATTTGGCTGCAAAGCTTTTGTGTACGCAATGACTTGAGAACAAAGCTTGATATGAAGTCCATTAAGGGAGTTTTCCTAGGTTATGGGGAAGAAGGTGAAATGGGCTATAGAGTGTGGTTACCACAATTTAAAAAGGTAATTCGTAGCCAAAATGTAGTGTTCAATGAAGCAAAATTGCTTAAGAATGCTACAAAATCTGATTCTAACAAGAAAACAGTCAGATTTCAGCCTCTCGTGCCACCCACTGATGTTGAAAAAGAGCCTCATGATGCATTACCGCAAGCTGAAATTGATAATCAGCCGGTTAACCTTGAGCCAGAAGAGGTAGAACATGATATTGATGCTCCTAATGAGGATGGACAACCGCCTTAATTGGCTGAAAATGATTTTCAGCAGCATAATAGAGCTGAAAATGAGTTGCCTCATGATGTAGAACCGTAGTGTGAGGATGTAGATCATTGGGTACACAGGCCAACTCGCTTGAGAAGGCAACCGCAGAGATTTAATCTCTCTTTGCATCATGTAATGTTGTCAGATGAGGGTGAACCTCTTACTTATAAAGAGGCTAAGTCATGTGAGTCAGGTAGTAAGTGGGAGCTTGCAATGCAGGAGGAAATGAAATCTGTGTATGCAAATGATACTTGGGATCTTGTGCCATTGCCTAAAGGCAGAAAGGCTCTTCCTAACAGATGGGTGTACAAGATTAAGATCGTAGATGAAAAACACAAGTACAAGGCAAGATTGGTTGCAAAAGGATATGCACAGAAAGATGAAATTGATTTTCAAGAAATCTTTTCCCTTGTTGTAAAGCTTACAATGTTACATGTCCTTTTTGCTCTCGTTGCAGTGCTTGTGTCACAAGACGGGCACCACGTGCCAATAGAAAAGAATAGACTGACCAGACTTTTAGCACTTCATTAACAATTGAACTGAGACTAAGAGAGAGAGATGACACGCGACACGGAGTGGCGGATTCGACCCCAGAGAGTATTGGCCCTAAACCTTGGCGCCCCTTTCGGTATTTCTTTATATTGCATCAACACAGTATAAGCCGGTACTCCAGACTCTGCACATTCTCCAAGAACCATGTCAGAGCATGATCCCTAATCTCATATTTAAAGACCCTTGGCCTGAAAAGCAGTTACAATAAAAAGACTTTAAAACTCAAAAGCTTCTGGTACAAAAGCAAAGCCAAAAAGCTGACAGCGTAAATCACGGAAATCAGTACAGCTTGCCACGTCACCCTGCCATTGCAATTTTCGGAAATCTACCACGTCATCAATTTTTGCGTGTGTGCGGGTCCTGCTTTATTTTAATCCTTTATGTCACTTGGGGCCCCCATCGAACGGGGTCCCCATAAGTTGGTAGGTGTCACGTGATACATCCAACCCTATGTGTCCGTGGACAAGCTACAGCACGACAAGGGTTCAGTCAGTCCAGTCAATCTAGATTTAGGAGTGATCTGGCACTTTTGTGAGTCTGTTCGCAAAACGTGCATGCCCAATCACTTAGTGTAGATGCATATACTTTGGTTGCACACAGCATGATCATCAGCATTCCCATCAGAATCCATCACGGGAATTTTCCAATGTATTTAGCCTATTTTCCCTATTTTTGACATTTTTCATTTATTATTTTTAAGCGACTTTTGTTGGAAAGTAGGTAGGGCAAATTGAGTAAGTTTGTATATAAGCAAACCTAGGCTAGCACTAATTGGTAGAAGAGGCAGCAGGAGCTCCATCGCTCAACAGGCAACTTCTCAGCAAGAACCCTTGGTGGCGTTTCTCCTCCAAGCAAGACTCCTTTCACCTAGCGTTTTTTTTCCAATGTATTTAGCCTATTTTCCCTATTTTTGACATTTTTCATTTATTATTTTTAAGCGACTTTTGTTGGAAAGTAGGTAGGGCAAATTGAGTAAGTTTGTATATAAGCAAACCTAGGCTAGCACTAATTGGTAGAAGAGGCAGCAGGAGCTCCATCGCTCAACAGGCAACTTCTCAGCAAGAACCCTTGGTGGCGTTTCTCCTCCAAGCAAGACTCCTTTCACCTAGCGTTTTCAGCAAGCAGCAGCATCGCCATAGTTCCCCAAGTCCTTGGCATTTTTCATCACAGATTGCATCGCCAGAAGACTTCAGCATCAGCGTTTTTCATCAAGGCTACACCGCAAGACAACCTCAGCCCCTCGCGTTCTCCAGAGCCCTAGCGTTTCCAGATTGCAGCCTCAACCCATAGCGTTTTTCAGCCAGCACGTTTTCAGCTTATGAAGCCCTAAAGACCAGCAGTTTTCAGCCGTTTAGAACCTGCCCACATCAGCGTTTTTGGTGTCAGATCATTTCAGCCATTAGCGTTTTTGAGGACAGCAGCCATTCAGCCTCAGATTTCAGCATTAGCATTTTTGGAACAACAGATAAAGAGTAGCAGATTTCAGCCATAGCATCGGTCTTGTCATCCCCATCGTCGACATCGACCTAGCCTAGACTTGCATAAGTCACATGCATCCACTTTGTACGAGTTTGTGCAATCAATAGTAGACCACTCTCGCCGATGAGAGTGGGGCCTTCGGAGGAGGTTTTACAACGTCTTGGTGTCGTATTTCTCTTCTCTCTCTATCTCTCAGTCTCATACACTTGCACGCACAGTGTCCATTCACTTTGTTATGATCATTGCACTCTCTCATTAAGAACGGAAGGCTCTCCCTTCCATAAGAACAAAAAGGAACCTTGAGCACATTGTGGAGCACTCATCTTGAGCAAAGTTCAAACATTCATTCCACTGCACCTTACAGTAGGACTTCTTCTGTTACTTGTTCTTCTTAAAGTTTAGGCCTCTCGGCCACATCTATAAGTTGGTTCCATTCTTTAGGCTTTGACACGTCAGCAGTTTGTTACATCTCCCCTTCTTGAAAGAGAGTAATCGTCCACGATTACAGCATATCTGCAAAACAACTTAAGTTAGTTCAAAAATTTCCGAGGGACATTCCGAGGGACAATCAATTTGCTCTTTGTATTAAGGAGTTAGCTTCTCCTTTCTGCTCTTTTGATCAAGGAGTTAGCTTCTCCTTTCTGCTCTTTCGATCAAGGAGTTAGCTTCTCCTTTCGTCCAGATCGGAACTCTTGATATTCCGGCGTAGTAAAATTAGCCATCACACCCAGACCGTACTGATCTTCCACGGGTGTCTTGATGCACTAAAATTACATACCCAGGCAATCTCATCCAACTAGGAATATTCAGTAATTGGCACATCACAATGCAACACAAATGCTTACATATGCATGTTACAAGACACAACAAACAGCGCCGTTGAGCACTCCCCCGAGACAAACGGTCTGCGGTATGAAGCTACTCAACGACTACCTCGTTACTCCCCTCGCAAATAACCTAAAAAAGGTCCGGGCCATGAGCTCAGAGGACTGTACAACCAAACGCTCCCAAGACCGTAGTCTGCGTCGCTTGGAGGTTCAAGCATATAACCAAACGCTCCCCAGGGATCGGCCTGCGTTGTTCGGAGGTTTTCTAGCATACAACAGAACGCTCCCCAGGCATCGGCCTGTGTCGTTCCAAGGTTTTCAAACAATACAAAAATAGTATTTCTCACTTCTCCATCGGGAGTAAAATCACCAATCATTGAAACCAGTATTTAAAACCAGAGTCAAACAATTCAAATCGGCACCAAGACAAGTTCAAAATAGATACCATCCATTTCAAACAAATTCCAAACAGGATCACGAACTCAAACAGAACTCAAACTTAAAAAGAAATCTCGACATCAATCGAGCTCGAAAAGTCGACTGACTTTCCATCTTGAAGCCTGCACCAAAAATTAGGGTTAGGTTCCTTCCATGAGGTCGTAGCCGAGCATAGCATGGTCCATCAGCTCTTGAACAGACAGTGTTTCTTTGGCGGCGATGGTAGTCCCAAGAGATAGCAATCACACCGAACCTCCAAGGTCATCTGCTCGTGAAGAGACATCTACTGAGAGATGTCGAAAAATTTCATGTTATAATCTGCTAGGGTTTCCATGGCAAGCATTTCAGAATACCCCACTCTGCCAGAAGTTGCACTCCGAAGGAAGATGTCAGAAACCATATAACTTCGGACAAAAAAAAAATTCTTGAAAGCTTGTCAAGTACTTGGAGTGTGCGGCTTGGTAGCTATAGACATCAACATCTGCATGGCACTGCTTTTGAGAAAAACAATGACTCGAAATAAAAATTGGATCCTTCTTTGCAAGTGATCTTAACGGTTTATGCCATGTAAGACATGAGCAATGAAGACGGGAGCGCGCCCGTGCGCGATGAAGTAAGGGTAGGAGTGGCTAATAAGTCCGGGTTGGAGGGCGAAGATACCTCGAATAAACTTCCAATAGCTCTGTCTGTTCTTTTATAGGATCGGTATGCTTTCAGAAAAGCACACGCCTGATGCTCTGATACCACTGCCACAAGACGGGTACCACGTGCCAATAGAAAAGAACAGACTGAACAGACTTTTAGCACTTCATTAACAATTGAACTCAAAGAGAGAGAGAGAGAGAGAGAAAGAGATGACGCGACACGGAGTGGCGGAATTCCACCCCAGAGAGTATTGGCCCCAAACCATGGCGCCCCTTTCGATATTTCCTTATATTGCATCAACACAGTACAAGCCGATGCTCCAGACTTTGCACCTTCTCCAGGAAGCATGCCAGAGAATGAGCCCTAACCGCATATTTGAAGGCCCTTGGCCTGAAAAGTAGTTACAGTAAAATGTCTTTGAAACTTAAAAGCTTATGGTCCAAAAGCAAAGCCAAAAAGCTACCAACGTAAATCACGGGAATCCGTACAGCTTGCCACGTCATCCTGCCAGCACAATTTTCGAAAATCTGCCACGTCATCAATTTTTGTGTCTGTGCGGGTCCTGCTTTATTTTAATCCTTTAAGTCACTTGGGGCCCCATCGAACGGGTCCCCATAAGTTGGTAGGACTTCTTCTGTTACTTGTTCTTCTTAGGGTTTAGGCCTCGGCCACATCTGTAAGTTGGTTCCATTCTTTAGGCTTTGACACGTCAGCAGTTTGTTACAGCTTGATTTGGAAAAAAAAAATTCCGAGAAAAAGATCCTTCTATTAGTTAATGAAACTGCCAATAGGGTTACAACCACCTCTTCGAGAGAGTGCTACAACAACCATGATGGGGAGACTCTCCCAATGAAAAAACACCATATATACAATGAGGCTAAATCAAGAAATGGGACGAGGGAAAAGCCACACACAAGGATGGTAGTGCCATCTGAGTACACCCTGAAGCATGGTGAAAAAAGACCCAGGACGCCAAAGTCGAAGGAATGGCTCTCTGCGCTCCCGCATGCGGTCGGAGCTGCCCTGGAGTCTCCCGAGCTGTCCTCTGAGAGTGTGGATCAGCTCTAGCCAAAGATCGCGAACAGTCTCTGCTGGTGGTACAAGGGGAGCCTCAAAGATGCGGAAGCAGCGGGCCCGTCAGATGAACCAGAGTGTCGGGCCACTGATAAGCTCGCAGTACTCCTCTCTCTCACTGCACCACTCCTGCGGAGTAAGCTCTGTGGCAGGCTGGAGTGTAGGTCCCCCCCCCCCCCGCATCACTATCATCCTGCTGGTGGAAGATAGCTCAAACTGAAGTGCCGGGCCTGTGAGAGTGGACCAAGCAGCTGCCCCCCAAGTGTATTGCCGAGCCGTGGAAAGAGCACGCATAAGCCGAAGAACACGAAGCCACACCTGCTGTGCCAAAAGACAATACCAAAGACAGTGACGCTGACTCTCCACAAGATGGTAAGAAGCTGCACATGCGGCCGAGAGACCACTATGCACAAGCCAGCTCCCAACTGCTGTAGCTCTATGTGCGACCAGCCACTGAAACAAAGTGACTCGCCTCGGCTGTCTGGAGTCCCACAACCTCTCCCAAAAAGCTGCCAAGAACTCAGTTGTGAGACCCTCCTCCTGCCAATGAGGTGCTAAAGCAGGGCGAGCCTCTCTCTGTGCTGCCAGTATGTGACGTCCCAGTCGAACAGTGTACTGAAAGAAAGGGACACCTAGGTGGTCTGCAGAAGAGAAAGGGTCCCTCCAAAGCCACTCTCCAAGATCCCACTGTACTCGTGCCAGTGGACAGCACTCCCAAGCCCCCAGTCTCCAATGTCCAATCTCAAGAGCTACTGGGTCAGGATCAATCACACAAGTCCTCCCACAGATGCCCACCACTCAGATCCTCTGAAAACAGCACTCTGCCACTTGGGGGCCTCTACTGCAACTCGCTGTAAGCGCCCCTCACTCTGTAACTCGAAAAAAAAGGAGGGAACAATCTCTGAGCAAGCCCGAACTGAGATGAGAACCTCCAGTCGCGTGAAGGCTCCCATCCATCTGGGTGCTGCTGCTGGCTCGAGAGGTGTGAGCCACTCAGCTGGTACTACCTCTGAGATGTCCTAGCACATGCTCTGCACCCCTCTCATGCCCTGTAGAGCTGAAAGCCCTGCAGCTCCTCTGACAAACATGAAAACTGTAATCAATCACCTAAAGAGCGTGATGGACCTGCTGCCATGGGACCCAGGAAACATGAGGCCGACTACCAACCAAGTGGCCTCTCTGAGAGCTAACCATGGGATTCCAAATGGGGCTGTCGCGCAGACGCTCCTCCATGCAAGTAGGCTGTCGTTGCCCCAAGCCTCGCCGCAAATGCTCCCAAGGTCGAAGCAAACTCACAGCGAAGCGGTCCTTCAGCCACCTGCTCAAACCAACTCTGCGCATCTCTGTGAAGATCCATCTGGTCGAAGGTCGCCAGGGGCCTCCTGCCTAAGGCACCCTAGCACGAAGCCGTTGTAGCAAGAACTCCTTCCAGGGCTCCTCACCTGGAAGAAGTCCTCTAACGATGAACTTCCCAAGAAGGGCTCTGCTCTGCTGTGCTCTTTCTATAATCCCAAGCACTCCCTGTGAACAAGGAAGAGTGATGACCTGCCAAGCCACTTTGGCCCGGGCTATTTGAGTGTCACGCCCTGACCAAATGAAGTTCCTGATCAGCCTCTCTACATGACTGATACAAGAACTCTAGAAGATCCAACAAGAAGTGATGTACCACATAGTAGCCACAACACCTGGTTGGCCACTACAACTCTACAAGCCAAAGAAAGTCGTGCGGAGCTCCAATGTAACAACTTCCTCCTGATAGACAGGAGGAGGGGAGTAATCTGCTGCTCGGGAGACAAGTCAAAATTAACATGACAGCCCAAGTACCGAACTGCAGTCCCTGGGGGAATCCACCTGAAACCCTCACCTGCCTTTTAATCGAGCACAGGAGCACTACCAACCGAGAAAGCCACTGTCTTTCTCCAGTTGATCAGTGCGGTAGATGCACAACAGAAGGTCTCTAGAGCTTGCTCACACCTGTGAAGGTTGGCCTCCTGGCCATCCAAGTACAAGGTTGAGTCGTCAACAAACTCAGCGTCCAATAGCTCATCTCTCTGAATAGGGAGTGCTAAGCCTCGTAAACAACCTGCTGCGACACCAAAAACCTGCTCATCGCCTCAGCATAGAACAGAAAGAGGAAGGGGGCAAGAGGGCAGCCCTGTCTGACAGAATGTGTGAGCATGAAACGATCACCTCTACCTCCTCACAAAAGTACCTGACTGTGTGCCCGTCTGTACAAAGCTGACACCCCTCTGATCCAAGCATCTGAGAAGCCCATCCTGCGTAGAGTGCCCTCCAGTAAGTCCCATACAACTCTATCGTAGGCCTTCTCAAAGTCAAGAAGAAGAATCACCAGATCCTCACCACGGAGCCGCGCTAGGGCAGAAGCCTCCCAAAAAGTAAAGATGTTGTCAAGGAGGGAATGAGGTAGATCAAACCCTCACTCATGCTGTCAGGCATCTCTCCTGTGTGCAAGATGTACTGAAAAGCACTACAGAGATCTGGGCCAAGCAAGTCCCAAGTACTCTAAGAGAAAACTGGGAGTCAAACCATCCTCATTTGGACAGCTACCACGGGGGAGTGCACTAAGAGCCGTCTGCAACTCCTCAAGCTGAAGTGGTAGCTCAAGCCTCTGACGCATCTCCTCAGTCACAAGGCAAGGCATATGTGCCCACACCTGCTCCCTGCATACATCCTAACGCTCTGAATGAGGCTCTGCAGACAGTAACTCACGGTAAAAGTCAATAGCAAATGCACGCATATCCTTTGGCTCAGAAGCAACGGACCCGTCGGGCCTCCTCAACTGACTGACCTTGGCATGCGTATGCCGAGGTCCCACTGCCTCGAAGAAGGCACCGGTCACTCTGTCACCACATGCGTCCATTGAGATGCCTATCGATGGAAAGCAAACTCATGGCGCCGCTCCTCTGTGCTAACAAGTTCCTGGCGAGCCTGTTGTAACTGCTCCTCCAACCAAGGACTGTCTGGATGCTGCTCCTGCATCCTCTGCAAGGAAGTAACGCCCCGTCTGAGACGCTGCTGCTCCTCTCTCGCTGCAGCCAGGCGAGGCCAGCCAAAGACTCCTGAGAAAGAAACGACTAAGCTGAGCTAGTCCTGAGGCTACTCTGTCAGCAGGAGAATCCTACATGTCCAAGCTCTCTGTCCAAAGAGCCTCTACTCGGTCTTTGAGTGCAGAGTGGATCCAGCAAGACCCTGTCAAGGATGCGAAGCATCGTGCTCCCCCTCCTCTGCCTATCTGCCACTGTGAGGATCACTGGTGCATGGTCAGAGAAGGAAGCCCCCGCCAGAATGCCAACTGTCCCACCCAAGTCACAGAATGGTCACTAGTGTAGAAGCGATCTATCCGCGATATTCACTCCTCCCACTCTGCGGTGCGAACGAGAGAAAGCCAGGCTGTCTGGGGGCCTCACAAAAGCTAGAGTGTTGCCACACATCCGAAACCCTCAAGAGTCATACAAAACCTCTCCCAAGCTGCCAGCTCAACTCCATGTACAGTAGCATGGCTACCACCAATCCTGTCAGAAGGACCTCCAACATGTTGAAGTCACCCCCTATGCACCACTGCTCTGCCTGTGGAAGAGACTCAACAATTTGTGACCAGAACTCTGCTGGTGCACTCGCCACATTGGGCGCATATATGTTCAGGAAGCCCACAAGGCAACCCTGAACTTGCATAGTGATCCACTGAGCCACGCCTGGCACAATAATCCCTCTACCCACAATGGCCTGCTGCAAAGAATCCGCAATAGTCATATATACCCCACCCTGGATGCCTCCAGGTCCAAAAGCAGCTGACCAAAAAGTATCATATCGTCCACGCAAGAGCTGACCACATCCTCTAATGCGGCTCTCACACAGATGATGCTCCTATAGCATAAGGAGATCAATCTCTCCACCCACAAGGCAACGTTGAAGCTCCTGACGCAGTCGGCCCCTCTGACGCTGAAACTGGGGCCACCTAATCCCTGCACGTTCCATATGACGATCCTCATGGGGAGCGAGAGAGAATAGATGCTGCCGCAGCAACTAAACGTGCTATTTTCGAGGTTGGCTTGGATGGGGAGTAATCCGCATCCGAGCGTTCTCTAGATAGGCGTGACTGCAAAGAGTGTCTGGCCCAAGCCCAAGTAGACCGAGTCGTGCGTAAAGCAACCTCCTCTGTCCAAGAGTCCTCATGAATATGTACATAGCATGGCGGGCACTCTGTATCAGCAAAGAAGTGAACCACAATGTGTCTACATCCTGCTGCATCTAGAGGGGTCACAGCAAACTTGGCCAATGGCCACAGAGTCTGAAGCATGTCTGTAACTCCTAGGTCTCCCATGTGGTGAGAGAACTCTAGGGCCTGTGTCTGGAGCCACTCCAACACTGAGTCGAGAGTCCACTCAGTCTGGTCCCTGCCGCAAAGGGGAAAAGAGAAGCCAACCGATGAGTCCAAGGCCTCTATCCCCCTAGCTGCAAGGAACAGAACATGAACCCTGAAGCAGGCTGCCTCAAGGTCTGATGAGGAGTCGCCGAGAAAGTGTGTAAAGTCGTAGGCAAAGAAGTCCCATCGGCGAGGAATGTCAAAGCTCGTCAAACCACGAGGGACAGCTGCAAAGGGAGACGTTTGTACCTGTAGAGGGGGTCGCAAGAAAGGTTGTCCCTCTCTCGCCAAGCGACTCGTGGCAAAGGCGCTGCCAAGAGATCTCCTAGCAGCCGGGGATGGCCGTGCCCCCTGGGTTGACTATGGAACTGGAGCGGGAGGGGGGGGTGTAGAAGCAAGGGGAGGAGAGGGGCGAGGAGGAGAGGCGGCCGGAGCAGGAGGCAGGGAGGGGGAGGGGGGGGGGGGGGGGGGGGGGGGGGGGGGGGGGGGGGGGGCTGATGGAGGGGGGGAACTCGGGGGGAGGGGGGGCTGTCGAGGGTGAAGCTGAGGTGGGGGCGGAGCAGGGACCTCGTCCTACTCAAGAGGACCGAATCGGTATCAGTGGGAACCCACTACTGCTGGGCAAGCGCCTGAGGAGCACTCTTAATTGCCAGGCTGTCGCTGGCCCCTGCCATCGTCGACCACGAACCTGCTGCCATCCCTCCTCCGTTGGAGCCCTAGGCTCGGAGGGTGGCTCTGATTGTGTGCTCTATGTCTCTGCCTGTGGCTGCTGGCCAGCCCTTGCAGGCTGGGGCTGGGGCTGTGGTGTAGGTCGGGGCCTCCTCCGTGGACAGGCCTTCGCAAGATGGCCCATCAGTCGACAAATGAAGCACTGATTCGGGAGGCCCAAATACTCCACGCTCTGTCTAAACCAACCCCCACTCACCCGAGGAAGTAGGATAGGATGACCTTCGCAAGAGTGTGAGTGTCTCTAACCAAAACGCAAACTGAGGGATGCCAGCCGCCTTGGCAACTACTGAGGCTACCGTGCAAGGTGTCTCCAAGACAGTCCCAATCATTGAGCCTATCCTGGACAAAAGTGGTAGGTACTCCCTTCGCAAACCACGAAAGCAGACGGAGATAGGAATGTTTGCCTCCTCTACCAGAACATCTGAAGCAAGATCAAAACCATGTCTCCACTGTCAAAAGTGGGCTCGAACTGCTCGGATGGTCAAGGGGCTCATGGCGATGACCTTGGAAGGCATCTCGGAGGTCTCAAACTCGATCTGATAGTAGCCTCGTCCGAGGATCTGAACGTCCAAGATCTTGCCCACCTCTACGAGAAGGCGGGCCTGGAGAAGATCACGCAGCTCTCCTCTGCTGGGTCTGGTGCCGAGAATCTTGCAGATGACGGAGGCGCTCCACCTCTGCTGCAAGGCTCGCTTGCTCTATCGGTGAAAGAGTAAGTTGGATGATGGGCTCAGCTCGGTCAAGCGAGGGGGCTTCTGAGGAGTCCCTCTGGGGCGGAGCATGAGCCTCCATCTGTGTCTGCTGCTGCGATGGTAAGGGGGGACGCGCGAAGACAAACACCTGCGATACCCGACGAGTAGGGTCCCAGCGAGAACACCACTGTAGGGCTAAACAGAGCGAGGCCTTGTGGGGGGGGAGGGGGACTAAAGATGCGCAAAGGGGAGGAGGGGGGCTGAGGGGTTGCGGAGGGCGGGCTGAGGGGAGGCGGGCAGGGGCAAAGGCAGAGGCGGGCTGAAGGGAGACGGGTTGAGGCAGCGAGAGTGGCGGAGGGGGCGGGCTGGCGCTAGTGGGCAGCGGGAGGGGCAGAAGGGGCGGGCTGGCGCGAGTGGGCAAGGAGCGAGGGGGGCTAGCGAGAATGCGTAGTGTAGGGCAGGGGCGGCGAGAAGCGGAGCGGGGGGGGGGGGGAATGGCGGGGGTAGGCAACCTACAGCAGCAACGAGCGATTGGGACTCAGAAAGAGTATTTGTTTGAAATTCTCTAATTTTTATGCAACTTGAACTCGCTTGATTTGGAATTGAATCAATTGGATGTAAAGACAACGTTTTTGCATGGTGATATTGAGGAGGACATATACATGAAACAACCTGAGGGTTTTGTAGTTCCTACACGCGAGGAAATAGTATGCAAACTGAAAAGGGCTATGTATGGTTTGAGACAATCATCACAGCAGTGGTATAAGAAGTTTGACACTTTTATGTTGTCTCAAGGCTTTAAACGCAGTCATCCAGATCATTGTTTGTATACGAAAAGGGATGAAAATGGTAGTCCCATCATACTTGTTCTCTATGTTGATGACATGCTGCTTGCCGAGAAACATAAGACTAGTCTCAATGCTCTGAAGCGTAAGCTAAATTCAGCATTTGCTATGAAGGATTTGGGTGATGCAAAGCATATTTTGGGCATGCGTATTAAAAGAGATAGAAAGTTGAAACTGTTGTTTTTATCTCAAGAAAAGTACATTGCAAAAGTACTTGACAGATTTAATACGGCTGATGCTAAGCCTCTTGGAGTACCTTTACCTCCATACACCAAGCTTAGCAAAGCAAATTGCCCAAAGGATGAGGTGGCATTGAAAGCAAAGAAGGGAATCCCTTATGCATCAGCTTGTGGATCTCTTATGTATGCTATGGTTGCCACTTGTCCCAACATTGCTTATGCAGTGGAAGTTGTTAGTCGATACATGTCCAATCCTGGCAAAGCGCATTGGGAAGTTGTCAAATGCATTCTGATATTTGCAAGGTACACAATCAAAGTGTATTTGTTATGGCAAAAGTGACTTAAAGTTGCAGGGATATTGTGATGCAGACATGGAAGGTGACATGGATATCAGGAAATCTAACACTGGATATGTATTTGTTATTGCTGGTGGTGCAGTCTCTTTGTGTTCTAGGTTGCGGAAAATTGTGGCACTGAGTACTGCTCAATCTAAATACATTTCAGCCACAGAAGCCTCGAAGGAAGCCATTCGGTTGGGCAGACTTGCAAAAAAACTTGGCATGCCTACTAGTACTCCAGGGTTGGGATGTGATAGCCAGAGTGCTGACTAAGATCAATACACAGGATAACCCTGCACATGTTCTCACTAAGAGTCTTGCTAAGGCTCAACATAAGCATTACATACAGCTGGTGGGAGGTGGTTAGCTTAAAGGCGTCGCGTTTAAGTGGGAGGTTATTGGGTTAAAGGCCCTAAATGACCCCCTTTATGTACATTTTTTTACTTTGTCCAGGTTCACATTGAACCTGGACACATTTTTAAAATCACTTATAATAAAAGTGGGAAGGCCACAAAACCATTTATGAGGGTTTCCCCAAATCATACGAGCTCTCTCTCTCCCTGCTTTCGATCTGCAGCACTACAGTCTTCTTGCACTCAAGCCTGGCTCCACCCGGCCCAAACCTGCACTCCTTTACCTCTCGCATCTCCCGGTAGCCTCTCCTTCGCGCTTTCATCTCCCTCCCTCTCTCCCCCCCCCCCCCCCCCCCCCCCCCCACCCCCCCCCCCCCCCCCCCCCCCCCCCCCCCCCCCCCCCCCCCCCCCCCCCCCCCCCCCCCCCACCCCCCCCCCCCCCCCCTCTCTCTCTCTCTCTCTCTCTCTCTCTCTCTCTCTCTCTCTCTCTCTCTCTCTCTCTCTCTCTCTCTCGCACCAAAGGCATGTTGATTGACCGAGCAACCAAGCTGGGGAGATCCAGATGCCCACCACTGCAGAGGACTACAGAGCATCGACGAAGGATGCATCAGAGATTCGGATCACTTTGGCCCGACATGCATGACGCTCGGTTAGACTACTGACCATGGAGGAGATTGATGAGATCCGCCAACAACTAATGTTGGATCTCCTATGATTTAGCTCTTTTTAAGGATACACCCGCATTGTGTTGTATTAGCCCCCCATTCACCTCACCCTCCACACTCTTATCCTACACAATCCCAGCTAGCTGCTTAGTTCACATCTAACAGCTTAGGATTCCATAGTATTTTTATTTTGTTACTCAAACTTTGTATCAAATCCACCACATTGTAACTTTCTAATCTCATAGGTCACTTTGGCCTTTTGAAGACGTTAATATAACATTTCATCTCTCTCTCTCTCTCTCTCTCTCTCTCTCTCTCTCTCTCTCTCTCTCTCACGTTTAATTCTCTTCTTCTCGGTGTGTATGTGTGGTGTGTAACAAACTGCTGACGTGTCAAAGCCCTGAAGAATGGAGTCAACTTGCAAATGTCGGCCGAGGGGCCTAAACCCTAAGAAGAACAAGTAACAAAAGAAGAAGTCCTATCAACATGGGGACCCCGTCCGATGGGGCCCCAAGTGACATAAAAGGAAATAAAGCAAGACCCACACACACACACAAGAAATTGCATAGCTGCTAATGATGTGATAGATTTCCGAAAATTGTGTTGACTGATGACGTGGCAGGCTATAAGGATTTCCGTAAATTACGCTTGCAGCTTTTTGGCATTGCTTTTGAACCAGGAGCTTTTGAGTTAAAAGGCTTTTCATGAAAAACTGCTTTTGGGACCTAGGGCCTTTAAATATGAGGTTAGGGCTCATTCTCTAGCATGCTTCCTGGAGAAGGTGCAGAGTCTGGAGTATTGGCTTGTACTATGTTGATGCAATATAAAGAAATACGGAAAGGGGCGCCAAGGTTTGGGGCCAATACTATCTGGGGTACAATTCCGTCACTCCGTGTCGCGTGTCGTCTCTCTCTCTCTCTCTCAATTCAGTTGTTATTGAAGTGCTAAAAGTATGTTCAATCTGTTCTTTTCTAATGGCACGTGGTGCCCGTCTTGTGACAGGGTGTGTAGGTGTGTGCTAATAAAAAAGAGGAAAATGGTGTAACCTTTCTATCACCCAAGTGTGGATTGGTTATGCCATTTCCCTCTTGAATAACAAGTATTGATTCTCCTCGTCAAATATATCTTTAAGGTCTCTTGGGATAGTTTCCTACAATGTTAAAATTCTCTTCTTCTTCCAACCAATCGATGTCGAGGATGAAAGCGACATTTAGGCAAAGGTTCCGAGAGAGCACACTATCGCCAAGTTCTGTGAGAGCAGAGAAACTTTCTAGAGTCAAAGATGACTTAATGTATGAGAAGGTACAAGTGATGATTAAGGCGGAGCTGAGCCTCTTGAGGGGTGACATTGAAAAGAGATGTATGCAAATGTGGAAACTTATAAAAAGGCTATGTATGCAGATAAGAGGAAATAATTGGACAAAAAGATTCTTAAAACCGTGACGAGATGTACGCATCATTGAAGACCGAAATGCAGATGATTGTGAGGGCAGAAGTGGATGTAATGGAATGTATGACGCAGAAAAGATTAGAGGATGCACTCGCTATGTTTGAATCCTGGAAATCAAAAATGGAAGAACGCATGAATGAAAAGGATGCATTGATCAAAGCACTTAAGGAAGACCTTGTTGCTTGCAAAAATACCTCCACAAAGGAGACAGAAAATCAACCCTCAATGATCAAGGAGCTTGAAAGCATTAAGGAGCGGCTCAAAACTCTACGAGAAGAGTAAGAGCAAAAGGCACGAACAACCTCTTCGTGGGCGGAGCACCTATTCAAAACACAAGCGAAGGTTGATAAAGCTCAAAAGTGGATTGAGGACGAAAAGAAAGGAAAAGATAAGATGCTTGAAGCCACACCGACATCGACCATCATCAATATGAAAATTGAGGAGGAGCAATAGAGAAAGACTAGTGTCACGTGCACATCTAACCCTCTGTGTACGTGGACAAGCTACTTCATCACAAGGGTTCAGTCCAATTCAGTCAGTCTAGCCTAGAAAGTGTTCTGGCACCTTTGTGAGTCTGTTCGCAGACTGTGCATGCCCAGGCACTTAAAGTAGATGCATATCCTCTGGTTGCACACAGCATGATCAACAACATTACCATCAGATTCCATCAGGAGCATTTTACAATGCAGAATACCTAATTTTCCTATTGTTGCCATTTTTCACTTATTATTTTTAAGTGACTTTTGTTGGGAACTGGGTAGGGCAATTTAGAACCGCAAGTATATAAGAAACCCTAGCGCTAGCATTTCTGGCAAAAGAGGCAGCAAGAACAAGAGTTCAACAGGCACCTTCTCAGCAAGATTTCTATCACAAACGGGAGCGCATAACAATATAAAATACATTCGGATGAGGAGGATTTATCACTTATTATTGAAGCCAGAGGATATAGAGAGAAATAGAGAGAGAGAGAGAGAGAGAGAGAGAGAGAGAGAGAGTGAGAAGATCGACACAGTACTGGGGACCAGAAGATAAGTTCGACCCCCCCCCCCCTAATAGTATCTTTATTACTGAGGAGAAGTCTATACCATTGTAACAGGGAACGGACGGAACGGGGCCCTCCCGTTCCCAGAACGCGTTCCCAAGCTTGGCGCCTCCTCGAAACGGGAACGGGACCGGAACGCCGTTCCCTTCCCAGGCATAACCGGAACGACAGGCGGAACAGGGCCCAGAACGACATCCGGAACGCGGAACGGCAAATTCGGAACACCGAAGTTTTAAAAAATGACAGTTTGGGGCAGATTTTTTGAACTTTTGGGGGGGTGTTATTTCCATCCTCTCCTATATAAAGAAGGGCTTTAAACCCTCTCTCTCTCAAGCTCTCTACCTCACCCTCTCCCTCAAGGCTCCCTCTCCCTTTCCCTCTCCCTTTCCCTCAAGGCTACCGTTCCGGCCTCCATTCCCGTTCCGCCACCCCGAGGGCCCCCCGTTCCGGAAACGTCCCGGAGCCCCCCGTTCCCGTTCCGTGTAACTAAGGTCTATACAAGCACTTGAACCGAACGTATTACCACGTTCGTTCTAGAATAAGACTTGATGATTCTCGGAAGCCTCGACTTCCTATTCCAGGGCAAAACCCTATTCCAAGGAACTTCCGTTCCTTATTCCAAATCCTCGAGAATCAAGGTTCTCGCCTCTGGATCTCACCTTCCAGACTCAGGGCATGGCATCCCTGCAACTCTTTCTGACTCTGTTTCCAAAGTCCTCTTCTTGCAGAAGAACTCTGCTTTCCTGGACACGAACTCCTTCCCTTGGGAATTTCAACTTCCGGATCACATCTCGAGAGTCTTACCACTCTCGGATCCGTGGATCTACTTCCCAAACTCGGGTACGAAACCCTTGGGCTGATCTGGCTCTAGTTCCTCAGAGCGCTTTCTCTTGCAGAGGCTCACGCCTTCCTCTGCTCCTACTCCCTCACTAAGAGGAAGTAAACCTGCAGACAAATACTTAGAGATCATAACATGAAAATCGTTACCTTCAAAGTCTCGACGCTCGAAACGCAACTTGGTTCTCGAAAAGCGATTCCCCGGAACAGATCTCAACAAAAAAAATCCCCTCTTCCAATCCTACACACAAAAGAGGTGTCACGTGACACATCCAACCCTATGTGTCTGTGGACAAGCTACAGCATAACAAGGTTCCATCAGTCCAGTCAATCTAGATTAGAAGTGATTTGGCACTTATGTGAGTCTATTCGTAGACCGTGCATGCCCAGTCACTTAGTATAGATGCATATCCTCTGGGTGCACACAGCATGATCATAAGCATTCCCATCAAAATCCATTAGAATCAGTTAGGGGATTTTTCCAGTGCATTTAGCCTATTTTACCTATTTTGACATTTTTCACTTATTAATTTAAGTGACTTTTGTTGGAAAGTAGGTAGGGAAAATTGGGTAAGAAAATATATAAGCAAACCAAGGTTAGCACTAAACGGCAGATGAGCAGGGAGAACAGCAGGCCATTGGCGACAGGTTCTCCCCTCTCTCAACAAGAACCACCAAGCACCCCTTGCCTTGGCGTTTCTCAGCAAATACTTGGCCGCAGCCCCCCCCTTGCACCTAGCATTTTTCATGATCGCCAGAAGGCCTTGTTCCCTAGCGTTTTCACCATCAGATCGCAGCAGTACAGCAGCGTTTTCAGCCCTAAAACACAGCAGTAAATTCAGCGTTTTTAGCAGGCAAATTCAGCGTTTTTTTGCAGCATAAAGTCAGCCCCGAATTTCAGCGTTTTACTTGCAGCAGATCTCAGCAGTGAGCATTTTTGGACAGCAGGTAAAACCATTCAGTTTTCAGCCCTATTGTCGGCCTCGCCATCCCCGTCGTCATCGTCGACATAGTCTAGATTTGCATCAGCTTCATGCATCATCATTGTACCCGTTTGTGCAATCAATCGTAGACCACTCTCGCCCACGAGAGTGGGGCCTTCGGAGGAGGGTTTTACAACGTCTCTGGTGTCGTATCTCTCTTCTCTCTATCTATCAGTCTCATACACTTGCACGCACAATATCCACTCACTTTGTTCGTGATCATAGCACTCTCAATTAAGAATGGAAGGCTCTCCCTTCCATAAGAACTAAAAGGAACCTTGAGCAAAATATGGAACACTCATCTTGAGAAAGAACAACATTCATTCCGCTGCACCTTACATTGGTATCACAGCTTTGGCAGTGTTCTGTATCACTCAAGGAAAGAACCACAAGAATCACAAGTTTTTTTCTGCTTGTTGCGGTCGCACGAACCCAAGTTCACTTGGGCGTGTCGATCCTAATCGTGTTTTTGAAGAGTGACAAGAATCCCAAAAAAGAAGGGCTTGTCCAGCCTCCCCTTGTCTCTTTTCACTCATTGAGAGCGGACCGTGCACTTAGCGGCCGGCCAATCGAAGTGAGGTGGAAAAAAGCAACCTTGGTGTGAGCACAAGGCCGCCAAGGGGTGCGCCCGCAGAAAGGAGTAGAACTCGGGTGAAGAGAAGATCCTTCAACCACGGTTTGCAAGCGAAAGAAAACCTCAAAACCCTCAAGCACCCAAGAACCAAAGATCATAGTGCATGGTCATCACCCGAAGCGGAATGGATACTTCGCATACAGGTGGTGAGCATGAGAGAGGCGACGAAGAGTTCTCCCCACCAAGAGATTTTTCCGACCCTCCCCCTTCGGCATCTACGCCACAGAGTGGACCAAATCCTATGGAGGCAATGGTCAAGTCGATGATGGACATGATGGCCAAACAAGAAGAGACTCGCGTGAACATGATGGCCCAGCAACAAGAAGCCAATCGCGAAGCGACTTGCCTTGCGCTGGTCCAATAAGAAGCGAATCAAATTGCGTTGGCACAACAAGAAGCAAATCGCATTGCTTTAGAACGCGAGTGCGATGAACGAAAAGAAAGAAAAGCACAAAGAAAGGAGGAGCGTGAAGCTCAAAGAGCGGCCTTGGAGGCCGAGCGTGAAGCTCAAAGAGTGGCCTTGGAGGTCGAGCGTGAGGCTCAAAGAGAACTACGCACTCAAGAATTGGTTCGACAAGTACTTGCCTCGAAGTCCGAACCAGCCAAAGATCGTGGGAGTTCCTCAAAGTGGCGCAAGCCACGATGCAGATTCCAACAACCCAATCACAGAGAAGTTGACTTTCAGTAAGTATGATGGTAAGATGGATGCTACGGTTATTCATTCTTGGTTGCATCGATTTAATGCTTATTTTGCGACAACTAAGAAGACACGGAATAGCAAGGTATTGACGGTAGCTATGTACCTTGCCGGTGATGCCATCAATTGGTACCACCAGGGCGGAATCCGTACGTACGTACGGCACCATTCTGTACGGTACGGTACAGTACGTGCCGTACGGTACGGTGCGGCATTATAAAAAAATTGGCGTTTTCTCCTCGGACGAGTTTCGCTAGGGAGCGCTTTCAGATGGGCTTATTAGTGTGAAGGGGAGAAAGCCTTAGGCTTTTTTAATCGACCACGAAACCAAAAGAGTCTCTATTCTGTTACAGAGAAGTCTACAGAGCAGTGCACAGAGACCTGCAGAGCCGAGCTACGCGCGTGAAAAGGTACTGCTTCTGCCACCATGCACTCCGTACTCTTCTCGCACTCCGTACTCCTCATGTATGTGCACTCTTTTGCATTTGCAATGTGCAGGATTCATTATGCCGCGTAAAACCAACCCCAACTGGTCGCTCCACACCAATGTGTTGAGCATCATCACGACCACTTCTCAGCAAGGTTCCGGCACACGCTTATGGCAATGCAAGTATGGTGGGGACCAGTACACCAACACTATTACGCGAGTCAAAAAGCACTTGACGAACATCGGGTGCACTGATCAGATTGGTGCATGTGAGAAAATACCACCACCTTTGAGGGAGCAGCTTATTCAAGAGTATTTTCCTGTTGGTACTCCTGGTTTGAGAGGTGCTCCCAGCACACAGGATGCTTTACATGATGCTTTTGTTGGTGAGTTGGAGTCATTAGGTGCGGAGACAGAGGTTGGAGGAGGTTCAGCCTCCATGCAACCCCCTACTTCCAAGAAGAGAGCACGTGTTGGCGGTGAAGATGAGGATTCCTTGCCACGTGGAAAAGGTACATCTGAAACACCAACGCAGACCACTTTGCCTAGTCGCATCTCTTCTCAGGCTTGGGTGAAAGAGCGTCAGAGGGTGGCAGAGATGGAGATATGTCGCACTCTTATTGAGTGCAACATATCTTTCAATGTTTTGCACACGGATCAGTGGAAAAGAATGGTAAAAGCCATTGCACAGGTGGGGCCTACTGAGACATGGACAGGTCTTGATTACACCAAGATGCGCACCACTATGCTAGATGAACAAAAGGCCTTAATTGACAAGGCACTTACGCCTGTGAAAGCTGGATGGAAGAAGTTTGGATGCACCATTATCTCAGATGGTTGGGCAGACATACGCAGACGACACATAATCAATATCCTTGTGTCTTCTGCTTTGGGCACCTATTTCTTGCGTGCTGTGGATGCAGGAAAAGCAAGGAAAAAGATCACGGCTGAGTTTATTTTTGGTCACATCAAAACAGCCATAGAGGAAGTTGGCAAGGAGAATGTTGTGCAGGTGGTTACAGATAATGAAGCTAATTGCAAGGCAATGGGATTTATGGTGGAGCAACAGTTTCCTGGCATAGTGTGGACTCCATGTGCTGCACATTGTTTGGATTTGCTCATGGAGGATATTGGCAAACTTTCATGGGTGCAGCCCATAGTTGCAAATGTAGTCAAGGTCACCACATTCTTTCGCAAGAAACATCAGGCTCTTGCTATCTTCCGCAGACATAGCACTTTGCATATGGTTCGACCTTCAAAAACCAGGTTTGCCTACATTTACTTGGTTTTACAGAGGCTCTACAAACTTAGAGATCCACTACTCCAGACACTGGTGGATCCAAAATGGCGAGGCATGTCAAGATCGCAGGATGAATCTGCAAAATACTTGCAGAGGCGGATCCTTGATGAGAGCTTTTGGTAGGAAGTGCACGCTCTTTCAGTGGCACTCAAACCAATCTACGTCCTCCTTCGATTGACGGATATGGAGGGATCGACCTTGGGACTAGTCTATCATCTGTTTATGCAGATGAAAGACCACGTTTCCAAAT
Organism: Adiantum capillus-veneris; assembly: GCF_014529385.1. Classification (NCBI taxonomy): domain Eukaryota; kingdom Viridiplantae; phylum Streptophyta; class Polypodiopsida; order Polypodiales; family Pteridaceae; genus Adiantum; species Adiantum capillus-veneris. The sequence goes on from NC_140935.1 coordinate 25,875,251, forward strand.
GCGATCTGTTGACTATTGATCGGTAAGGGTTTCTCATGTTCTAATGGTTGTCTGTTTTAATCATCAAGTCTAAGTTCTAACTTGTATTGACAAGTTGTTTTGATATTTCAGCCGATCAGATTTATTAGGATGTGTTGAGAGCCGCTGGACTTTCATGAGCCATCCCATACATGCGATGGCTGCCATGCTTCATCCTCTCTACAGGTCGCCAGAGCTATGGAGTGATACCTTGCTCAGCACAAAACAATCAGAGTATGTTGGGCTCATGTTTTCAGAGGATGATCAGCTTGGGATAGACAAGGAATTCACCAACTACATGAATGGCATTGGTGCTTCTTTCACGACAGCAGTTTCTTTGAGGAAGGAAGCCACAAAGTATCCCTTGACGTGGTGGCACTCGTATGGGAGAGTTGGTCTTCCCAACCTCTCACGCATTGCTCTTCGTATCTTTTCTCAGGTTAGGAAACTGCCATCCATGATTTCATTGTATATACTATTTTAAACTTTTAACTTCATCTTTATATTACTTGACACTTGTCACTCTCCTAATTTTATGTGCATTGATGATTGCGCTCTTGCTTGAGCACTGAGCAGGATTGCTCGGCTAGAGCATGTGAGCGCAATTGGAGTGCTTACTCTCTCATACACACGAAGATTCGAAATGGCCTTAGCACTTCTCAGTTGGAGAAGTTGGTGTATTGCAAAGCCAACATGAGGCTCGTGCAGAGTTACCATTCTTTGGGGCAACCCAAACAGGTAAATTATCTTGATGTTGGCCACTTTAAACTCAACCTGCAAGCATATGCCATAAATAAGTGATTTTAACTTTATTTTACTCTTCAACAGGTTGATATGACAGAGCTGAAAATGGTAGATAATCCTAGACCAGAGGAGGTGAACCGACAGATCAGAGACGAGCAGGAGCAGATTCTCAAAGAGCTGCATAGAGAGCTCGAGAGCGTGGATTGTCGTGTGACTAGATCACGTGCACGAGCTCTTAGCCTTCCTCTACGCACGGTGGGAGGAGATCCAGACACTGTGAGACAAGAGAGCATTCGTAGGGGGAAGCTTCCTATTTGCTCCAATCGCAGGCGAGCAAATGAAGTTGTTCGGCTCATCCATGCAGAGATTGTTGATATGCCTGAGGAGGCTTGTGGTGCAGAGGTGCTTGTACCAGAGTTGACATATGTTGAGCCTGACCCTGAGTTTGATGAGGAGGGCAATGTCCTTGATGATGGGGGCTTGCTCTCTACCGACCATTCATCTTCCGCATCTGACACAAACTTTTGAGGCTGCACGTCTTAGTGCACACTAGTGACTGCATGCTTTGGAGGACAGGCTGCAGCAGACTTTTATTGTTATTATGGCATTGTAGTATTTCACAGTACTTTGTTTTGGATCTTGATTCAGTTTGTATGGTATATGCCGACTTCTGGCTGATGCCATGGACATGATGTTTGTAGTTGTTATTTGGTTTTATGATTTATGGTCATTGGTTCTCATTGAGTATTGAAAAATGAGTCATTAAGTTTTATGATCAATATGTTCATTTTAAGCATTGCATTGTTAATGAGGCTGAATTTTGAAAGGTCTGTGAACTTAAATTTAGTGTAATTATCTTTTTTTACAAATGGTACGTACCTATCACGTACCTAAAGGTTGGTTCAGTACGGTACGTTCTGTACGTACCTAAACCGTACCATACACTGCGCACCTTTCCACCTTGGGTACCACGCATGGCAAGAGGCACAGCTAGCCGTGCACCTAGAGGAAGCCGACGAACTCACGCCCCTATCCTTCAGTTGGGCTGATTTCCAAGACAAGCTCAAGGCGCGGTTTATGCCACCTCATTACCTCGCACGATTGAAGGACGATTGCCGCACTCTCAAGCAAAATGGTATGCCGGTTATGTCTTTCTCTAATCGTGTTTTGCATCTCGGCACTCAATTACGCAAATCCGATTCGGAGCGCAAAGAGGCATTTCTTTACGGATTGGACAAGTATATCAAGTATGATGTCGAGGTACTTGATCCCATCGATCTCAACAAGGCGGTAGCAATTGCTCTCACACACTAGATGAAGCACAAGGGAAAGCCCAAGGAAAACAAGACTTCTCAAGGAACCCCGCAGAATTCTCAGAACACTCAGAATGGTAAGAACGGTAAGAATGGTAAGAATGGTAATTCTTCTAGCCCTTCTTCCTCTAATTCCTCGGAAAAGAACTCTAAAAATGAATCTAAGGGTAAAGCTAAAGCACCTACAAAACCTAAGCTAACCCCACATGAAAAAGCTGCACAAGGAATTGTAGGAGGATACATCACGACTGAAGAACAAGTGATTTATGCTAAAGAAGGTAGATGTTTTCAATGTCACGTCAAGGGTCACATTAAGAAGGCTTGTCCTAAGACAACCCCACCTAAAGAACAGAAGGCACCCACAGCAACCACAAGCACTATCACACACTACCCTGAATCTTCTCATGACTCTGACACACACATTGATGAGTCTCTAATGAAGTGTTATGGTCATGTAATATTGGCCTGAAATGCAAAAAGATGTGTTTCGTTATGTCACATAGTGCACTATATGTCAATAGGTAAAAGCTCCTCGACGTAAGCAGCAAGGCCTCTTGCTTCCGCTGCCTATTCCCGATGGACCTTTTCAAGATATTTCCATGGATTTTGTGACTAACCTTCCACCTGGTTTGCATTCAAGGAACACTCAATGTTTGACAATTCTTGATCGTTTCAGCAAGTTTTGCACGTTGATTCCTTGTAAGGCCACAGTCATTGCACAAAATGTAGCACGGTTATTCATAAAGCATTGGTACCCCCTATGTGGTTTTCCAAAATCGATTGTTTCAAATAGGGATGTTAAGTTCACGTCCAATTTTTGGCACGAACTCTTTGAAAATTTTTGGCACTGAGTTGAATTTTTCATCGGCTTTTCATCCACAGTCAGATGGTCAGACAGAGATTTACAATCAGTTGGCTTTTGATGTTTTAAAGTCATATGTACATGATCAGCAGTCTCATTGGGAGCTCTATCTCCCATTGGTTCATACTATTTTGAACGACTCTTTTTCCTTTGCCATTGGTCGAACTCCGTATGAGGCAGCTTTTGGCCTTGCTTTCCAGTCACTCTTGACTCGCTCGGTCAGTCAAATGCCTGATGCCAATGTTGAGAGTCAGTCATTGGATGAGATATCTGAGAGTGTGAAGCTTCGCTAAGCAAGGCTCAGGAGTCTTATTCACGGCAGGCTAATTACCATCGTCGGATGTTTCAATCAAGGAAGGGGATTGGGTGTATTTAAGAATCATGAAGCAACTTCTTAAGCAAGTTGGAAAGAAGTGTCCAAAGTTGTCTTTTCGAATGTATGGTCCATTTCCTGTCATTAAAAAGATAAACAAGGTTTCAATGAAATTACAATGCCTAACTCATGGCAATGCACAACGTTTTCCATGTTTCTTGGTTGAAAGTGTTTCATGGAACGCCTCCAAAGGACATTTCGGAGGAAGAAGAGTCGGAGATCATCGATGAAGCAGAAGTCATGGAGCCAGAGCAAGTGTTGTTGCATCGGTTTCGCCATGGTTCAAAGAAGCAAGTGAGACAATACTTTTTGAAGTTCAAGGATCGAGGAACCCACGAAGCAGTGTGGGTTGATGAAGAGTTTTTCAAAGACTATCCTGAGATGTTAGCAGCCTACAAGGACGCCATGCAAATCGGTACCAGTACCTCACTTTTAAAAAGAAGGGGATGTCACGGGCACATCTAACCCTATGTGTACGTGGACAAGCTACTTCATGACAAGGGTTCAGTCCAGTTCAATCAATCTAGCCCAGGAAGTGTTCTGGCACCTTTGTGAGTCTGTTCCCAGACCGTGCATGCCCAGGTACTTAGAGTAGATGCATATCCTCTGGTTGCACACAGCATGATCATCAGCATTACCATCAGATTCCATCGGGAGCACTTTACAGTGCTAATTTTCCTATTTTTGCCATTTTTCACTTATTATGTTTAAGTGACTTTTGTTGGGAACTAGGTAGGGCAATTTAGAATTGCAAGTATATAAGAAACCCTAGCGCTAGCATTTCTTACAGAAGAGGCAGCAGGAACAAGAGTTCAACAGGCACCTTCTCAACAAGATTTCCCCCATCAGCAAACCTAGCGTTTTGCATCAGCAGGCCTAGCGTTTTTCATCTACAGCAAGCCTAGCGTTTTTTCATGGCAGATCAGCCTCGGCAGTAGCAGTCTCCAACAAGTAGCCTAGCGTTTTTGCATCAAGCTCCAAATCAGCCAAGCGTTTTGGATTTGCAGCTCAGCCCCCGCGTTTTGCAGATCCGCAGCGTCAGATCAGAGCCCATAGCCTCAGTGTTTTCAGTTTTCAGCATTTAAACACCGTACACAGTCCCCCAAACCTCGCAGATCTCACCTTCCCGAAGCAAATCCTTGCTGTACGGTCAGATCGGCCACAGTTTGCAGATTCAGCCTAGAAAACGCAGATTTCAGCATCTGCGTTTTCAGCGCGTCGTCGTTGCATCGTCGTCACCGACATCGAGTCAGAATTCAGCAGATAAAGATTTGCAGATTTCAGCCCTTAGCGTTTTCAGATTTCAGCCCGTCTCGCCGTCGTCCTCATCGTCGTCGACATTGTCGGCAAGTCCAAAGCATTTAGAGTTTTGTGCAATCAATAGTAGACTGCTCTCGCCATAGAGAGTGGGGCCTTCGGAGGAGGGTTTGACAACATTCTAGTGTCGTATTCTTCTCTCTCTATCTCTCAGTCTCATGTACCTTCATTCACAGTGTTCACCACTTTGTTTGTGTCCATTGCATTCTCTCACTAAAGGAACGGAAGGCTCTCCCTTCCATAAGTAAAAGGAACCCTTGAGCGCAGTTCAGATCACTAATCTTGAGCAAAGTTCAACATTCACTTCCGCTGCACCTTACAACTAGAGCCCTTCATGTGCGTGTTACAGGTCTCAAAGACACTGGAAAAGTAGAAGAAATGGTGCAAGATCTCTTGACGCGCATGGGTATTTCTGAACCCACACACATGGGTGCTTGGAGAGTTGGCAAGAAGGGAAGTGATGAGAAAGGAAGGCCCAAGGAAACAGCACTCATTACACATTTGCCTACACTGGAAGCTAGGAAGGAATTCCTGAAGAAGAGACCAGCACTCAAGAAAACTGGGATATCTCCTAACGGCACATTACCTAGAGTGATGGGATACCACTGGGAGACTACTTGTAGGCAAGAAGTGAGATCAACGCAAAGAGGACGGGGATCAAGAGGTGTGGCAGTCCTATTCAGGAAGAAGCTGCAACCCCTCATTCGTGTTGTTCGGAGGGATGAGCAAGCCAAATATAAGTGGGTCAAAGTGAGAGCAGAGA